>NC_072736.1:127570004-127944832 GCF_026930045.1 Uloborus diversus
TTTCTCTACAGGACTCCCATGGGGTACATTTTTTCCTACCCTATCAGAATTGCACTAACAGCACAGAGTGGTTGCTGACTCCCGTGGATAAAAGATAGAATTCTCTGAAAGAACTTTTCTAAAATTTTGAGAAAAGGAAAATATGAAGAATGAATTGAACTAGAATAGCAATTGGATGTTGACTTATAGGGGTTCTAGCAAAATGTGTGTCAAGTTAGAAAGGTTTCCGGCCATTGAAGTTAGCACTGGGCAGACCCTAAGAAAAATAAATGTTGAGTTACCTGGATTATCAGTGTGTCCAGTTACTGAAGTTTCACTGTATTTAAACTGGAATATATATAATGTTTATAAATCATTTGCAGAAAATAAAAAGCGGCTTAAAAGAACATACTGCCCTTGATAAAAGTAACGAGGCAGTTGAAAGAGGAATCAAGAAAAAGAAAGTATTTTAAATAAAAAGTAGTTACCAATCTCACAGTCATAATATAAACAACTAATTATAATGTAAACCATACAGCTTGCTGATCAGCTGTCATCTAATACCAGCTGTTCCTTTTTGGGAGCTAGTAAAGCAACCATAAAGTTAGGGAGGTGACAGGCATATATATTAAAAAGAAAACAAAACATCTAAAAAAATTACTAGTGAAGTGTAACTTAAAAAATACCTGTCATTTGTACAAATGCCAGGTTATTAAGATCCATTTATGATCATAGAAACACTCAAGATAACAAAACACACTTTTAGGGTCAAATAAGATTGTTGCAAAGCCTTAATTATAAAAAATTTATGCAATGGTAACCATTTTATACTCATATCCAATAAATTGCTATGTTAAACCAAATCTAAGTTTCAGTTTGATATTGCATTAGATTAATGAATCAAGTTAAAAGCTCTGAGCTGGTATTTATAGGATTTTTAATACTTTGTATAAATTTAAATTTGATGAAAAGTTTTAATTTCTATGTTGCCCTAAGTTTAACAATAATTTTTAGTATGCAATGCATAAATTGTTGTAGGAAAATTTCGCGATATCTTATTTTTATTGTTTGTTATTAATTAATTTAATTAATTATTTACAATTCAAAAAAATATTGAGTATTTAAATGTTTAGATTTAAGTTCAAACACCAATGTATTTCAATATTTAAATTTTCTTTAATGCAATTATTAACTTAGTTTGTAATATTGTGATCAACTTTTTTTCATTTATCAAAATAGGGGGCAGGGCAGGGGGACAGAATCCCTCAAAGTCCCCTAAAGATTTTCATTTTATATGTTAGCACACATATTAACGATCATTAAAAAATATATATAAATTATTTTAATTTAGACCCTCATGCCAAAATTTTAAAATTTTGACTGTCATTTTTTTATTGAAAAAATTTAAAAATTTTCAGTTCGTTAATTTTTTTTAATTGCTGAGTATAAATTTAGATTTTTGACATATTTTTTCTGAAATACTTGAAATCTTAATGTATAACATAAAAATTTTCCAAGTTTTTTTATCCTTAGTTATTGAGAAATAATTTTTTTTGCAAACAGCTACTGTTCATTCTGAGAGAACTGTAAATGACAACTAACGCAAAATCGCAAAACTTTGAAGGGCCAAAAAATAAAAACTATTTTTAATAGAGAAGAAATACTTTAGAAGGTTACTTAGGACTATGAAAAGTAGAAGTATACAAAGTTTCATTGGAATCTGAGATGGTGGGTGTTGGGGTGTGGTTGAACTGACATGGAATGACCCAGCAATGAGTTCGCTGGTGAAATTTGAGGCGATCTGGCCAGTGGGTATTTTAAGTTTGACGTTATTTCTTGAGGGATGAATGATGGAGATGCCTGCGCCACCTCTATTACAGTCAATGTCAGAGGAACCATCTGTGTAGATTAATACACTGTTTTCTTTGGCAAGAGAACAAACAGTGTCTTCGCCTTTGTGTAATAAGATTTCAGTAGGTTCTTTTTTAGAACATGGTTCAAGTAGGTAAGTATTGATAATAGTACTCTTAGGAAGTCTAAATGGAAAGAGTGGTTCTTGAGTTATGTCCAAGGAAGAATGGGCAAGATGAATGGCCTCTCTGATATCCTTGTCTAACTGCAGCGTTGATGATCTCTGAAGTCTTGATGTGTCTGTCCAAGCGTCGAAAGCTCTGTAAGCAATGTGGTCTTTATTGTGGCTTCTGATTTTATTTGTGAACTTCACAGTAGCAAATTTCCGTCTGTTCTCGAGGGAAACAAGACCACTTTCGAGTTCAACCTTGGTGTTATTAGCAGATGACACTGCACCAATGATAATTTTGATGCTATATATTGGACTGAGTCTAAAATGTCTTTGGCAGAATCGGACGCATGTGCCCAAACGGGGGAGCAATACTCACGTACCGGCCTGATGACAGCGCAGTAGGTACTTTTTAATGTTGATGATCTTGATCCCCAGTTTGTGCCACAGAGTTTGCGGAGGATGTTCAATTTCTTTAGACCTTTATTTGCTGTGATTTTCAAATGTTTTGTAAATCTCAATTCTGGATCTAGAATCACTCCCAGGTATTTGGGATTTTCAACGCGCTCAATAATGGAGTCCTCAATTCTTAAGACCGGTTGGAAGGTGCCACGATATTTCCGATCAGTTGAAAAAACACAGTAGTTAGACTTATTGGGGTTAATAGCAAGTTTGAGATCTGCAGCCCATGTTGCAGTGCCTTTCAGGCTAAGATTCAGACATTTCTGGGAGGAATTGAGATCTTGATTTGTACACCAAATAGCAATATCGTCTGCATAGCAGGCGATCTTGGTATTCTTATGGATATAGGAATCGATTGTGTTCATGTAGAGGAGAAAGAGCAGAGGGCTCAAGACAGAGCCCTGTGGTACACCAGCCCATGTTTTGCAGGTCTTAGAGACTGCTTCAAACAGAAGCTTTCAAATTGTAAAAAAAACCCGTAACTCTATTGTTTATCTCCAAACTCGCCAAGCAACCTCACTACAGTAACCCATTCAATTAGCGAGCGAAGCGAACTTTTACCGATTAGCGATCCAATCATTCTAACGAAAACGTTTAAACGAATTTTCCTCAGCAGAAAAACAACGTAACGTTTTTTTCAATTTCTATTTTAATGGAACGTTCGCATTTATTTATGGCTCGGTATTTTCATTTAGTAAAAAATTTTACACGTTAAAGGATCATTTAATGTATATTTGGCGAATTACTTTAATTGGGTGGTCGATTCGGCGCACTTTTTTACTTTAAATGGCTTGGTTTAATTATTTGGAAAACTACTTATTACTTTTGTTTCAAGCTTTCAAGTCTAGTTTCTTGTTCAAAAAAAAAAGCACAGTGACAAAATAATGCATGGTTTTGCCGTATCAGTAGTGTCTACCTAGGTTTAATCTTTAATCAAACATACTGATAATAAGCTAAACAAAAACAATCGCCAAGATTAATAATGTGCCGTAACGTACCTATAACGGGAAAAAAATCGTGTCTCCAATATAACAAAGGTAACAGTTTTCAAAGAGCGTCGACCTCCCTTTAAAATCCTCGTCTGGAACAGTTTTGAAAATATTCATTTTAATGGATCTAATAACATAAAAAACACTTTCAAACTCGAGAAATATTCCTCACTATCGCTATTAAAACAAACCATATCCTTCACTCATCAAAATAACGTTAACAAAACCAGTAAGAGTCGAATATTTTTAAAGACTACACATCCATTATAATCGTACATGAAAACATCGACTTGCGAAGACCTAATCGAAAGGAAAATATATTTTAAATGCCCTGCCACACACAGGGAAAAGCCTCAATGTATTAAAAACCGATTGCAAGGTATTTTACTTCTAGATATTTCAGCAAGAAATGGCAACAAATAATATTGTTCAGCTTTTCTTCAAGCTAAAATTAATCTCGCGCAAAAAATGGAGAAAGAAATTTTTTTTTGAAATAAATTAATTTTTACTTCAAACGCTTATAACTGTTTTTTGTAATCATTTTTCGATGTCCGCGGTTCTAGTCCTTGCGGATATTTTCGAAATGATTATTTTTTACGGGCTTTCCAAGGGTACAAAAACCGAAAAAATCGGACCATTTTTTGGCATGTTCAAGTGGACATAAAATTGAGTTTTTAATTAACATCTCCCTTAATTAGCATCCTACGCAGATGAGGCTGGAATATTCGTAACCCTTGTAAAATTTAGAAATTTTTAATACCGGGTTCTACCCTGAACTCGAGCCTTTTCTTGAGAATTTTGCATATGAGTGCTGAACATTCCCCATCCTGTTTCACCCCCTTAAAATCGTAATTTCGAAAAATCCTTCCTTAGCACGCGCTTACGTTATAAAATTAACCTGTGTTCCAAATTTCAGCTTTTTAGCCTCAGTAGTTTTTGCCATTCGTTGATTGCCAGTCAGGACAAGCTATTTTATATATACAGGTTAGTTGCTGACTATGGAGACTCTTAGGCTATTGTGTGAAGTGAAATGAACATTTTCATTACCCTCCCCCCTTTCTTTAGGAAAAAATACCTTAATTTTCGCATTTCTTTAATAATTTCATCATTACCGGTGCTTTTTAACAAATGAAAGCAGAGTCAGTTAAATTAAACGGTGCTCTAAAAAAAAACAAAATGTGAATTCATGGGTGTTGTAAAAACTGTAGAACACCACCTCTGCAAATTCATGTATTATGAAGTATTAGTGGTTGAATGTTAGTTTTTGCATATTAGTTTTTAATTGTGAGTTCTTAATAACTAAATAATTAGAGCGTTAGCTCTTGTTCGACCTCATGCATAGCATAAATGGTAAAAGGTGCTTTTTCATGTGTTATCATCCTATGCAAATAAAAGTTACTGTTCTTAAAATATTGTCTTTATTTGAGTATCACATTCATAAAATAGTTGAAAACATAACATATGCTAAACATTCTACATTTTTTTTCTTTCAAATTTATTCTAGAACCTTTTCCATAAGAAAGGATTATTTGTATGAAATGTACCAAAAGAAAAAATACATTAATACATACAAAAACAAACTGTCTTTAAACAATTAAAACTTTTTTTGTGCTAACAGATATGTTATTTAAAACATATGAGGATTTTTTATTCATTTATCTGTAGTTATGACTTAATTATTTTCCACTTGAAATAATTATAGCATTTCGCCAAAGCTGTTAAAGCTCCATCCAAAGGTTTTAAGCTAGTTGTATATTTTTGACATTTATAAGGAACAGTGAGTGTACCAAAGTAGATAAAGATGAAAAATCAGAAATAATTATTTATTCAAAATAATTTAAGGAAACTTCAAAGAAAATGAGAATCTTTACAGCTATTTTCTATTTATTTTTAAACCTGCATAAAAGATATTACAGCTCTAAGTAATTTTGCTATAGTTAATGTTTGGATTACGGGTGTTTTTTTTTCCCCTCGATGACTATTTGAAATTCAGAAAAAGTATGAACGAAAAATTTGAAATTATTTCGCTTTCATCCGTGGAAAACGCACTAGTTTCTTTTATAAAACCAGTGCAATAATTGATTTTGAGTGGGGAAATAGAAATGGGCAATTAAAATTCTGTTAGATCAGTGAGTTAGTTCAAAGCAAAAGATATGCGCTGATTTTTTGTTTAATTTTTAAATAGGTGTAACTTTGTAAGCACGGCGCTTTTCAAGTCACGGCGCTAGTGAACCGGCCTCATGTTGACCACGTGACTCGCCCGTGAGAAGGCTTCCAGATAAAGGAGGCGTTGGTTGAGTTCCAGACATCATTTCATCACACAAAATTAAAGTGTTCCTAATTTCATAAGATTTTATTGTTCAAGGGGGATATTTTAAAAACTAGTAAGTACTTTTTTTCCCTAATTTAATTAATCTATCTGATAGTTAAACAATATTACTTTTTTTTAAAAAGATGAATGACGGATTTTTTTGCCTGTTTCAAAACTTTCAAGTGATGGCAATGACTTGTACCCATTTGTACCCGGGCTAAATTTTCTGTACATAGTAGCTACAGCCTTCCCATTAATAATAAGATGTATTACAGTCAGCACACTCGAGTACAACATATTGTTTTTACCCAAAGCTTTGGATGTTTCAATAATTCTTCAAAGAAATCCCAACTCGAAATAAAGTATTCTCGAGAAAAATAAATATGTTGTACTAGAGTGTGCTGACTATAATACGTCTTATTAATAATGGGAAAACTGCAGCTATTATATAGAGAAAATTTAGCCCGGATACAAACGGGTAAAATCATTAACATCACTTGAAAAGTTTTGAACGAGCGAAAACTCTTTCGTTTATCTTTAAAATGTTTTTTTAATATTGTTGAATTATCAGATAGAGTAATTAAATTAGGGTAAAAAGCATTTACCAGTATAAATAATATCCATCTTGAACAATTAAATCATCTGAATTTAGGAACACTTGAATTTTGTGTGATGAAATAATGAATTCTGAACTTGACTTTTGTCCAGCTAGCTTGTATTAATCGAAACACTGTGTGCCACTTCCAAATCTTGCACAGAGAAGCACGCACATCTGGCGTTTCAGCTGATCCCCATACATGCTTTGGTCGGGGGAGCAGCTAACCATGAAAGAGTCTCAAAAGGACGTAAGAAGTCTTGAGCAACTCTAGCTGTATGCGGGCGAGCATTATTTTGCTAGAAAATGGCCATTGGGAGACCATTTAGGAGTGGTCCTACATGTGATTGCAGAATGTCATTAACATAACGCTGGCCCGTTAAAGTTCCACGTACCGCAGCTTGAACCGGCTATCATAGGCTATGGCCCCCCAGATCATTATGCTCGCTGTTCGGGCAGTGTGTCGTGCGATAGAATGGCTTGAAGGGTACCTTTCTCCAGGGCACTTTTACACCCGTGTGCGGTTTATCATCTGACTCCAAAACGAACCGGGATTCATCACTGAACACCACCTTTTGCCAGTCAGTGAAATCCTACATTGCTCTGGTTTTGCACCATTGTAGACGGAGTTGCCTATGTTTTGGTGTTAAGAAGAGTACACGAAAAGGGCGCTTGGACTGCAGATTCACTGCCGCAAGACGTCTGCAAATTCTCAGGGAGCGACTGCTACCCCTACGCCTACTTATATGGTGGAACGAGCTACTGTGGGATCCACGAGCGCTTGCAGCACAATCCTTCGATCCTCTCTCCTCGTCGTCTTCCTGATCACTCCAGACCCGGTTTTTTGCACGTGGGTACCATGTCGTGTCCGCTGCCTACAACAGTTTCTAATGGAACACTGCGAACGATCCACCTGGGCACACATCTCGTCGATCAGCCTGCAATTTTTATGCCGATGATCAAACCTCTCTCAAACTTGCTTAACTGTAAGAGACGTTTTCTAACTCGTCTACCTGGCATCCGTCACTCATTAAAGCTCTCCAACAATCTAGATGTAATGGTAACATTTATAAATTTTAAATTATGCACTGGTTTATGTAGAACTTTCTTCCCGATTGCACCGATAGTGTAGGGAAAACGGTTAACGCTCATTGACACCAAACTTGGATCATTTGCATATCAGATATCACTCTTCTTATATGCAAAATTTCGCGATTGTACCTTTCTTCTTTCTTGGGGCGCTATTTTCAATGTTCCTGAGTGTATAATAAATTTCGGCTCCAAGGCCTCCATTTTGCCTTATTTGTTTTGTTAATTTCCATTTTTTGGCATTTATACTGTCTCCTGTTCCACCGAGTTGCTTTCCCCGGATGATGACTTTTTATCCAAAAGCTCACACTTGTTTGCATTGAAAAAGGTGTTCCTACTAACACTGAAACATGTGTCTGCAGTAATTTGCAATTTTTGTGCATCAAAACGTTAGATAATTGATTCATTTAATATTCACTGCTATTTTTTGAGCTTTTCCGCAAACATGGCATATGGAAAAGACGAAGATACATGGGTTCACAACTTTATGTAGGTTAACTTCCTTGCCTGCGATTGATTCTCAGCTTCTGCATCCTCATTTATGATCTCTTCTTTATTCTCGTTCTTCTTTATTTTTTGAGCAATCACGAACTGCTTATTGTTTTCATTTGACTGTTGAATGATGTTAGTCCTTTTTACAAGATCCGGCTATTAATTTCCAGGACTGACGTATCTGTAGGAGAACGAAAAGCCGGAAGATTGCGCTAATGATTGAATATTGAAGAGCGTTTTCTTGCGCATGTGCAGTGCAATCGGCGTCATTCTAAAGTAAGTGGTTCTCATGGAAAGGCGTATTAAAACGTAGCTCTCAAATTCCTGTCTTTGAAGTGAAAATGGAGCAAAGGATTAACATTAAAATTTGCTTCAAACTGGGCAAGACAGCTGCAGAATCATAAAAAATGTTGAAACAAGTTCACTTGAACTTTTGAATGGTTTAAACACCCATCGATTAAAAAAGTTCGCGTTATGGTGACAACAGGAATTGAAAGAGCTATGTCTAATGCGCCTTTCCACTAGAACCACTTATTTCAGAATGGCGCCGATTGCACTGCACATGCGCAAGAAAACGCACTTCAATGTGCAATCATTTGGGCCATCTTCCGGCTTTTCGTTCTCTTCTAGTTACGTCAGTACTGGAAAACAATAGCCCTGGACCTTGTATCCCCCCCCCCCGCCTCCCTCTATAGCACCACCGTTGACCGGCCCCTTCCGATGCTGCTACTCTAGCAAGCACCATATCCAGATTGCGCCCATATCCTACACACACATGTCTACACAAACACACACACGCACGCCTGCACACTTGAACGTCACACACACGCTCGTGATTGCGAAAAACATAATTTGAACTCCAGTTGCCAAAAATTCATACTTTCTTTTTTTATCATTAGTTTCACTTTTCCGCAACTTTCGCAAAAGATCTGCTACTTTTTTCCTGGGTCGTGGCCTGATCAGTAAACTGTCAGACTCGTAACTGGATGGTCGCGGGTTCAATGTCGGCGTGTTTTAACATCCTTTGTGTTAGTTAATGGTGACTGGGGCACGTTAAATGTGATCAGGGTCCCAAAGTTATCCATTTTTTCGTTCCAAATGACTACTTCTGGGAGTACTGAATCAAAGGTTGCTCTGTTCCTGGTCTGGATTTAAAAAAAAAAAAAAAAAAAAAAAAAAAAAAACAGAACTGCCTTCAGAGGCCCATTCAACCGGTTAAGCCACATATAATGGTTGGTACGGGGACACTGATGGTAATGCTTTTTTTTCTGTCATTTTGTCTTATTTTACCTGCCATTCTTGTTTTGCTTCAACATTTAATTTGAGCTGCCATTTTTTTCCACAATATAATAATACCCATGAAAATTCTACACATTAGTTTGAAAAAATAGAATTAATACTGGTATAAACTACAGAATATTATACGGTGACAATAAAAAACTAAATGATTTCAGAATACATATTTCATTTATTTCTTATTCACAAAACATTCGAAAGATGCAGTGTTTGTTTCAAGCCGTTACGTTTGTCGCAAACGATTTGTTACGTATGTGAAACAAATAACTAGCTGTTTAAATATTGTAATAAAAATTTCTAATTTTTAATGCATTCCACAGGTAGCTCTTAGAAAGAGAATAAACCACAATTTCCCTTATTATAGAGCTATGAAAAGTATGGAAGAGAAAATATTATGTTTTGTGACGTAGCAGGCTCGTCTACACAGAATTAAAATTAGGCTAAACGATAAAAATTGAAATTCTATGTAAAAATTAAAGAAAGTTCAAAATATACGCAATAATTGGAAAAAAAATCATTTACATCAAACGTATGCTGAATGAAATTGCAGGAAGCGTTTCTCAATTGGTTTATACGTAATATTTACAATTTTTTTATTTTCAAGATCTTCATACAATAGTTATTTTATGCAAATCATCTATCTTGGAAAGACTGTCACCAGAATCTCTAAAATGATGTATAACCCGTTAACATTGGTTGAGTTTGAAATTTTGCCGTACAAGTTGACATTTCCGTGGAATGATCTAATGCTTTTTTTTCTTAAAATTGTATTCATTTATTGTTATTTAAGTTATTCATCTCGTTTTTTTCTCAAAGAATAGTTAAAAGTTTAAAAATTATTAAAAACTATTTGAAAAATATTTTCCCCAGCGATTATTGATAATATATGGCTAATTACGAATATTCGGCAAAGTGGCCGATCACTGATTACTCACGACTATTCGGTGCAATCATAATTTGAACCAAAAATAGCCTTACGAAATGAATATGTTGACAGTTTACAGAAATGTTGAACGCTTTATTATTAAATAGTGGTAACCGCACGGCTTTGCCCGTAGTAGAAAATTAAAAGGTCTTTTGGTTCGCCCGTATATTTACAAATAATGTATGGTGAATTTCTCGCCAATTGGCTAGATCATGTTACCATTCCACGTTATGACAACTTGGTAATTTACTCGTCCATCTTATGAAAAATTTCCCTGGGAAAATGTTCTTAGAATTGGAATAGAGAAAGAAGAAAATCGAATTTTCGAAAAATCTCTTCGAAGTGCACACCTCCATGCTGCAAACTAACTTTGCCAAATTTCATGAAAATCGGCGCATCATTCATTGACGCTATGCGCGTCACAGAAATCCAGACATCCAGACAGAGAGACTTTCACCTTTATTATTAGTAAAGATTAGCTATTGGGAGATCTTCCCATTGGAAAAAGTTTTCTTTAGTTGTCTATAGAAGTATTATTTATTTTTCAGAAAAGTGAACAATATTTCTTTTCAGTGCACTGTTAAAAAGAACATTGAGTGTTTCTAAAATATTCCGCAAATATAAACATGAGGGTTTTTTTTTTCTTTTTTTATCTTTCGTGTTAAACATACAGTCGGTCCCAAAAGTGTTCGTACACTTTGAAATTTTTTAGTAAAATCGAAATACCACAAAACTGAATTCAAATATAAAGTCCAATATTTTTTCACATCATTCCTAATTCATTCTAAATATATCTCTGTCGTTTTTTCAAAATATTGACGGATCTTCTTTTTGAAATGGGTCAAAAAACGAAGCGACAGAGAAATATTACGCCACAAAAGTCATCGTACACTCAAATATTTTCGAATAAATTCATGATTACAATTTATCATATGTCGTTTTTTTATTATTATTTTTTCATTGTGTTGACCCTTAAAGGTCATTTGGCATTAGTTTTTTGTTTATTTATTCCGTAATATTGTGCTTATTACTTTAAAATGACTAGTATTCGTAAAAAACCACAAACACTATTCGAAATTTGATTTTTTACCTCACAGTATCGATAAATTGGTTTAAAATGTCTCTAAATCAGTTAATTTATTCCATTCTAAGTGCTTGATAAAATGCTTTAAAGAAAAGAATCAGACCGAAAACAAGGTAAGAAAAGGTCAACCGGCGAAGTTGACAAACCGTGATCGGAGATTTACAGTTAAAAAATTTATGAAAAATACACATTTTATTGCTGTAAAGGTTTCTGCAGAGTTAAATGAAAATTTTTATACTTAATTTTTCACCTAAAATTGTTCGCCAAGTTCTCTGATTAGCTGGATTAAATGGGACCTCTTCCCGCAGAATTTTTCTTGGCCGTGCGAAAAGCAGAAAGCTTACTCTTTACGTCGCAAAATCAATGATAAATAAGCTCAAAACGTTTTGGAATTACGTCTTACTTACAGATAGATATGAAGTCAAGATTTTTGGTTAAATTGTTGTATAACTGTAAATAAAAGAAAAAATAAGGAACTTAATCTTAAGAACTTAGTAGGAGCAGTTAACCAGGACGGTGAAGCTGTTTTTGTGTAAGGGTGCATATCAGCAACAAGACTTAATACTTTGGAATTTTTTGATGAAATAATGAATCATGCTGTTCATTTAAATATTTTAAAAACGAATTTTGAACTCTTATCCGAAAATTTGGTTATCGGAAACAACTTTGTCTTTTTATCAAGATAACGATAAGAAGCACATGGTTTTCAACGTTTGCGTCTAGTGCCTCAAAAAGTCCTAAAGTTTAGAAAATACCCCTTCAATCTCCAGATTTGAACTTAGTGTAACATATTTAGAGATATCTGAAGGCTAGATAAGAAAATACGACTTTGAAACGAAAATAGAGCTAGAAACAGTAAGACTCGAAGTGTGGTTGAAAACTTACTCGGAAATTACGCAAAAAAAAAAAGAATGAAATTTATTCCCAGACGTTTAAAAGGTGTTGTTGATCCTGCATGATATTCTACTAAATAATAACGTAATAAAAAGTTAGATTATTCAATAATATGTAGACATTTTTTTAAAGTGTACGAAGACTTTTGTGAGATAAAATTAACGGCACTTTTCGTTTTTGATTTTTAAAAAATTAAGTTTTAATATTTTTTTAAAAACTTTAATGTAGTTTTGTTGAAAATTGATCATAGATAATTAAATATCTATTCCGAAATAATAATTCTAACCAATGGATAGAGTCCTATTTCATTGAAAGTCGTAGGTGTACGAATACATTTGGGAGCCACTGTTTATATGTATCTATGTTAGTGTTCCTCACTCTCAATAAGTCGCACATTCAAAAAGCTATAATGTTGCATCATGTACTTAGTATACATTACAAAACCATTATATATTTATAATATTTGAAAATAATTTGAGTTTAAAAAAAATGGAAATTCTATCGTGTAATTCCGTTGAAAGCAAGTATACTAGAACAATAATTCATTATTTTTACTTTTCGCTTCGACACTTTCTTTCTCTTAGTTTTATTCAATTTTTGTCTGTACACGTTATCAACTTTGAAAATTTCATAAATTTCTCTAACTGATTAGTATTAATTATTAAATAACATACTTTTGTACTATTCATATGGAAATTTGAAAGATGTTACGAAATTACTCCAATTAATTTGTATTGATGCTGCAATTTTTTGAATTTTAAATGTATAAGTTATTTATCCTTTTGCCACCCCCCCTTTACCCTACTTGAACTATTAATAATTAAATATCATTATTATTATTTGCTTTTCTTTGACAATTAAAAAATATTCTAATTAATGAATTGATTTCTGTGAATTTACTTCAAGCTTTAAAACATATTTGTAGAGTTTATTTTGTAGGAATATACAGGGTGCCAACAAAAAACTGACGGCAAAATTCATTTGTGCATAATTTGCATTCAACATGTTCTTTAGTGTTGGTAACACTTAATAGTTTTAGTTTAATTCTATAAGCAATAGCGCAGACGATTTTTTGAATTAAAATCCGTTTTATTCTCTGCACTAGTGGCACCCGCACGGCTTTGTCCGTAATAGAAAATTAAAAGGTCTTTTGGTTCGCCTGTATATTTACAAATAATGTATGGTGAACTTTCTCGCCAATTGGCTTGTGCCCATGTTACAGTTCCACGTTATGATAATTTCGTAATTTACTCGTCTATCTTATGATAATTTTGTTCTTAAAATTGGAATAGAGAAAGAACCACATCGAAATTTCGAAAAATCGCTTCGAGGTGCTACACCCCCATGCTACAGACTAACTTTGTGCCAAATTTCATGAAAATCGGCCGAACGGTCTAGGCGCTATGCGCGTCACAGAGATCCTGACAGACAGAGAGACTTTCAGCTTTATCATTAGCAAAGATTATCAAGATGGATGCTAAACGACGTTTAATTCTCGAATTGCATTTAAAAGCCAAGCAGAATTGTGAAATTTTTAAAAAATAGAAATATTTAAATGTGACAAAGAGATTAATTAAAAGAACTTTAAAACACTTTAAAGAAAAGGTAGTGTAGAAAATAGGTTTAGTGGTGGAAGAAAACGCAGTGTAGGAACGAAAAAATTAATAAAGTGTGTCCGCGAAAGAATTCAAAGAAATCCTGCACAATCTGCCAGAAAAATTTCACGAGACCTAAATTTATCAAAAAATATGGCTGGAATCATCATAAAACAGGATTTAAAATTAAAAACTTACAAGAAAATGAGTCCGTGGATAAACAGAGAAAAAAGTTGAAAGACTAAGAAAGTGCAAAGAGCTGCTGAAAAGACACGCTGCAAATGAAATAATTTTTTCGGATGAGAAATTGCTTTTGCAACAAGCATCTTATAATAGGCAAAATAACAGGATTATGCAACATGAATGCAGAATATCAGTTCAACTAAAAAAGTTGTTCAGAGGTTCCTGAAATTATTTTTAGTAATGGTTTCAGGTGCTACAAGCAAGAGAGGAAAACTGCCCTTTCTCTTTATTGAAAAAGGTGTGAAAATTGACAAAAATTATTATTTACAAAAAGTATTGAAATCTCACATGATTAACGAAGCCCAAAAATTATTTAAAAAGGATTTATTCACATTTCAGCAAGATTCAGCACCCGCCCACAAAGCAAAGATTGGTCAACAATGGTGCAAACAGAATTGTCCATCCACAGAAGAATGGCCAGCGTCTAGTCCTGATCTCAATCCACTGCGGACTATTGCATATGGGGATATATGGAGAATAAATTGAAAAACCTAAAACCAATGTCCACAATTAAATTAAAAAAAGTACTACTAAAGATATGGAATGACCTTCCATTCTCTGTAGTGCATGCTGCTGCAGAAGTCTTTCCAATAAGATTGTCATCTGTTAAAGGCGCGAGAATAGAAACCATTACTTAAACATTGATCAACAATGATGTTACTTTTATTTAACATTTATTTTATCATTATAGAAAAACTTGAGTAACAGTAGTATTTTTTTTTTTTTTTTTTGAACCGTCAGTTATTTGTGAGCTCCCTGTACATTAAAAGTTCGAAGTTTCCGAGCATTGAATTTTCAAAACATTGATATTTCTCGGTCGATGTATCGATACCATCAATGTTTTAATTTTGAATATCCATGTTTTAAAACATCAATGTTTTTTCATAGATGCCGCACCATTAATCAGTGATAAAAATTTACGTACATAAGCTAAAGAACGCACGCATCACAAAACATTTTTCTTTTTTATCTCTAGTAATTTTCCGGCGGCAGGTACAAGGAAGTAACTACAAATTGTTCACTTTTTTTTTTCATTTTTGTCATCTATTGTGCGTCAGGTTTATTGTACAAGTTTGCTCATTTTGTTTCCGCTGAAATAAAAGGCAAAAAAACCGTCAAATTCCAACTTTCCTTATTGTTAGTATTGAATTTCAAGCACGTTTCTTCAAGTACTTCGAAAACTTATTTCTGCAGATGCTGCGGTTTACCTGCTCACAGCAGACTAGCACTCAATGTTCGAACCATTTGCAGGACTAAACATATTCAGCATAAAATCAGGGAGAATTACAAAATAGATAACAGAAAAAAAGAAACAAATAGCTGTCACTCTATAGAGAGGCCTGTCATTTTAAAATTCTCCAAGGTGGTGAAAGCTTTCTCAATGCATATTTTAGCGAAAAACAGCAAATCCATGCCCAAATGTATGTGAAACAATGATTTATGTACTCCAGGAAGGAGTTATTGACCTTCATTGACTCTTCTAAATAATGGAAGTTTATCTAGTCTTCCAACGTCTATCATAAATTTTCTTAGGGAAAACTGGACATACCACAATCGCATGATCACTGTTGGAAAAAAAAATCACGGAGGGTAATATAATACGCAAGTACATAGTGTTTACAAAGTAGGTTTCGCAATGGATACTGCAAAAAATATTTTTAAAATACTTTTCAAAAGGTCATACGGATATTTTATTCAATAGTACTAATAAAAACGAGCTGATTTGTGCATCACATGACTTCCTTTTACTCCAATTTAATGTCATTTTCCCATTATTGGCAATTTTAATGTAATTCAATAGTTTACACTCTAAACATCACCAACAGTGCCCAAATTGAAACCAGATATAAAAAAAATAGCCAAATTTGTCGCCAAGTTGGCGAAAAAACTTGGCGACTAAAAGACTGGCGATGAATCCCCAAGTGTCCGCCAAATTGTAACACCACTTGAGTTTACATCGAAATTAACAATGATTTCCTCCCAAAAAGCAGCAAAAGACCCCTTTAGAAACACCCGAATGCAACCAAAAGGGGAGGTGCACAGCTAGACCCCACTAGGAATCTACGAACTAAATTTCAACTTATAAAGCATACCGTTCTTGAGTTATGCGACATACATACACACATACGTGCATACAGACGTCACGAGAAAACTCGTTGTAATTAACTCGGGAATCATCAAAAAGGATATTTCGCGTGTCTATACGTTCTTAGGCACATATCCATGTGTGGTCGAGTCGGAAAAAATACTCAACATTCATTCGGGGTGAGGAAAATGGAAATTAAGGTCGATTTTTGAGTGAAAATTTTTTCGCGAATACAATACTTTCTTTTTGTAAAAGGAAGTAAAAATACACTGTTTTAACTCAGCAAACAAACAATGTTTCCTTAAAAAAAAGAGTAAGATATGTATTTCTGATCTGGAAAAGAAAGAAAGTGAAACATACCACAGTTGGGAATGTGGACAGAAGTTAGGAATCTTTGCTTGGATGGATCATCGGGATCTAGACATCTGACTTGATCCCAGAGTGGCCCCAAACTCTTTTTATTCGACCGCGCAAGCTTTTGGAGCCATTTTGCGCTGCAGTTACAGACAATGGGATTGCCATCAATGGACCTGAAATGCAAATTTTTAACAGCAATTGAATATTTGACTCTGCATTACTTCTGTACAGTTAATAAGAGCATAAATAATAAGTTAATAATTACTCATGCGAGTAAGTTGTGAAACCAAAACTATTGTTGCAGCTTCTCTGTTTTGGATTGTTCAATTATTTGTTGCAGGGTCCGGCGAATTAACCTCCCATATCGAGAGTGATACACTTCGTTGAAGAAACTGGTATCGGCAGATAGCAGTATACATACAGGGTACCTACTAAAGTCCCTTCCCACCCCTGAAAATCATAATGGCTGCTGCTGTCTAGGTACAGTGAAGTAGCCATGCGCTACTGAATAAAGTCACATGGCGCTATCTGGTGGAAAACTGCGAAACGGTTCAAGATAGAGGGAAAAGGTGATTTAAAAAGTTGTAAGACATCATCGATTTAGAACGTAAAGATACATTATTGACATTAGTATGTAGAATAGAACGGCTAAAACGTTCATTTGGTGCTTTGTGATTTCACGAAAAAATCCCGGATTCACGTTCCTGCGACGCGACGTCACGAAATTCGAAAGAGAAATAATCTTTTGGGTTATAAAAAAAAATACACTGAAATGTCAAATAAAAGAATATTGTTACAACTTGTTGCTTTTTCTCTTTATCAGATTATTTTCTCACGTCACTGATAATAATCACAGAATATCAAATGCTCGTTTTAGCGTTCTATTCTTTGAAGTGATGTTCACAAGGTGCCTTTTTTCATACTAAATCGATGATGCTCTACAACTTTGTATATCACTTTTGTTTCTCTATCTCAAACCATTTTCGAGATAGAAATCTCCGTACTAAATAGACTAACTCCGCAATTTCCTGCCAGCTGGTGTCGTAGACGGTGTTATTCAGTAGTAGAAGCAATAGCATGGCCCGTTAATCATCGTCATACGTTGTTGAGGAGCGTATTCGAAATGGTGATTTTTCGATTAATGCTCAGCAAGAATTTCGTATTCGTCTCCAACTTGCCAGTTCGACTAGAAAAACTATTCACGTTATTAAGATTACCATTGAAGATTTTCCTGACATTCTTGTCAGAAAAGTTCTGGCCAAGCGACAGAGCATTTTTTAAGGAATTTTTACTAGGCGACACAAGTTCATCATAAGAGTAAAAATTATTGAGAAGGTTACAGCCTTTTTCTCAACAAATGTATGCATAATCGTCGCCTAAGTACTGTTTGTTCTGTGGCGGCTGTATAGATCTTCTGATTTAAAAGGAAGCCGATATGAACCAAACCTTAAGAATAGTATTAACTCCGAAGTAAAGGGGGTCCGGGGGATTCTCCCCCGGAAATTTTTCGAAATTTTTAGTCTTGAAAACGCATTTTAGACGATCTTTGGTAATGTTAGGATTGAAGAGGTTCGGTGTCACTCACCTGTCTATTTTTCGAACTTCTAGCTCTAAGAATGCAGTTTTAGACAATCTTTTTGATGATGTTAGAGTGAGGGGAGATTTGAGGGTCCATATCAAAGGAAAATTTTCTTTATTTGTAATTCTAACTGACTTTCGTAATATTATGCGCTCCGGTGCGACTCCCTCCCCACGCCCGTTTTTCGAAATTGAAACGTTCAAAACGCAAACATTATGTCCAATAATGTTCAGAAGAGGGTGGTTCGGGGTTGTCAGGCGGATTTCTTTCTGCAATTATAGTGCTAAAAACGGAGTTCAATACGTTCTTTTTGTGATATGACGTGGAGGAGTAATTCAAGGGCCCGCCACAAGAAATTTTTCTAATTTGCATTCTTAAAGATGCATTCTACTTGTCTTTGATAATGGTAGGGGAGAAGAGGTTTGGAGCACTCCCTCGGAAATTGTACCTCTAAAAAATAAAAGATGAAAAAACTAAAACCCGAACACGGCAAAAAAAAAAAAAAAAAAAAAAAAAACCTAAATGATAAGAAACAAGGTAGGTGCTGTTTAATATCATCGTCCTATTGAGTAAAACCAGTAATTTGATAGGTTAGATACTCCTGTTTATTTAGTTCTATTGAAATCCTCTGCCACTTTCGCATTAATAACATTATACTTAAATTCAAATGCCGTTGTCGTGCGTTCTCAACTACAGTTCTACTATATCGCACGACTACGGTATTTGAATTGAATTATGTTATTAATGCGAAAGTGGCAGAGGATTTCAATAGAACTAAATAAACAGGAATATCTAACCTATCAAATTACTGGTTTTACTCAATAGGACGATGGTATTAAACAGCACCTACCTTGTTTCTTATCTTTTAGGTTTTTTTTTTTTTTTTTTTTTTGAGCAATCACTATTGCTTATTGTTCTCACTTGACTGTTTTTGACGTTCCTTTGATTTTTCCCCCCGCCACCCTCCGCACCATCACCGTCGACGGGCTCCTCACGATGCTGCTCCTATAGCGAAAGCCGTCTCCAGGTTGCATCCATGTCCTACACACACGCGCATACATACACATCTACACACACACGCACACACACACACCTACACACACATACAGAAACACATACACACACGCATACATACTTATGCCAGCACACAGACACAAACACACATGCCTACACACACTACACACAAACACATACCCCCACACACACGCACATACACACACTCGTGATTGCGAAAAACATAATTTGAATTCAAGATGTCAAAATTCAAATTAGTTTTTTTTATTTAGTTTTTTTTTTTTTTTTTGCCGTAGTCGGTTTTCAGTTTTTTATTCTTTTATTTTATTTAAATATTTTCCGTTTTAATCTAAGATGGACAAAAAATAATAGCGTGAGTAATTTACGGTAAGCATTTTAGTTTGATATACAAGAATATCATTAACTTAAAACTTAAAAGGTAAACTTAATTTATTGCTATTACATGAAGCTGATAGAAAATTTAAACAATAAAAGATTGATTTAACTTAATAAGACTATAATAGTAATCAACACCAAACTTGTTTCTTACCCTTTGTTCCCTTAGTCGGGTTATTAATAAATTTATTTAAAACCCACTCTAAAAAAATCATTTAAATTCGAGTTTTGCAAGGTAAAATCAACTCCTCCTATTGCTGAAGTCGATTGATAGCGTACGTTACTTGAGCCATAATAACGAATCAATTGACACTTATTCATGAAAGTCGGATAAATAGTTTAGGTGCTACAATAGAACATACGCAAATACAAAGACTGCTATTTTTTTTAAAAAAGCAAATTATTAATGATTTTTTTTTTTTGCTCTATATTTGTCTTTTCCCCTGAGACACATAAAATTATGCTCTTTTCTTTCTTCCTTTCTTTTCTTTTTCTTTTTTTTTTTGTGTGTGTTTTTTCAATGTGTATTTGCCTGCCTTTTTGGATTTCCCTTAAGAAGGGGAATAGCATTGAGAGAATGATGCAGGGATCCCAATTTAGGGGTCCCGAGGGTTCCCCCAGAGGGAATTTTGAAAAAAAAAAAATCTAGTAAAATTCTGCAGTTTGAAGCCATATAAAGGAAGATTGGAATCGAAAATATTCGGGGAAAAATAGGCAAACAAAACTTTTTTTAAATTATGTACTCTTGCAAGTTGAGATAGTACACAGTAACATTTTTTTAGGGGTCGACACATCAATGAGGCAGTCGACAGAGAGTTAGAGCGAGGGAGGAGAAAGTAAAATGCATTGTTACTTGCTCTCATGGACTTTCGATACAGTTAGTTTTTAATCACCTCTGCAACCCATCTACAAAGTGCTTTTAAAGAAATAGGGTACACACTTAGAAAATAGGTAGCAAGAGAGTAACATAGTGCCCATTTGAACAATTCATAATTTATACGCTTAGTAAGAAATAAAATTGAAGCATACTTCTTTTTATGAATATACTTTAATCCAATGTTAAAGCAACCCCCCCCCCTCGCGCGCGCGCACACACACACACACACACACAAGGGAATAGAGTTTGATGGAATAATGAACGATGCTAAGAGTAAGAGTATAATTTTCATGAAACCTATTGTTCAGTGGCAAATCATGTAATTAATTGAGAAGTTCAAGAAATAAACTGCTAAAACTGGAGGTTATGTCCTAGCTGGGTCCAAAAATGTGAAAGTTCTGTCTTTGGACCTATTGTCCGTCGGACATTGTGTCCGTTGGACGTTATGTCCGCTGGACGTTATGTCCGTCGGACGTTCTGTCCTTCGGATGTTTTGGAACTGGACGTTATGTCCATGGACGTTTTGGATCTGGACCTTATGTGATGTCCGGCATTCCATTGAAGCACACACTGAATTTAACATATTTTGGCACTCCTCCTTATCAACTCCAATTTGTTAGAAATTTTAAAATTCAAGGCTTGTAGCCACATTTTTGTAAAATTTCAAGCATTTGAAAATGAAATTGATTTTTTTTTTCAAGTATTTTCATTTTTTTTAGGAACGACAACTCACACAACTTTTCGTGATGAGCAATAGGTAAGCATAACTAAATATTAAGCGTGATAAGCATAACTAAAATGTAAATCCGGGCCCTGGAAATGATAGTATAAATAAAAATGTCTCAAAAACATTTTTTCAAATTAAAAGCGGTAATGGATAATTAAAGTAAAAGTTTTTGAAATAAGTAAATTTTCTTACGAACCAAACTTACCCTTAAAAATCCTTTGTTTGAATCATCAAAATAAGTTTCAATTTCATTATAACTTTAAAAGGATTTTTAATTACAGCTGAAACGTGTTACAAATGACTCCATCATTCTTCAGTCCTGTTGCCTCGAAACTGGAGAAAAAATAAATAGATTGCCAGTGCCTACAAGTTTCAACGCGCGAATCTCTTTTATTCAAAAAGCCATAAAAAAGGAAGTGGTAGGTGTGGTATAATCCTCTGTTACCCTAAAGCAAAAATTACTGAAAAGAATTCCAGGAAGCAACCCCGACCCTTCAGCCTTCGGCTTTTCTTTTGAAAAAATACCTCTCTTTGCATCTTTGAATGAAAAACAGCTGTTTTCGTTCCGCAAACTGCTTTTATTGCCGTCCCGTCCCACCAAGTAGTGTCCCTGCAGGGTCCTGTACCCTGTACACAGATAGACGTGAAATGGTTATCGGCTATCATCAATGAAAGAGCTAATGAGATGGGGTGCTAATCGATTGCTTAATCTGGCGCCGAGTGCGTGGTGGGCCGGTCCCCAAGGGTAGAACAAGAAGGCTTTCGTTATGCACGAGTCGACGGGTTTTTTTTTTTTTTTTTTTTTTTTTAAAGAAGGCAAGGGTCTTCCTAAGATTTTTACAAAGATTTGAAATCCGTTTACAAAAATGAGTGTACCAATTTTAGATTTTCCAGTGTCGCCCAGTGGTTTGATTTCGCATCTTCTAGGCGACAGATTTTTTTCGCTAGGCGACATTGGTGTCGCGCAGTTCCTATGTTAAAAAATGCTCTGCCAAGCGATTAGGTGCATGTTTAAGTGCTAAACACTTTGGATTTTTCTGGATGAACATTTGCCACGAGTGCCACATTTTTTCAGTGTTGTAACGGTCTGAACTCAGACTGGTCTTTTTTTTTTTTTTTTTTTCAATGCAGTATCTGTGGCTGCAAAGTTTGATACTCCAAACGTCATTTTTCCATCAAATTGGAACCAAACGTGAAAGGCTTGCTGAGCTATCAACAAACCACTATTTTGAATTTGCTCCCCCACAACATAGACGATGCGTACCGTTCTATGCTATTGCTACTGTTGAAAATGGCACATATACCGTCGAAATCACTTATACCACTGTATCCCCACTGCAAATCACACAGGGCCCTCTCCAAACACGGGAGGTTAATATGCAAGACCTTGTACGTCTTTTCCTTGATTTTGATAATAGTTTTGACTAACATAAACTGCGAAACCAATGCGGTGTGTTTCAACAAAACGTTCGTTTAAAAATATTTCTAGTTCAATTTCTATCACAGTTTTTTTTTTTTTTTTTAATGACAAAAATGATATAATAAAAGATCTAAAATATGTATTCAGTGCTATCTGTTGCATTTCAGTTATTGTAATTATTAGTTTAATTGTATTCAAATTAAATGTTATTTGGTTAAATACTGTCTTTTTTACACGTCTTGCTATAGATAATAAGTTTAAAATATTTAAAAAATACATACTTACAATTCAGATAACTTGAGGTCGGTAAATAATCTCCAAGAGATAACGGATAGTTTATTATGTCGAATATTTCTGAAAGTACAAAAATTACATCTTAAAATAAAAGTTATGCTGCAAAAAATAAGAAAATTTTCATCAGCTCTTTTCAAAATTCTTATGATGCTGATGAAAAGCAAAACTACATGATCTTACAGATACAACATATCCGAGGGAAAAAAAAAACTCATATTGCATTGATAAAAAGGTTCCTTCAAACTCAAAAATATATGAAACAATCTGAAAATTTGTGCCGGTTTAACGTTTAAAAATTTTCTTTTAACTTTTAGCTGAAAGGTATCGTTTTTTCGTCTTGAAGTCAGCATTATTTGATAATTTAAAAAAAAAAAGTTTTTAATCATAAAAAAAAGAATATTGCGTTGCTGTAAGCAGGTTCGCCATTTCATGAAAAGAAAAATATGCATACTAAGTATTTATTTTCTTGCGGAGCAAAGTGAGAGTAGTTTTATTTCGCTCCTTAACCAAAGTCACAAGGTAAAATTATAATCATGCAAGCATTGAATGTACTCTCATTTCTAGAAAACAAAAGAAAGAACACAAATTAAATAAACATTTCTACGTGCTTTTTTTCTCAACTATTCTACCTTAAAATAAATGTAATGTTATCAACTCCAGGGCTAATTATGAATTAGCATGCCCGATATTCAGTGCATTTCCTGAAAAAAAAAAAAAAAACTGCACTTTACGTTTCCTGATCTGACATTTGATCAATTTTTGTGTCTCAGCAACATTTCGTCCAATCTTCAGTTGGAGGAAGAGTAAAGCTTGACCACGGAGACATGGTGGATGACTGAAGCAGAAGCATCATTTGTAATAGGCAATATCTGCCAGAAAGCGCCGAGTAGTAAGAGGCGCGTTCTCGCTGATCCTTTAACTATTACGAAACAATGAAAACCTATTACAAATGATACTAATGATGTTTTAGCCTCAAGGTCAACCGCCATCTTTCCGTTTTCAAGCTTTACCTAGATCTCCTCAGTGCTGGGCATTGTACTTTTTTTTCCTTGAGATTGCCAGCCAACACCATGGACTTATATTTTATCATTATTTATTATTACTTATTTGCTCATTTGTGCTTGCTTATTATTTTGCCTTCTTTGCTGTTAAAGTCCTTGTTATACCTTTTATGGTTTTTTCTGAATAAACTTATCTCTTCCGTAGGCGAGTTATATACCTATTTGGTCCTTGTTTCTGTGTTCAAAAGGGGCCCACAAGCTAGATTGGGGTAAGACGTCGTACTGTACAAGATACCGTAACCCCCAAATATGTGTAAAAACAGCTTGCTGGTCAGTTGATATGAAAGCGCAAGCACAGTGCGATTACACAAATAGTTTTTGTTGATGAAAAAAAATTTAAGTGGCGATTTTAAATGGTTTTGTCATCCCGATTGCCCCCCCCCCCTCTGTTAAGTACCCGAAATCAAACCGCTAAATTCTTAACTTAGTTATGTTAATCGGGTTTTTGGTAATAGAGAAACAACTCGAATAGTTTTTAATAAGTTTGAGGTATAGGCTTTCTATAAGTCGCTTAATTGGGCCCGCCTGCCTCTGCTGCGCGGCGCTAGGTAGAGCGGCAAATTGTCCAATGTTTTGGGGGAAGACGACGAATATTCTTTTAGAGTAAGATGCCCGTAGTTTTCAGATACGTCCTGGAGATGTAAATGATCCTAGCACAAAGTCCTGGAGAAAAAATATAGTGTGCCCCCGATTATCAGCGGAATTGGGTGGCACAAGTGCGGTGGATAATAAAAATCACGGATAACCGCAAAAAGGCCAAAATGAGGGACAAATAAGGAAAAAATTGTCCTTTCTCAAAAACTTAGCTGTATTGAAGCATAATACTTTCTTCAAACAGTAAAAATATATACAGTACAGTAAAAATGTTCTGTATTTTTGCACAACAGAACGTAACATCAATAAAGAACAAGTGTATGTACGATGAAGGAATCACAATAAATACATAAATAAAACAAGAACTCCCGAGTTTAAACTTACATTTTTTCCACAAAACGCAGCCATTCGTATTTGCTTTTTACTACTAAAATACATGATTCTGATTGTTGATTGACTTGCGGATAATCCTCCCCGCGGATATTCCGATCGCGGATAATCGGAAGTTAACTGTAATTGGATACATTACACTGTAGGCATTAATTGGCTCCAAGAATTGTTCTAAACTTGAAAATAAATGTGCAGTCTGTGGAAGCGCAAAGATATTACTCAAATAGAAAATGAAATGTAAAAAATAACTAAAAAGCAATGTTATTTTAACGTAAATGAAATATGTTCACTAATGCATTTTATTTTTATAAATTGGAATTGATTTAATAACACTGCGCACTGATTCTCCACATATCTTACCCCAAAGGTATCGGTAATCCTCGAACAAGACTGGGATAAGATGCCGCAATTCAAACATTTACAAATAATTATTTTTTAAGAGAAAAAACGGTAAAAATATATTTTTTAATATTCACAAAAGTACATATGTTGCTGATGAAATAGTTGATTAATAACAAAACCAATGCATTTTTTTTTTTTGAAATAAAGTTAAAAATTACGTCGTCTTCCCTTAATTTACCATATTATTTCTGTCCCTGTCCTTTTTGAAGGACTTTTTTGATGCATCCTCTCCACGTCTAGAATTTATTGTGACAGAAATTATTAAAAATTCAAAAGACTGAGGTAAAACCTTTTCTCTTCTTATATCATATTCAAAGAATCTACACACGCTCAAATGTGCTTTCACAATCATGTTTGTGCGGTAGAGTATGCCATAAAATTGAATGTTATATTTTCGATTCAGCACATCATTTTTTTTATGTATTGTTACAAATTCTGTAAATAGTAATTATTGTAGGAACGTAACCTGTAAATAGTTTCCCGTAATGAATATACAACCCCTTTTTCATATGGCTAAAATATACGACCCCTATTCCCGTTTTGTTTATTGATAAAATTTGATAACGGTCAACGCATTTCGAGAAGCGTGTGGAATATTTGAGAAAATTCTTTTCGGTGTATTTAAGCCGTTAGCGATGGATAAACAGTTAGTTTCGATTGAGATTTTCGAACTGAGTGCATTTTTGCGCTGTTTATAGCGAGGCATTTCGCTGTGTTGTTTTCGTATTTGGAAGTAAATACGTGTGTAAACGGTGAGTTTACGGTGTTGTGTGATAATTGCTTAATTGCTGATGAATAATTTAGCAGTTGTTGAAGATCTTCCCTGTACATAGTGTAAATAAATTTCCTGTGTTTTTATCAAGAACTGTGTCTTCATTTCAAGAAAGTGGAAGTCGCACCGAATCCGTTACAATTGGCGCCCAACGTGGGGCTACTTCAGGACTTTCTTGCAGTAAGTGTGACTTTGGACATTTTTTCATAAAGACTTTTTAAATTTGGACTTTATTTGTATGGTGATTACTCGCGCAATGGATGAACAATTAAAACAACTGCTTGATGCAATCAACTCTGTGAAGAGTGATATGGCGGCTAATCAAGAACAATTAAAAAGTGACTTGACTGCAAGTTTTACTGCAAATCAAGAACAATTAAAAAATGATATGGCGGCTAATCAAGAACAATTAAAAAGTGATCTGACTGCAAGTATGTTGGCAAATCAAGACCAGTTAAAAAGCGATTTAACGGTGCTGAAAAAGGACTTAACGGTGCTGAAAAAGGACTTAACGTCTAACCAAGAAGAAATTAAAAATGACCTTATTTCGGTAAAGACTGTGATGGAAAATAAATTTAATGACATAGAGCATCGAGTTGATGCAATTGAAGAAAAATTTGATACCGTTGAAAGCCGATTCAATGCTGTAGAAAATAAATTTGAAGATGAAGATAGAAGATTTCATCTACTTAAAGAAGAGATCTTTAAGGACGTGGAAAGGAGATTGGCGACCGCGGAAAGCAGCTCTGTACAGTTTGGCGCTCCCACATCGGTTGCTCGACCGTCCATTAAACTTGCCACATTTGATGGGAAAACTTCGTGGCAGGTTTACAAAACTCAATTCATGATAGTGGCGGAAGCGAACGGATGGGACTCTGCTACCAAGGCCTGTCATCTTGCAGCATCCCTGAGAGGTGACGCAGCGGACATTCTCCAGACCCTTCCGGACAGCCAGCGCCTGGATTTCGCCGCCCTCACATCTGCGTTGGAGCTTCGCTTCGGTGAGAAATGCCAGAAAGAGTTCAGCCGACTCCAGTTGAAGTCCCGTTTCCAGAAAACCGGGGAAACCCTGCAAGAGCTAGCGGCGGACGTCGAGAGACTGTCTCATCTTGCTTTTTGCGACTGTCCTGCGGATGTTCGGGACAACCTGGCACTCAACTACTTCATCGACGGAGTTCGGAATCCTGAGATCCAGAAGGCCCTCCGGATGGCGAATGTAAACGACTTGAAATCCGCTTTGATGTATGCGATGAGATACGAGGCCGCCCAAGAAGCAACCCGTGTGGATCGCCATCTAATCCGGACTCAGGAAGCTGATGAGTCTGATTCCAGGTCGTCCCACCTCGCTGAACTTGAGAGACAACTCGGTGACTTGACAAGACATCTGAGCAGCATAACAGCCCAAAAGAAACAAGAGCAGAAGTGCTGGAAATGCGGTAGTGAAGGACACCTGCGAAGGAGTTGTCCGGCTCGCCAAGCTACGCGAGGGAAGGAAATCACCACCACTAGAGCTCTGCAGATTTCCTCTTCTAGTAGTGGCAGTGATGGACTTTTCATTTACGCACATGTAAATGGGAACCCCTGCAGACTGATTGTCGACACTGGAGCCAATGTGACAATCATTAGGACAGATGTGGCTCGTGAATTTGGATTGAAACTGCTGTGGACCTCGCCACGCGTAAGTCTCCAGACTGTGACAGGTGACAAAATTGAGATTGACGGTAAAGTGGACTTGGAAATAGTGTTTGGGAATGCCACCTACCATCATACGGCATTCGTCGCTAATATCACGGACCCCTTCATTCTCGGATTGGACTTTTTAAAGAAATATGACTTCACTCTCGACTTCAAGACTAATGAGCTGCACTCGATGAGAGAAGACATAGCTGTTTTCCCCGCAGAAAGTGATGTAAAATCCGCTCATCAAATAATAGCCCGAACAGATTTATCGATTCCCTCAAGGTCAGAATCATTAATACCTGGCTCCCTTGAAGAAAGCAATAGTTTTCGATTTGGACTCATTGAATACCCTAACCTAAGCAATAGCCTAAAAGGAGTACTGGTAGCATCTACGCTTGTGGACCTTTCTAAGGATGTAATTCCTGTGAGAGTCGCCAACGTGAGTGAAAGGCCAAGGAATATCCGAAAAGGTGAAGTGTTGGCAACTTGTACTCCAGTAAACTGCATCATTAGAAGAATCAATTCCCCCGAGACTGTGTCTTCTGAGTCCTTGACATCGAAGTTAATTGGGAGTGCGCCATTATCGAAAGATCAAAGAACTGCTGCGGAAGAATTGGTGGACGACTTCAAGCATCTGTTTTCATCTACATCGGAGGATGTTGGCCGTACGAATTTAACGCAGCACAGGATTTACACTGGAGAACACCCCCCTATTAAACAGCATCCGAGACGACTACCGTTCGCCAAGAAGGAAGAGGTTGAGACCCTCCTGAAAGAGATGAAGGAGAATGATGTAATCGAACCCTCATCCAGTCCTTGGGCCTCTCCCATCGTCTTGGTCCGAAAGAAAGATGGCTCCACCAGATTTTGTGTAGATTACCGACGGCTGAATGAAATCACCAAGAAAGACAGTTACCCTCTTCCACGGATAGACGACACCTTGGACACTCTTTCCGGACACAAGTGGTTTTCGACCCTGGACTTGAAGAGCGGCTACTGGCAGGTTGAGATACACCCTGATGACCGAGAGAAGACAGCGTTTACAACTGGACAAGGCTTATGGCAGTTCAAAGTGATGCCCTTCGGCCTCTGCAATGCACCAGCTACGTTCGAGCGTCTTATGGAGACAGTGTTAAGAGGACTCTCTTACGAATCCTGTCTGGTCTACTTAGACGATATCATCATCGTGGGACGCAGCTTCGAAGAACATCTGGCAAATCTTAGGAAGGTGCTGCAAAAGCTTAAGGAAGCCAATCTGAAGTTAAGTCCGTCCAAATGTAATTTGTTCCGCCGGGAAGTGAACTATCTTGGTCACATCATCTCTTCTGAGGGTGTGCAAACCGATCCAGAGAAGGTATCTGCGGTCAAGAGTTGGAGTCGTCCCGAAAACATCCATCAGCTGCGAAGTTTCCTGGGGCTCTGCACGTACTATAGGAAGTTTGTGAAGGGTTTTTCCAACATTGCACGACCTTTGCATAAGCTGACGGAGAGCAAGCAAAAGTTTGAATGGTCCAAAGAATGCGAAGATGCATTTCTACGACTGAAGGAGGCTTTAACATCAACGCCTATCCTCGCCTATCCTCAGCCTGAAAAATCCTTCATCCTGGACACTGATGCGAGCAACGAGGGCATCGGAGCTGTTTTATCCCAAGAAATTGACGGAAATGAACATGTCATCGCTTACTGGAGCAAATGCTTATCAAAGTCGGAGCGAAATTACTGCGTCACCAGAAAGGAGTTACTGGCCATAGTGAAAGCTGTAGAACACTTCCATCATTACCTCTACGGCCGAAAATTTCTGCTACGGACAGATCATGCCTCGTTAACTTGGCTTTTGAACTTCAGGAATCCAGAAGGCCAGATAGCCAGGTGGATACAGCGGCTCCAGGAATATGACATGGAGATCAAGCACCGAAAAGGGTTATCTCACGGGAATGCTGACGCTTTATCAAGGAGACCCTGTCCTGAGAACTGCCACTATTGTTCCCGAATCGAGAAACAGTATGGAACGACTAGCCCTACCGCCTATCAGGTGACAGTGACTCCAACATCATCAGAACCTGATCCATGGAGTGACGACCAAGTTCGAAAAGATCAACTTGAAGACCCCGACATAAAACCAATTTTAGAGTTCATGGAAAGTGACAGTCGACGCCCTAGCTGGCAGGACGTTTCCATCTTCAGTCCTGCAACAAAAAGATACTGGGCTTTATGGAACTCACTCCATTTACGGAACGGCGTGCTACACCGGAAATGGGAATCTGACGACGGCAAGACATCTAGGTGGCAGTTACTACTTCCTCGATCCAGAATTTCAGATGTTCTGAAAGAAATACATAGTAGTGCGACTGGAGGACATTTTGGTGTCTTGAAAACTCTCAATAAAGTTCGGGAGCGCTTCTTCTGGAGCAAGGCGAAGGATGACGTGGAGAAGTGGTGCCATTCTTGTGACGCCTGTGCTGCTCGTAAAGGACCGAAGAAGAGAAGCAGAGGGAAGCTACATCTGTACAACGTTGGAGCTCCTTTCGAACGAATTGGGATCGACATCCTGGGTCCTCTACCAAGAACTGCTGATGGGAACAAATACATTCTTGTTTCCATCGACTACTTCACCAAATGGCCGGAAGCATATCCCATTCCAGATCAAGAGGCTACTACCGTAGCGGAGACTCTAGTTCAACATTGGATCTCGAGATATGGAACACCTTTGCAGATTCATTCCGATCAAGGGAGGAATTTCATCTCTGCTGTGTTTAAGGACCTATGTCAAATTTTCGGAATTGAGAAAACTAGGACAACACCACTACACCCACAATCGGACGGCATGGTGGAGAGATTTAACCGCACAATCCTGAACAATCTCTCGCTTATGGTATCCAGAAATCAACAGGATTGGGACAAGAAGCTACCTTTGTTCCTGCTGGCCTACCGAAGTGCTGTCCACGAGACTACCGGATTTGCCCCATCTCAGATGCTCTTCGGACGAGAGCTTCGGCTACCTTGTGATCTCGTCTTCGGTCGTCCTCCGGATGCGCCTTCATCGCCTGAGGAGTACATCCAGGATCTCCAGGCCCGGTTGGAAGACGTTCATAACTTCGCACGAGAGCGAATCAACATCGCGGCGGAGAAGATGAAGACCCGATACGACACAAGGTCTACTGGACATGAATTCAACGAAGGCGACAAGGTTTGGTTATGGAATCCCATCCGACGGAAAGGTCTTTCACCCAAATTGCAGTCGCATTGGGATGGACCCTACAAAGTCGTTAACCGACTGAATGACGTCGTAGTGAGGATCCAAAAATCACCTAATGCAAAACCTAGGGTTGTACATTATGATCGGTTAGCCCCATACTATGGCCATAGTTCATGAGTATTACGTAAACAACCATGGTTGATAACATAAAAGTTGTAGATAATTTTTGCTTTTAATGTTTAGTAATATTTCTTGTTATTATTGTGTTTTCTGTATCTGTTAGTTATTAATTAATGTGTATATTTGTAAACTTGTGATAGAAGTTTGGCACCCTTTCTGGGGATTGTACTGCCCGGGACGTGCAGTCCTTAGGAAGGGGGCAATGTTACAAATTCTGTAAATAGTAATTATTGTAGGAACGTAACCTGTAAATAGTTTCCCGTAATGAATATACAACCCCTTTTTCATATGGCTAAAATATACGACCCCTATTCCCGTTTTGTTTATTGATAAAATTTGATAACGGTCAACGCATTTCGAGAAGCGTGTGGAATATTTGAGAAAATTCTTTTCGGTGTATTTAAGCCGTTAGCGATGGATAAACAGTTAGTTTCGATTGAGATTTTCGAACTGAGTGCATTTTTGCGCTGTTTATAGCGAGGCATTTCGCTGTGTTGTTTTCGTATTTGGAAGTAAATACGTGTGTAAACGGTGAGTTTACGGTGTTGTGTGATAATTGCTTAATTGCTGATGAATAATTTAGCAGTTGTTGAAGATCTTCCCTGTACATAGTGTAAATAAATTTCCTGTGTTTTTATCAAGAACTGTGTCTTCATTTCAAGAAAGTGGAAGTCGCACCGAATCCGTTACAGTATTGACAAATTCTGAACTGATTGGAGCAACAAAAAGTTTTGGGAAAGCATTTTTTGCTACCGGGAAAACACTAAATAAAGTTTTACTTTATTTTCAAAAAGGCTACTGTATTTTTTCCAAATACACTGCAGCTACCTTAGATTTTTTTTTTTCTTGTTTTCTATCATTTTTAACACATGTATTTTTAGCTCTAATGAACGTCATTTTATTTGAAAATAAATAGGTAAATATATGTTTTATTTAAATTTCTAGCAAAAACCTGGTATTGGTGATTAAGGTTTTGTATTTTACTTTTCAAATAAGAAAACTTTGAAAAAAAAATTCTTGGTTTAGTTACACACTTATTTTAGCGGAAAAATTTTAGGTAGAAAGTGCAGACAATATTTAAACATTAATGCTGTGAAAATGTTTCAAAGGTTCCAATACTCTACCAACTTTACGTGACTACGCAGAAATGCTTCGACTTAAAGTTATATGGAACTCCTATGTACCCTACTTATCTACTTATACTATACGCCCTGTTTCAATGCGTAAAAGCTTCTATTTTGTTGTCTTTGAGAATGCAGAGCGATGAGCTAGTGCTTACAACAAAATAAAGTAACCCGAAGTTTGTAGCCGAAAAGCTGTAAAATAAAGACTCAGTCAAAGTTGATCTACATTCTCTGAGACAGCTGGATAGCTCAGAAATTTTTCAAAGAATAGGAGGAACACAAACTTGATAATCTTTTGGATCAAAGGATTGATACATATTGAGAGTTTTGATAAAAGCAATGAGGGGATTAAACTGTACACAGAGTTTTCTTGAAGATAATATTTATTTAGAAAAATTTGGATTGATAAACATCGACGGATGAATAGCAAGATATAAGAGATATAGATACGTAGATTAATATGGAAAGATTGATAGATATATGGAAAGATAGATGAATTAACTTATAGATAGTTTTAAACAGATTTATTGAAACATGTACAGAAAGTGTTTTCCTAAAATTGATATTTATGTAGGATTAATGACTAGTTATGGACTCCCAACCAGTAATGGGAAGATTTGTCTTGTAATGTTAATAGCAAGTTTGTAATCTATATTCCAGAAACACCATCATCGGATTCTCAAAATAGCAACTTTCATAAACACCCCCTTTACATGTTTTTTTTTTAACAAATATAAGCCTTTTCTATGTTTAGAATGAAGGTTTAAAAAAAAAATGCCATTTTCTTCACATTCAAACTTTTGAAGGATTTCTTTCTTAAGGGCCTGACATTGCTGTTTCATATCAGATCACAGTTTTATTGGTATTACTCATTTCTCACCGTTTATCTATCATATAAGTATAGAATTGCCTTTTAAGATGATCCTTTTAAGTTGATGTGCCCATAACTATTCAAGTAAAATTAAGTATTTCAGTTATGGGCACATATGACTATGATGTTTTGGCTTGCTCAAAGTTATTCGGAAAAGGTAGGGTAACGGCACCAGTAATAGACAGTTGTAAGTTTTGATTTAAATAGTATGAATTTTAGGCGGGAAAAACTGATGTTGCTGCGGCCCATGATTACGTTGCAACCATCTTGTATTATCAGAGTGAATTTAATGAGCCAGTTGGTATTTACAAGGCAGTGGTGGAAGGTTAAAAACAGACACCACGAGGTCAACCGGTGTTTCATGTTCATTTGAATTAAATAAGGCTTTAGCTCTATAGATAAAGAATTTTTGCACATTTTAAAGAGAAAAATGGAATTTCGTCCATTACTCATCCTTTCTTCATCCTATCTGTTACTGAGTCTCATTAGATTTTTCGGTGTCTGTTACTGGATTAGGAAATTTTTTCGAAATTGAGGAAATAAAACTGGAATTAACAGATTCAGAGGATCCAGGAGCAACCAAACGTTACAGGAGATGCTGTTGCATGAGAGAAAAATAGTTTAAAAGGTCTAAATACATTGAAAGGTTCAAAAAATTGAGTTAACCTGAGAGCGATGTCTTAAGCATGTCTGTTACTGATGCCGTTATCCTAATGCCTGAAAATTTCATAACCAAAGATTATTGTAACCATCGAGTAAGTTGCAAGTATAAATCATCAGACTACAAATAAATCATAAATCCTACAATTGGATTAAAATGCTATATTTGGTACAGTTTCTCGGAATTTTACTTGACTTCGCTTGCGTTCTGTTTTAATTGGGTCTAAAATTTCGGAAGGAAATGTGTATTTTTTTCCCATTTTATTTTTTGTCATTTTTAGGCTTTTTCCCTTGTTAAAATAAAGAACTTATAGGTGATTCTTTTACACAATGCAATTTCAAAATTATATTTTTTCAAACATACATTATTTCCTTTCAGATATACAAGATTAGATACATTTAGATTTTACAACAATATCGTTCTTGAATGAGATTAAATTGTCTATTACATGGGTCTTAATATGATTCTATGACAGAGTTTAGAATATAGAATACCGAAACAAATAATTAAGGAGCTGGATGGGAAACTGCGTTTCAAGAATACTTTAAAAAATAAGTCTATTTCCTCAATGCATTAACTCTGTTTCGTGGGAAATAAATATTATATTTTGTTTCAAATTGACAAGCTAAATGATAAATGCAAAAGAAATAATTGCTGGATGCAAAGAAAGCGGTAATATGACTGGAGCATCCACTTTTATTCATCTCGCATTTCATTGGTTGAATTCAATACGACACACGAGCGCGCGCGTACTGCCACTGTTTATATTATTTCAACCACGATGTTGTGTTCACTTTACTCCTAAGTTAGAATGCTATTCCCCTCAACCCCTCTTATTAAGAATAATTTCCAAAACAGATTTTGTTTTGAAAGGTAAGCTAAAGCATCAAATACAACCTGTATTGAATTGATTTTATGGACGTATTTGTTTTTGAGGATAAACTGTTGTTTATGTTCACTTTACATTGTGTTGCTATATATGTGTAGTAAACAAATTTCTTGCATGATTTCTGTGTATTAGAAATATTGCATTCATTCTAAAAAGGTCAAATTCACAAAATAAAACGCAATTCCTATGATTGTAGTTATTTCTGTTTTTGAAAATCAGATAAATTGTTTGTTTACATTACTTTTACGGTACATCGTGTTTACGCACAATGTTGTTATTATTTTCTGATGTTGTTAAGCTCCTCATAAACAATTTCAAAAAGCCGGCAGTATACTTTATAACCTTTCTGTGTTATCTTATAGCATAGTAATAAAGTATATCACTGTGTTTTAAGTAAGTTTCATCGAATTACATTATTTTTTTAATGTTGTTCTTGATCATGCCTTAACTGTTCTACACTTCATGCTTTAAAGAAAGTTTAATATCATAAGTAATAATTGTTTTTAAATATTGTGTTCAAAATGATATTCCGCATTTACTGTGAAAGTCTGAAATCTACTAAATGTTGACATTAGCGGGTGAATATCAACATTTACGTACCAACAACATTTGCAAAAGGCTCAATGTTTTTGGTGAGTCATGGATGAATCTTAACATTCTCTTGTTTTAGTTTTTCATGGCAACATATATATATACCATCCATGTGTATACTATATCTCAAGTACAACCTTGTGTACATTACAAATATAATGCATGGGAGCACTGTATTGAAAATGTATGATTTTAAGTATCATCATGGATGATTTTTAACATTATAACAAAGTCTTTCCCCCTAGATTGAAAATTGAGCTGGGAACTTCCTGATAGAAAGGCACTTCAATTCAATTAAAGGCATTTTAATTCAATTACGCGGGCACTTCTCAAAAGGATTGAGTAGTAAAAAAGGAAGCTACTCTACTCATGCAGGCCCGAATCTATAAATTTCTCTCCACCACCACCCCCTGTAAAAAATCAGCAGGACCCATAACTGCCCACGGTATTGCTATGCCACTAAGGGTCTCGGGCCCCTTTAGTGGCCTGAGCCCCACTGCATTAGGGAGTCTGCGGGTACGTAAATCCAGACCTGTTCCCATGCCATTCTAGTTGACATCACATCACACCCGAGGGTCCCCTGTTCCTATCACAGTAGTGACTTGCCCAGATTAGGGACCCTCGGGAAGATTTTAGTTGACAATGGAAACGAGCGAGTCAGATTCCAAAGCTAGATCAGTGTGATATTTCACCTCTAGAAAAAAATGCAATTGGGATCAAATGTTGATAAACTTCAAAGGAAAAAAGATGCCACATTGAATAATGCAAAAAAAAAAGGAGGGCAGGGTACATTGAAGGTTACCTTAAAGGAGGCAGGCGTAACGCCCCTCCCCCATAAAAATGTCTGCGGAAGCATTACCAGCACATTCAAAAAGCATTTTAAATTATTCTTAGTATGCATGTGTCGTTCATTTAAATCACTTTCATCTTGTTTTATACTACTCAATATTTTTATGTAATCAACAATGTATTTATCTTGTATAACTAACTGTTGATGATTTTTATATGTTACTTTACACTGCTAATATGTTAGAAAAAAAGTTAGAGTTTCAGAAAACTAGAGTGGACTAATTTCCGATGATTTACATATACGACTGACCAGAGTTTTTCCTGGATTTCGCTTCTGTTAGTTTTCCGAATACCCCTTTTCATCCAGATAAAGAGCTGAGCAACCTCTAAGCCAGTACCCAGAGAGGAATTGATTCAGAATAGGGACATGAAGGACTTGTGACCACGACAGATTTAACGAGCACCACTCACCATTAGCGAACATGGAGGCTCTTCTATAGGCTGGCCCACTGTCCCCATGTTTCATCCGTTCATGTTGTCCAAGGCCTTAGCGATCAGATCACTGTGACTTGCTTGCCATTCCTGAGAGGGGCTTCTTCGTTAAAACCGCCACTGGCAGAGAGGTGAGCTTATGGACTTGAAGTCTGACTTAAAACATATTCTCGCTGCTGACGTTTGGAGGAAAAAAACTCTTCCTTTTCTCCGGGGTAACCATACCTGGCACTACAGGTTGTTTATTTAGTTGGATGAGGCTTTGGATGACAGCTCTGTTTTTTTTTTTTTTTTTTCAAATCCAGATCAAGATCCGTTCTGCCCCCATAAACTTATGTGCATTATGAATAGTGCTTAGAATTTGTTTTTTAAATAGTCTGTTATTTTGCATTGCAAGAGTAATTAATTACAGCATGGCCGGAAATCAACTTAGTTTGGAAGAGGGAGAGTTTTTCCGAAATGTTATTGGAAGACCGAAAACACGAAGTGCAAAGACGATTCAGAAGGGAAAATGAAATACCATCATTAACATGCCGGACCATTGTTCGTTCCAGAGATAAATTTGAAGCAGATAGAACCGCCCGGAACGTCAACAAGAACATTTCTGGACAATCACGGACATTCCCGAGCCCTGGAAAAGAACGAATGACGCATTGAAATTGGAAATTGAGAGACAATGTCGCGATATTCCTAATAATCTGTTTTGTGACGTTCACGAATCCCTTGGTATCCGTTATCAGGGTCGTCTGGACAATAATGGCTACCAGTTTGAATATTTGCGAACATGATATTTCAATTACGTTTGTCCTCTGTTTTCGAAGCTATTCCATTTCACTCTTTGTTTCTTAAATAGTGTTTTTCTCTTCATTCGAAGTGTGAGTACACTTTTTTTAGACACCTCGTATTTACATTGGTCTCCAAAAGCTAAGATATTTCTTTTTTGCGCCTTACTTTGTAATGAATGGATGTTAAATAACCAAAATATGAGAAAATATGCATTAAGCAGTTATTTATTGAACGCACCATGGAAAATTGCACAAGTTTAATGCAAAAATAATTTATGACAGAAAACGCACTCTTGCCAGGAAAAGTTAATATCTGGAAGAACACATCACATCCTTATGAGGATAAATATCATAGAAACATAGCAAAAAAGGTTCAATAACGAATGTGTCCACCTCGATCTTAAATGCATTGGCGCCATTGACTGTTCATTCTGTCAGTTAAGCAGTTGGATACCAAAAAGGGAAACGAATACTACACACGGAGTAAGCCGTTTTACAGCTCATAAAGAACTTAAAGGAGTACTTAAAGCAGCAACCTATCTGACAAGACAGTTCCAAAGATGTGTATCATTTTCAGGGGTTGGAGATTCAGCTGGACATTCTATTCGTTCTAAAACGTGCCTCTTAAGATAGTACTCAACCGCAGTTGCGCATTATCACCCATCAGAAGAAAATCGTCATCAATAGCATCAACATGAAGTATGAAGTGAAAAAGAGGGCGCTTGAAGCGAGCGTGAGCACTGAGACCACTGGTCTATTGTTTTATCTCCACTAGGACCACTAGTAGAGTCCAATACCAGAAAAGAATTTCAGCAATTGTCTTACCGACATGTTCAGGCCCAAGAACCCACGTAGTGGTAGCAGCATACGGGGGGGGGGGGGGGGCTTATGGAACGAAAATTTCATCCTGGTATTTCACATCAAACGAACTTCCTCCTTGGAACACATGCAGGTCCATGTGACCACCGGGTGAGACCTCTGTCTAAAATGTGCGTAGTTCAACGGTGTCTGATTGATGGCATTTGGTGCGTTTAATGACAATACTGTTAAACGTAATAACTAGATTTTGTCCGATTGCAACGGTAAATTTACTCTAAGGGAAAAAAATGCTAGCTTGGAACGTATTTTTTAATGAGTTTTAAAAAATGATTTTTTTAAGAATCCTTATAAAATGTACATTTTTCAATGAGTAGAAACTACAATTGATTTGAGATTTCTGAGGCATTGAATAACAGATACTATGGAAGTAAATATCTGATCCTTTGTTAAGTTTTAATAATTAATTTTGCTTATTTACAGGAACGAAAAAAAAGTTAAAAATATTACTTTAGCAATTTGTTAATGACTAACTCTCTGACTCTAGCACATATTAACTTTCATAAACTTTCATACAACTTGGGCTGCGGAAACGGAGGGAAAACGACCGACTCCGACTGCAGGAATTTCAGAGCCTTCGACTTCGACTCTTTTACCCCAAAATCAGTCCAACTGCGATCCCGCAAGCACCGACAGAGGTGGGGCCTTGAAAGGAAAATTACCGACTCTTGACTCCGTCTCCTTTACTCGAAAATAAGCCCGACTCCGACTCCGCAGCCATGCATACAACACGTACATGAAATCATCCACACGAAACTCAAGACTGTCTCTCGAATAGAAAAAAGCCTTAGTGAATACGAAATACGCACATCAACAAAAATTCAAGCCTGAGAAAATCGCATTTAAAGACCACAATGGGGAGGGGGGGGGGGGGCGAAAGCTATAAATGCTTCCAATTATCTGATTTTGTGATATGAGCCGTTATTTTTAAAGTGGAGAAAGTCCATTTTGAAAAAAATGAAGATAATAGTAATTATAGATATACCTCAGTATGATCTTTTTATTTGTAACAATTTAGAACAAAAAAGTAATTTAAAATCCTAATATTTGCGAGAGGGAAGTTTTATCTCTTCAGTAATATATCCGATAGTGGAATACTACCTTTAATTTAATAGTGGAATACTACCTTTTTTGCATTACTAAAAGAATGGATTTGCGCCCCCCCCCCCTTTCAAATTAAATGGCTCACATATTTCCCCCAAAAATATATATACACTAAACAAAATGGTACATTTCTTTCAAATCAAAATGTTATGATCTTTCACGATATCGATAACATTGGGTTTTATAGTTTGATGCAACAATCCGAGATGTAATTTGATGGTCAAGTATTCTTCTTCAAAGCTTCAAAGAATAAAAAGTTTGCATAAGAAAAAAAAAAGAAAGAAAATCTCAAACACGATATTAGACAGTTCATGTATTTTATTCATGTAGAAAGAGCCATTTAGGACATAACAATTCTTCTGGAACGTATTCCTGGTTAAGTAGTATTAAGTTATTATAATATTAGTTTGGATTTTTACCTGAAGACGATTGGTTTACTTACATTTCGTTCAATTTCCTCGTAAACTGAAATGCATTTGGTTCTATGGAGTGCAATCCGCTGTGCTGAATCGTTCTGTAAATAAAAAAAAAATACTTATATGCGAATGAACTGGAAAGACATAGATGATTGCAAAAATATACCAGTGATAGAACTAAGTAGAAATAAAAACACATATCTACTAAAAGTTGCAGTTCAACCTCACATTTTATTCACAATCTCCAGCATTTACTTTGAAAGTTCATCCCAATTTTGAAATATCCCTTGCATATACAAATTGCTATAATTATGTATATTGATTTCAACATTTCAGGCACATTTTAATTAAAGCATTGTTGAACAATGACCCTGATTAACAATGACTTTTCAATTGAAAACTCACCTACACTTTAGCATGAAATTAGTTTAAAATGATTATAATTCACGTTCTAACTACCTTGGATTGCTGCAAAAAAAATTATCTGATAAAGGAAAATCAGGCATGTTTAATTTTAATTTGTTCGAAAATTCTTCCGGCCTCATATTAGATGATTTTTGCAAAAATATAGATTAAAATGGGAATAACTAATAATTAATATTTAATTAATAAATTTGATTATATAATATAGCATTGCTATCGGATCTGAGGTTACATACAAAATTTCAAAAGAATCCGATCACAGGAAGTGGGTGAAAATTAAGTTGCAAGATTCCACCCGAACAGGCAACAACCAAACCAAGTTAGTAACTAGTATGTTGTGGCTATCACGAAACTTTCTTCTATATTCTTCTTTTTTTTCCTGATCCCTCCCCATGCTTGACGAGGAAGCAATATTCCCAACAAAAACAAAACTACACATGCAAAAACTTGACGACCATCCCAATGTCTGAATTATTGCAAAAGCAAAGAGCGAAAATTGAAAGTTATTTTAAAAGCCTTGCTTGAATTAATTACAAATATTTTATTTTTTAACAAACATAAGATGGCAACAGTTAAAAATTTTAAATCATTGAGATAATATCATAGACTAATAATAAGAATTGACCGAGCTATGGCAACCCTTTTGCTGCTCATAAACCAAACCATGTGACTGGTGGATATCGTAGCAACAGCGGGCGCAGACGATCAACGCCCGCGAGAAATAAAATAAATAGAATTGATGGAACACGGAAGAATGATCTTTTATGGAGTCCGATTTGTAAATTTGTTATTCTAAGTTGTAAATATTTTGTTAATATAGTGAGTTTTTCGTTTAGATAGCATTGTGCATTTTCTTTAGTCAATTTCAATAACTCTCTAAGCAATTAAAGATGCAAGCGCCCAAAAAGAATCGGCAAACGGTAAGATTTTTACCTACAATTTCAATTTCATATACCGATTAGTACATTTTTGCGTTAACGTAAAACGTTTACGCCATTACGTTCACGCCAACGCTGACGTAGCAGTCCCAAATGAAATGAAAGTTACTGAAAACTGTGATCAAAAACTAATTACTAATGTCAAAATAATGCATAACTAAATGAAAAACAGTTCAATCTCTGTACCTGGAAAAAATTATGATGAAAACACATTACGTCTTAAAATACATGTCGAGTGCCAAATTATAGATAATGTTGCCATCTAGCAACCATGCTGCCAAAGTTTTCGCCAAGCCTCCCACCAGTCACATGATGTGACCAATTTTTTTATCAGCAAGTCTGGGAAAGCTCGGTCTACTCTTATTATTAGTCTATGGATAGTATTTCCGATCATTTCCATACAATTAAAATCACGAGCAATACGCAGACGACAATCTATAACGATTTATCTTTCTTATTGTTGCATTAATAAAACTATTTTTATTCGCAAAAAAAAAAAAAAAAAAAAAAAAAAAAAAAAATCAACACCTCTTGGAGCGATTGGCGTCAAAATTGAACCAAAGCCTGTTTACATATGGATTCACATATATTCCAAATTTCAACCAGAACGTAGCATTACTTCTTGAGATAGGGCACTCACAATGGAAAAAAAGAACGGGTGATTGCGCTACCCCCTTTTTAGCTGTTGACAAAAAAATAAAATCAGTTCTTATACCCACTAAGGGCTACTTGCCGATACATTTTTCTTTCATTCCGTTCATTATTTCTTGAGATACAGCAGTCACAATTGACGACAAAAATCGCTCTATAGCTCAACCCCCGTTTGAGTTATTGACACCAAAATTGAATCAGCACCTGTTCCTGTTAATGGCAACATATGGACCAAATTTTGCTTGATTCCGCCAGTTACTTCCTGAGGGATAGCAAGCACGCGTAACTCAAAAAATGTCCCATTGCTCCACCCCCCTTGGAGGAATTCGCGCCAAAAACCAATGGGCACAAGTTCACATAGGGGCACATATGTATACCAAATTTCGTTCGATTTCATGCGGTAGTTTTTGCTGTAGAGCGGCCACAAAAAACTGGTCACACACAGACGTGACACACACACACACACGGACACACACACACACGGACACGGACACACACACACGGACACACGGACACATACACACACGGACACACACACCCAGACAGACAGACATTTTCCAAAAATAGTCGAAATGGACTCAGCACACCTCAAAACGTTCGAATCCGTCAAAATTCGAAATTCGAAAATTTGCACGAATCCAATACTTTCTTCTATATATTAGATATAGAAGAAAGTAAAAACATGGTACACCAATAATAATAACATGATAATAATAATTTTCTGCTTTTTAGCATGGCGAATTACACAAAGTAAGTTTAAAATTTAAAATTTTAATGTTATGAAACCTTTTATGTATAATCGCTTTCTCATTTGTCTTTACTAATAATAAAGCTGAAAGTCTCTCTGTCCGGATCTCTGTCTGTCAGGATCTCTGTGACGCGCTTAGCGCCTAGACCGTTCGTCCGATTTTCATGAAATTTGGCACAAAGTTAGTTTGTAGCATGGGGTGTGCACCGCGAAGCGATTTTCCGAAAATTCGATGTGGTTCTTTTTCTATTCCAATTTTAAGAACAAAAATATCATAAGATGGACGAGTAAATTACGAAATTATCATAACGTGGAACCGTAACATGGGTACAAGCCAATTGGCGAGATACGAAATTATCATAACGTGGAACCGTAACATGGGTACAAGCCAATTGGCGAGAAAATTCACCCTACGTTATTTGTAAATATACAGGCGGACCAAAAGACCTTTTAATTTTTCTATGACGGGCAAAGCCATGCGGGTACTACTAGTTTAAAATAATATTTTATCGTAATTTTTAATGTGTTGTTGCGTTCTATATATAAGACGCTAGACACGAAAAGGTTCTTTCAAACTGTCCCGACTCATGAAAGCTTAGCTTTCCTCATCATGTTTCACCTTCATAAGAAATGTGTATTTTTTTTTTTTAATAAGTCTAAGTAATGAAGTTGTTAAAGAAACTAGTTAATATAAATGTAATAAATTGTATCACTTTCATGCTTGTTCTGAGACATGACAGCATAGCATTTTTCATAATTTGATGTTTTGTTTGTTATAGTTTCGAGATGTTATTTATACTTAGATAAGTATTGAGTAATGAACTCACTATATAAATTAGTTATTTTTAAAATTAAATTGTAATTAGCTATCTTTAATGTTGTAAAAATTATCACTAATTCAGAGACAGCTGCGTGATGAATTAGGTGCATATTTTAAAAGTGTGCCATTTGAACCATACACGGAGGTGTCGGAACTGTTTCAAATAAATATGGAATATAAATGGGAGCTCCAATTGCAATCGATCTAATTTGGAGCTACCTGAAAATAAGCAATATGACTTATTTTTTAACATTCTTTTTAGTTCACATGCTTTAACCCCTTCAGACCTGTTGTCAGGTATACCGGACATACACTTTAAACAGCTGCTAATCATTTGATAATTGATTTAATTAGTTGATTTTTTTGTAGTTGACTCTTTACATTCTACTTATTATAATCTGTGAAATAATTTTTCGTTTTGGGATTGACAACACTGACATATAAGGATTGAGAGGTAGAGAGTGGCTCATTTTTCCAACCATGGATTTTCATCTGAAAAGCGAGGTTTTTTTCCAGATTTTTTTAAAAATATATAATCTTTATTTAATCGTTTCAAACGCTTTATTATGTTTTATAATTGTTTGTAAAACATTTTATAATGAAGTTTGTTCGGTATTTTATCGTTTTTGTATATGAAATATTCATTTCAAAAATATAAGTCCGGAATATTGGACGTGCTATAACTCTTTTAATTTTTCTCCTACAAACTCAAAATTTGTCTATAAGATACCCTTTACCATAATACACTGTGTACCAAATATTAACATTTTTGGTCCAATATTTCATAATTCCGACTGAAGTGGTTAAACGGCAAATAGAAAAAAAAATGGGGGCATTGGATTTTTAACACTAGCCGTATCGTCTTGCACTGACAAAAAAAAATATTAAAAAAAAAAAAAAAAAATTATAGATTTTTACACATAAATCTTTTTATATTTTGACTTTATCTCATCAAGTTTTTCCCAAAAGAACAATATAAGCTGAACGGACAATGAAGATTCGCGGGGGAAAAAATCCTGGGGTGCTGCGAGGAGAGTTTTGAGGATCACCCCACAGAACTTTTGGTTTAAACACATATTGCTAATTCTAGCATGACAGTCTATATCCATACAAACTGTCACCTCCCAGAACGTAAATTCGGTGCTAATGCCTGGCGCTAAGTTGAAACAATAATTCATCAAACTTTTAAAGGTAAGGAACCATTCATTAATTACGTAAGGATGATTTTGACATTTTTTGGCCTCCCCTTTCCTTCTAGTAAGGGTACACTGTTAAAATTTTCCGGAAAATGTACGGTAATTGTTAATGGCATCCATGTTGCCAGTAACTATTACCGTAAAAATCAAATGTTACTGAAAAATTTTGCGGTTTCCTCGGTAGGCCACAGCAACCAATTGGAATTGGAATCGCTTATTTCTCCGGTACAAATTACCGTAAAAATCAGCGTTGCTGTAAGTCCGCCATTTTACAGTAACAATTACCAGAAAATCTTCCTGAATTTTTAACAGTGTACGTAAGATTTTTCACAAACCCCTCTCTCCTATATCCTACGTAAGATTCCATTTCGTTTTTCAAAATAACAAAATGTTGTTAGAAAAGGGCAGTTTCACTAAAACTCCCATTTTGACGCAAATCAAAGATTTTTATTTTTCAAACATATTATATCATGCGATACTAATAAAAAATAAAGCATGCCATGAATAGTGCGATTCTTTAATTATGTTTTACACTATTCATTCTTTGTAAAAAACAAGTAGAAAAACAGCTCATCCTAATAGGGGAAGGTTTCCGTCAATGAACCACATAACAGTTTTCGATTTTTTTAGAAAGGAAATCCAACTCAAATTTCACGTTAATTATAGGAACAATTTCTCAGTATATTTCATTTTAATAATAATATTCACTTAAATGATAAATATACACAATAAAGAATGAAAATTAGAAATAAATATTTTAGTATGTGGTCCATTAATGGCAACCGGTTGCTATGGATGGACTATCGAGTTTCCATCAATGAACCACATTATCAAATTAAACTAGTATGTTGTGGCCATTACGAAACTTTCTTCTACATTTTTCTTTTTTTTTCTGATCCCTCCCCATGCTTGACGGGGAAGCAAAATTCCCAACAAACACAAAATGACACATGCAAAAACTTGACGACCATCCCAATGTCTGAATTATTGCAAAAGCAAAGCAAAGAGCGAAAATTGAAAGTTATTTTAAAAGCCTTGCTTGAATTAATTACAAATATTTTATTTGTTAGCAAACATAAGATGGCAACAGTTAAAAATTTTAAATCATTGAGATAATATTTCCGATGGGCCGTGGTAGCCCGATCGGTAGAGTGTCGGATTCGGGGCCGGAGGGTCCTGGGTTCAAACCTCGATGGTCGAAGACCCACCGTCGTCATTAAAGGGGACTGGGCGACGTTAAATATGCTCGTGGTCTCAATGTCCTCCAAGTGAAACGATACCTCTGGGGGTGCTAGTACTAGGTAGCTATTAGCTCCTGGACTAGTTCTAAATTCTCATTAACTGTTCGATCCGGTGATGGTGCTGCCATCTATCGGTATATAAAATAATGGAGGCAAGGCACTTAGTATGCAGTCCTCGACATAAATACAGTTGTAGTCAGTTGTGACTCTGAATAGGAATAGGAATAATATTTCCGATCATTTCCATACAATTAAAATCACGAGAAATAAGCAGACGATAATCTATTACGATTTATCTTTCTTATTGTTGCATTAATAAAGCTATTTTTATTCGCTAAAAAATAATGATAATAAAAATAAATCCGCACCTCTTGGCGCGATTGGCGCCAAAATTGAACCAAAGCCTGTTTACATATGGATTCACATATATTCCAAATTTCAACCAGAACGCAGCATTACTTCTTGAGGTAGGGGACTCACAATGGAAAAAAAGAACGGGCCGATTGCGCTACCCCCTTTTTAGCTGTTGACACCAAAATAAAATCAGCTTTTATACCCACTAAAAGCTACTTGCCGATAAATTTTTCTTTCATTCCGTTCATTATTTCTTGAGATACAGCAGTCACAATTGACGACAAAAAACGTTCTATAGCTCAACCCCCGTTTGAGTTATTGACACCAAAATTGAATCAGCACCTGTTCCTGTTACTGGCAACATATGGACCAAATTTTGTTCCATTCCGCCAGTTACTTCCTGAGGAATAGCAATCACGCGTAACTCAAAAAACGTCCCATTGCTCCACCCCCCTTGGAGGAATTCGCGCCAAAAATCAATGGGCACAAGTTCACATAGGGGCACATATGCGTACCAAATTTCGTTTGATTTCATGCGGTAGTTTTTGCTGTAGAGCGGCCACAAAAAACTGGTCACACACAGACGTGACACACATACACACACACACACACACACATACACACACACACACACACACAGACAGACATTTTCCAAAAATAGTCGAAATGGACTCAGCACACCTCAAAACGTTCGAATCCGTCAAAATTAGAAATTCGAAAATTTGCACGAATCCAATACTTTCTTATGTATATTAGATATAGAAGAAAGTAACTAGTATGTTGTGGCCATCACGAAACTTTCTTCTATATCTTTCTTATAATTCTGATCCCTCCCCATCCTTGACGAGGAAGCAATATTCCCAACAAAAAAAAAATTACACATGCAAAAACTTGACGACTATCCCAATGTCTGAATTATTGCAAAAGCAAAGCAAAGAGCGAAAATTGAAAGTTATTTTAAAAGCCTTGCTTGAATTAATTACAAATATTTTATTTGTTAACAAACATAAGATGGCAACAGTTAAAAATTTCAAATCATTGAGATAATATTTCCTATCATTTCCATACACTTAAAATCACGAGAAATACGCAGACGACAATCTATTACGATTTATCTTTCTTATTGTTGCATTAATAAAAATATTTTTATTCGCAAAAAAAAAAAAAAAAATCAACACCTCTTGGAGCGATCGGCGTCAAAATTGAACCAAAGCCTGTTTACATATGGATTCACATATATTCCAAATTTCAACCAGAACGCAGCATTACTTCTTGAGATAGGGCACTCAAAATGGAAAAAAAGAACGTGTGATTGCGCTACCCCCTTTTTAGCTGTTGACACAAAAATAAAATCAGTTCTTATACCCACTAAGGGCTACTTGCCGATAAATTTTTCTTTCATTCCGTTCATTATTTCTTGAGATACAGCAGTCACAATTGACGACAAAAAACGTTCTATAGCTCAACCCCCGTTTGAGTTATTGACACCAAAATTGAATCAGCACCTGTTCCTGTTAATACCAACATATGGACCAAATTTTGTTTGATTCCGCCAGTAACTTCCTGAGGAATAGCAAGCACGCGTAACTCGAAAAACGTCCCATTGCTCCACCCCCCTTGGAGGAATTCGCGCCAAAAACTAATGGGCACAAGTTCACATAGGGGCACATATGTGTACTAAATTTCGTTCGATTTCATGCGGTAGTTTTTGTTGTACAGCGGCCACAAAAAACTGGTCACACACAGACGTGACACACATACATACACACACACACACATACATACATACACACACACACACACACAGACAGACAGACATTTTCCAAAAATGGTCGAAATGGACTCAGCACACCTCAAAACGTTCGAATCCGTCAAAATTCGAAATTCGAAAATTTGCACGAATCCAATACTTTCTTCTATATATTAGATATAGAAGAAAGTAAAAATCAATGCGTGTAACATACAGATATTTATAACAGGCGAACAATAAACACTACAAATAACAGCAAGTCATAGAAAAAGAGATTTGTTTCCTGAAATATTTTATTTTCGGAAAAGAGGAACATAAGAAAACACCAGCACTCACACATCATACCTCGTTCACCACATGATATTTTCCCAACTTTTGCAACATCGTTCTTAATTAATATCTTTTCAACCTCTTTTGATCCGTTGGGGGAATTTTGTTAAATCCATTTTTAAAAGTTCCGTTCGACGCAAGATTGTACTTGCTCTCTAAAATGTCAAAGAATTTATCGATCATTTTATTACTGAAACATGAAGCTGAAGTCTCAAATTACCGGAGAATATAGTACTAATAGAATTTTTTTCATAATAAAATCTGTGGTATATGTTATTTTTCTCATCCTCTTGAAAGGCCAATTCCCCCAATTTTTCGGAAGCAATTCCAGAAACGCCTTTTCTCTAGTTTCAAAGTATAATTCACTAGTTATATTCCTATTTCGGAGGGCTTATCTCCTTAAATTTCAAATAAGTGACTAAGGTAACAACAAGCTGGTTTTTATCTTCCGTGCGACTGTTTAAAGTTGATTTCAGGACTCTCTCTATATTGTCGGCAAACTGCATTAAGGTCCATGCCACCATTTCTCTAAGCTACTGTAGCACGTTACATGCCCTCACTTGTTCACTGGCAATATCTTACTAATTTTTGCATTTTTCTGGAACAACAAAAGTATTTGAAACTGTATTATTAATTTGTGAACTTTTAATCAATTTTATTTAAAACTAGTATGTTGTGGCCATCACGAAACTTTCTTCTATATTTTTCTTTTTTTTTTCTGATCCCTCCCCATGCTTGACGAGGAAGCAATATTCCCAACAAAAACAAAATTACACATGCAAAAACTTGACGACCATCCCAATGTCTGAATTATTGAAAAAGCAAAGAAAAGAGCGAAAATTGAAAGTTATTTTAAAAGCCTTGCTTGAATTAATTACAAATATTTTATTTGTTAACAAACATAAGATGGCAACAGTTAAAAATTTTAAATCATTGAGATAATATTTCCTATCATTTCCATACAATTAAAATCACGAGAAATACGCAGACGACAATCTATTACGATTTATCTTTCTTATTGTTGCATTAATAAAAATATTTTTATTCGCAAAAAAAAAAAAAAAATCAACACCTCTTGGAGCGATCGGCGTCAAAATTGAACCAAAGCCTGTTTACATATGGATTCAACATATATTCCAAATTTCAACCAGAACGTAGCATTACTTCTTGAGATAGGGCACTCAAAATGGAAAAAAAGAACGGGTGATTGCGCTACCCCCTTTTTAGCTGTTGACAAAAAAATAAAATCAGTTCTTATACCCACTAAGGGCTACTTGCCGATAAATTTTTCTTTCATTCCGTTCATTATTTCTTGAGATACAGCAGTCACAATTGCCGACAAAAAACGTTCTATAGCTCAACCCCCGTTTGAGTTATTGACACCGAAATTGAATCAGCACCTGTTCCTGTTAATACCAACATATGGACCAAATTTTGATTGATTCCGCCAGTTACTTCCTGAGGAATAGCAAGCACGCGTAACTCGAAAAACGTCCCATTGATCCACCCCCTTGGAGGAATTCGCGCCAAAAACTAATGGGCACAAGTTCACATAGGGGCACATATGTGTACTAAATTTCGTTCGATTTCATGCGGTAGTTTTTGTTGTAGAGCTGCCACAAAAAACTGGTCACACACAGACGTGACACACATACATACACACACACACACATACACACACACACAGACAGACAGACATTTTCCAAAAATGGTCGAAATGGACTCAGCACACCTCAAAACGTTCGAATCCGTCAAAATTCGAAATTCGAAAATTTGCACGAATCCAATACTTTCTCCTATATATTAGATATAGAAGAAAGTAAAAATGAGTTAAAATTGTAATAAAATAAAACTTTTCATAAATTACTGAGAAACTTTTTTTCATTATTATCATATTTGTTTTAAAACAGTTGAGCAATTTTCAAAGGTAATTGAGCTGAAGTTACAACAATATTGGCGATTTTCCCTGAATGACCCACTTTCTCAATTTGTTCATTCGTGAAAACATCCAGCGGTTCAATGATAGCAACTGCGTCATTTTGAATATTCTTATAGGTGTTACTGCCGTGACGAATCATGATGAAACATGAAGTATGGGGAAGAATTGAAGTATGTTCTTTAAAAGGTACTCTTTTAAGTCAATGTTCAAGTTTAATTGATCAGTGATATTCAAAGCATGTTATAACTAAAGGAAAAAATCTCAATAATTAGTAAGATAATTGTAGAAATCTTTTCTGACCGATTAGCAATGGGATGAAATAATTTTAGCTTATTGACGACTGCAGCAGACTGTTTTCAGACAAAGGAAGGTACTAAAACTGGTTACGCGTTTGCACAAACTCTGGTATTGGAAATATCTTCGCGGTCTAGTCATGGAACCGGTCCATTGACGGCAACCTTCTCCTCCTTTTTTAACCTTAAAGAAGATTAATAAATATGATCTCTTCCAAATCTCTTGACCGTGCAAATTCTAATAAAAAATATCGATGCGGAAAATATTGCGTACGATTGGGTTTGACACCTCCCTCCCCCCAAAGTAAGGGAACGTAGAGATTTTTGTAACACCCTCCCCCTCGGGACCCTTAAGTAATTAATGAATGGCCCCTAAAGAGTTATTTTCGAAAAAATCCATTTGTTCTTTTTTTTTAAAGGCTTGCTTTGATGTATGGCATACCCCCCCCCCCCCCCTTATTAACTCAGTTAGTTAGAGTGTCGTGCGAATAACGCGAATTTCATGTGTTCGATCCTACATGAGCCACAAAAAGGCCCTTTTGATTTACCTTTTTTTCCTCGCAGAATTCTGATCAAAATTCGTACTAGTATATAATCTTAGCTATTTGCAAGGTTCTGAACTACAACTATGTTGTTGTATGAAAATCAGAAAAGAAAACATTTATTTTAACATGATAAATCGCAATATATTTTTAAAATACTTGAAAAAATAGTGGAATTTTATTCAATTTATTTTATTTTACCACTCAATTCTCACAATGCCGAACACGCTGAGGCGGAAGTCTCTAAAAAGTTTGTTGGAGTGTAGTGCTAATAACGCTAAATTAGGGGGTTCGATCCCATTTTGGGCCCGAAAGTGTCATTTTGAAGTGAATTTTTTTTCCTCGGATGAATTTTGTTAAAAATTTCAAAGAATATATAATGAAAACTCACTGCAGTCTTCTGAACTAGTTTTGTGGGTGCAATAAAATCAGAAAAGAAAACGTTTGTTTTAATTGTATCGGAGTAGGATAAATAATATTTCTTTGGAATATCTATTATATATGGGTACTTCTTTAGCATTTCAAAAAACTACAAAAGTAAACCGGTGTTTCAGTTTTTTTTCATCATCATCGGCGGAAAAGAAACAAAGATTATACATTTTGGTTGTTTTACAAAAAAAAAAAAAAAAAAAAAAAAACACTTAAAACGAATCGGAGCTTTGAATTACTGCTGTCGAATACTAATTCTTCGCACGAGTCAGCAAGTAATATTTCATACCTTGTGTAAATACTCAAATTATTTGTGTATTTTTAGTGAATCAAGCAGGTGTGTGTGTTGTGTACGAACCTTATGATGAGCAGAAAAGGGAAGTTTATAGCTTGGCGGAAATTTCAACAAAAAACGGTACTAAGTAAGTAGCAGAAGACCGCAAAATGCAAACACCACAAAAAAGATAAATTCAAAGAACCCAAATTTTTGAAAATGTGAAAGAAAACGAGTAAAATTGAAGTCATTTTTCAGAAAAACAATTACATAAAAAATGAAATAATTTTTTCTAAACATTTTATTATATACTAGCTTTTACCCTCGACTTCGCTCACGTTGATGTAGTTTTTTTCAATCGATTCAAGTTAATGGTAAACACAGGGAGAGGTCAAATAGTTACCAAAAAATGGTTTCTCCCCAGTTTCGCAGACATTTAAGATGGCCTCCCCCCTTTAACATATCAAAAGATATGTTGAAAACTGAAAATCAAGGGGGGGGGGGTAAATGAAATGTCGCCGAAACTGAGAAGACACCGAAAAAATCACACAACATAAATCAGGAAAACGTTCAGGAGTTGTAAAGAAGTTAATTTGGGTAATTCTCAAAAATTCCAATTCGAGTGAGGTCAACAATTCTTAAATAAAGTCAACCATTTCCCTTATAATCCCCATCCCCGTCAAATAGTGTCCAGCGCTATACCTACTATCTAAATTATTGTATAGCTTCTTACCGGAGAAATCGTCCCAAAATACACTGTAAAAAAAAATCCGGAAACGTTTCTGAGTATATCGTGCAGCTGCGGTTCATGAAAGTTTCAAAAACGTTTCTGAGTATTTCGGAATTCTCTTTCTATAATGTCCAGAAACGTGTCTGAGTATTTCGGAATCTTCTTTCAGTAATTTCCAGAAATGTTTCTGAGTATTTTGTGCAGCTGTGGTTCATGAAAGTTTCGAAAACGTTTCCGAGTATTTCGGAATTCTCCAAACAATTTTCAAAAACGTTTCCAAGAATTTCGGAATATTTTTCCGTGATTTTTTCTAAAATATAATTCTTTACTATAGTATTGCATAGCATATCAGTTTCAATTCTTTCATATCTAAGAGCAATAATACAAGCAATTTTAGAATCATTCGTGGATTTTTTTTTTTTTTTGAATTTCTAATGACAAATAGCATGGTTAACAACATAACATATGCACAGTTATAAATTTTTGAAAATTTATGAAATAATATAGTAGTTTCATTCCTAATCACAAATTCGTCGGGGGATTGGAGGGGGGTACTTTCTGAAAAGTGGGGATTGTTTGTTACACAATTTTAAACTTCCGATTTTTTTCTCAATATTTTCAAGACTAAATTATCATCATATTGTATTTTTAATGCAGAACTTAAAAACATATCTTGTATCAAACTTGATAGCTTTTATTTTCGGATAAAATTTAACAGAACTTACCTACCCTTCACGTTCCGGAATTCGTTCACCTCAAGTCAATTTCTGTGACGAACAAAGTGTACCGAAAAGTACCAACAGAGAAATTGGTGAATTTAAATATGACACCAAGTCCTCCTGCTGGAACCATTCGGGTTGATTGTTCTGTTCTTGCCCTTTTCCAGTTCATCACAAATATAAATACTTAATCAAAATAGGTTACTGTTTTTATTTTTACAATGTGCGCAAAATGCATTTTATATTTTATTTATTAAAACATTAAATTCTATTGCATGATTATTCCATTTCATATATACGAGAATCCCCTCCCCCACACCATAAGAGTGATGGTGCACCCATAAAATGCTATAAAGCGCCCCCCCCCTTAAGAAAGCAACCCCTGAAAATGTCAATGGCAGTCTGCGTTGTGAACTCCCCTCGTCTTCTACCCATATGTACATTGTATATTAATAACATAGTATTTAAAAAATGATCACTTTTAAAACAATGACATGAAATAATGTTACTTTTTATTTCGGCATGTAAATGCAGCTGTTTCATTTTTGCCACTGACTCATTCCTCCTGACTATCCTACATTAAACTAGTATATCCACGAAGGAAATGTTATTTACGAACAACTAATGTCAAGGAATTTTTTATTGTCAACCACATTTAACAAAATGAATAAGCACATGAATGTTGCTTACTGATAGATAACTATGTCATTTTTTTAATGGTATAAATATTTTTAAATGAATGAATAAATTATAATAAAAAAAGATAAGTAATACTGGCACATTTTTTGTGAAGCATATTACAATACTAGAAAACATTTGCATTACCATATTTTTAATGAATTAAACAATTGATTTTTTTTTTGAACCAATGTATGTATATCCAAGTATTTCGAAATAACTTTTCTGTGATTGCTTTTCAAATATAAATATTATTTCTTTTGCGTAATTAATCAGTTTCAATTGGTTACAACAAATAGTACACTGCGCACATAGATATGTAGAATAACTTGAAATTAATTCGATAAACCCAAAAACAGTTACAATTGGAGCCTCATAAAATGCAAATCAACAAAAATATAAATGTATATAACAACATGTTTCAAAATATTCATTAATACTTACAAGTGAACATGAGCGGAAGAAAATCTAAGTATCTCCATTACAACTGGATAAGTAATCCAAAGGGTTTCGTTTCATTAAGCATAAACACGGGTATTGAAACTATTCACGCTTGAACACACAATATATATGTAATCATGGTCGCACTGGAAATTGTAAAGAAGCAAATCGTTATAACTAACTTAATAGCTGCGTACATCGTCCAAAAAATCAAGGGCAGCCCAAAATTCAAAGGCGTAAAATTAGTTTCGACACAAGTTACTACTCTCTAGACATGAAATAACAAGCAATCCAATGCTAAACAGTTGCTGACTGCAGCAACCATAGATAAGGAAAAAATACTTTCTCGTCATTTCTGTCTCACTGCCCGTGTTGGAAGGATAAAATACGTTTCGAAGCACTGCGTCAGCACTTCCGCTTCTAGATTTTTTGAAATAACAAAAAGCTTTCTGAATAATGAGGAGTTCGCTATTGGATGAAGGATTCTTACTATTTCGGAAACGTTTCCGATATATTCAGAAACCTTTCCGAAATTTGTTACAGTGTAGGGTCAACAGTTACTACAAATCCAGATGCTAATAATGTCCCTTTAGAGTGAGAAAATCAAACCTTTAAAATCCCACACGTGAAGGAAGTCAACGATTTCCTAACAACGTAAACAGTCCTGATTAAAATACCAAAAAAAAAAAAAAAAAAAAAACAGAGTAAAAATACCTTTAAAATCAGAGTAAGTACAACAGTTTTTTCTTTTTTTTTTTTAAGTTCCCATTTAAATGAGGACAATAGTACAAAAAATTTCTCATTTCGGAAAAAGAAACATTCCTTTACATTCCCTAAAGTCTCTACTAGAATGGTGATATCAGCGTTTTCAAATAACATCTCCCTCTGAAGATCTCATTCATGATTAATTCCAAAAATCTTCATCAGTACAGGTCCGATAGCATCAAAAACAAATTTAAAAAAAAGAAAAGAAAGAAAGAAAGAACAATACTCTCTATTGTCGCTATTAAAGTAGGGATATTAATTCCACAAATTCTAGTTAGCACAATTAATCCTTAAAAACACACACACAAAAAAAGAAAAAAAAATTAAAAGTTTCATTAAAATTTTAAAAAATTCGCCAATGCGCCAACGTAGTCGTCTGGTGAGACTGGAGATAAAAAAATGGATTTGGCGGATTAATTTACCTTTTAATAGCAGTTTTAATGTTATTTGAGCGTGTTGTTTCACTAATTTGGAGGATTAATTTTAACTGCAATACCCAATACATAGTATTTAATGATATTTTTACCAAAATTAGTCTGGCGAAGTTTTTACAAATTAATGCAAATATTATAATGGCTGTTTCGCCAAGATTTTTGAACACTCGTCCCGACTGCGTTATCACAACTCTGCCTATCAAATAAGTTTTTAAAATGTCATTTTGTTTTTTTGCAATTAAATTCATTTTCTTCAACGAACGCAATATAATTCATTAGATATTTTTGCAATTAAAAGCAGCGAAAAAATGTAAAATAATCCAAATCCATTATTTATCGAAAAAAGGACCACAGTGCCATACATTCGCCAGAGACTTGCCAAGTTTATAAAACAGCGTAAAATACTTGCTTAATCTACGTTCATAAGATATGAATTTTAATTCCGAATAGAAGATGCTACAAAGAAAATGTTTTGCATGTGTTTGGTCTTTCCTGGTAAAAAATAAATATTTTTTCGACGGTAACTGGGGGGTAGGGGGGCAGACTCTATTTAATAACTTTCTTTTTTTAGTTACCAGATTGTTGTACATAGCAAAAATACCCCGCGTTGCCTGGGTGTGTAATAATTATGAGAAACAATATATATATATATATATATATATAGTTACTTTTATTCGTTTTCTTCTGTAACTGAAATAACTCAAAACATACTGCTTTGAGGTAATTAAAAATCAAGCTTTTTCCTTACCATAAAAGTAAAATGGCAATAAATACGAAGGACAGAATAGCACTCTTTTAGAAATGAAAAAACGACATTTAAGAATATACAAATTTGTGGAATTTCCAAAATATATGAATTTAAACTTCACTTGTTTAAAAAGATTTACCCTTTTTTTTTTTGAACATATTCTAAAATCGTCTCTATATTGCTATTGAAGTACAAACTTTAAAAAAAATGTAGCCGCCCGTAATTCCTTACTGCGATTTAAAACGTTACGAAATTTGCGGTAATCGTTTTGGGATACCTTGGATAAGTCTCCCCCTCCCTATTTTGTAAAACTGTGTGTTACTAATTTTATCGAAGAGATAGTGTCGCCAAATACTATTCTATTCAAGAGTCACAACTGACTTCAACTGTATTTATGACGAGGACTGCATACTAAGTGCCTTGCCTCCATTATTTTTATATACCGATAGATGGCAGCACCATCACCGGATCGAACAGTTAGTGAGAATTTTGAACTAGTCCAGGAGCTAATAGCTACCTAGTACTAGCACCCCCAGAGGTATCGTTTCACTTGGAGGACATTGAGACCACGAGCATATTTAACGTCGCCCAGTCCCCTTTAATGACGACGGTGGGTCTTCGACCAGCGAGGATCGAACCCGAGGCCCTCCGGTCCCGAGTCCAATGCCTTACCGATCAGGCTACCACGGCCCCCTCGCCAAATACTGACTAACTTCTGGTGACAATGAAATGATGCCATCCAAAATGTTTCCAAAATAAGTAGTAAAGTTTGGAAATTGTGTTTGAAATTGTGCGCAAGATTGTGCTGTTTATGGATTTGATTAATTTAGTTTTCGGATCATTTTACATGTTAACAAATGATATAAAGAAAGAAATATTAAAAGAAATGGCGATAGTTTGGTTACATGGGGTAAACCGAGAAACACTATTCGCGTAGTTTTTAGCTTCAAAAACAGCGATAATTGAAAAAATTGCCACATGCCTTAGCTATTGAAATGATTCCGCAAAAAAAGTTTGGCGAGATTCCTGCTGGTCGATCAAGCACCCAGTCAACACAAATAAATTTAAAAAAAAAAAAAAACATTATTTGCCTCAAAGTTGCGTAAAACTTGAAAATAATCAGCCAAATCCATGTATTATTTGCCTATCTTGTGCAAAAAATATTACTTTAAAATTTGACTTGAGAAAAGCCTTAAACAGTCAGACGAAAAGCAAAAATAGTCAACAATATAACAATTGTCGCTATCGACAGGGAGTTGAGATGATACCCTAAATACTATATTGTGCTGAGGAAAGCCTTCGAACATGGAACTAAAAAGCTCATAACTCGTTTTTTATTCTACTTAGAAATTTGGAACAGGTGCCATTTTCAGCAGAAAAATCAGAGCTTTCGATGGACATATAATGTTAATATGTGCAAGTATTTTTGCATCCTCATATTAGAGCATTTATACAAAAATTAGGTTTTATCGCTCCCTAGGGGGATTTGCCCCCCATAACGGTGTGAAAACTACCCTATGTGTTATTCTGATGCATAAACTATTTTATTGTAAAGTTTCATCAAAATCCAGTCAGTAGTTTTTGCGTGAAAGAGTAACAAATATCCATACATCCATACAGACAAACTTCCGCATATATAATAGTAGTAAGATTTCAATAACTAGTGCCTTCTTTGGTATAAAAAACCTTAAAGAATTAGCGTTATAAGGAAAAATATTGAAATTCCTTTGCAAATATATTTAATAAAAGCTCATTTTATATTAATAAATGTGTTTTTGTAAGCGTAAAATTTGAAATCTTCCAGCCCATTTTAAAATTCTTTTGCTATCTAGAAGGTCTCAAAAGATATCTTAATTTTCTATCAAACAGAATGTTTTCGCTGACGAAATTTTCTTCCTTATTCATTTGCAGCGAAGATATTTTATTCCGCAATTTTTGATATCATATCTTTAGAAAAATCTGTTAAAAAAAAGTTCCTTTACTTTTTCTTTCATCCCACTCCTCTTTCTATAGAATTCGTTTTTTCATTTTTAAGCACACTCATCCGCAAGGAAATATCTAAGCTAATTTAATTAAATTACGCAACTAGCGAAAATTTTTGGATATATATTTTTACTTCCTTTTTCAAAAAAGGAAGTATTGTATTCGCGAAAAATTTTCACTCAAAAATCGGCCTTAATTTCCATTTTTCTCACCCCCGAATAAATGTTGAGTTTTTTTTTCGACCGCACCACACGTGGATATATGCCTAGGAACCTACAGACACTCGAAATGTCCATTTTGACGAACCCCGAGTTAATTACAACGAATTTTCTCGTGACGTCTGTATGTACGTATGTATGTGCATATGTGTGTATGTGTGTACTGTGTATGTATCTCGCATAACTCAAAAACGGTATGCCCTTGAAAGTTGAAATTTGGTACGTAGATTCCTAATGGGGTCTAGTTGTGCACCTTCAATTTTGGTTGCATTCGGATGTTCCTAAGGGCGTCTTTTGCCCCATTTGGGGAAATCATTATTAATTTCGATGTAAACTCAAGTAGAGTTATAATTTGTTGGACACTTGTCGATACATCGCCAGTCTTTTGGTCGCCAAGTTTTGTCGCCAACTTGGCGACAAATTTTGCGATGTTTTTTTTTTTTTTTTTAATTTGGTTTTAATATGGCCACTGTTGGTGATATTTAGAAAGTAAACAATTGAATCACATTAAAATTGCCAATACTGAGGAAATGACATTAAATTGGAGTAAAAGGAAGTCATGTGATGCACACATCAGAATTTTTTGTTTTGTAAAAACTAGAGAGTGTGTTTTAAACATTGTAGTATGATTTTGGGTATCTATGACCACATGATAATTATGACTGCAAATGTTTAGAAACTCGTCCAAGTCAAAAATGTATTACGTATATGTTTTATCTAGGTTCTTGTAAGTAGTTTGTTTCCGGAACCTTCAAATAGTTGTTATGTTAAAAATATCAAATTAGCGATCAAACAGATATAAAATTAAGGTCAGGATGTCTTTGTCTGGTCTTGATTATTAATGAGCAATCACGAATTGCTCACTACTCTCCTTTGACCGCTGTTGAGGTTGGTCTAATTTTTCAGATTTCCATGACGACGAGAATAAGTCTAGCGCGCTGCTTTTTATATATTTCTTAAGAGGACTAATTTTCATTGTTACAAGTCCCCCGCCCCCCGAATCGCTTTTCCTTTCATTATTTTTTTTATCTCCAAGGCTTAACTCGAGCAGATTTTACTTTGGAGGAAAAAAAAAACAGAAAGGAGGGAGGGGGAGAAGTGGTACTTGTCCAAATCGTGTTTTTTTTCAGGGAAAACATTTATACAGATAGCATGCCTACACACAAACACGCCTGCACACTACACATACATGTACGTACACACACATGCCTACATGCTTAGACACATACACGTCTACACACACATATACACCACACTTACACCAGGGACGGAAACATAATTCCGTTTGGGGGGGGGGTCATGCCAAAGAATGATACCTCCCATCCATGAACAAACTTACGGTTTCGGTACTAAAAATTTTTGAAACTGTTTAGAGTTCCATAAAAAGTACCAAATCGGCCAGGAATAAGGTACTTAGTAGAGCATAAACGTCATTAATTAATTTTATAAGCGATAAAAAGAAGCAATACAGATGTCCCTCGTATGACACGATTAATTCGTTCCGTGTAGTATTAAAACCGTGTTATATGAGACTTTTTAAAAAATAACAGTTTAACTTTTAACTTATTTTAAATACTAATTATGTATGTGCATGAGAAAAATCAGGTTATATATATATATATATATATATATATATATATATATATATATATATATATATATATATATATATATATAAGATGTATCGTGTTATATCGAAACCGTGTTCCGTGTTATATCAAAACCGTGTTATACGAGACTTAGAAATAATGTAAATCATGGGATGTGTACCGTGTTGTATCGAAACCAAGTTTCAGAAAAGCAAAGTATTAGAGTTATTAGCAAAAATTAACAGAATGTATTAAACAAAAATGAAATTCCATCTTTTATAAATGTAACATTCGTGTTGTATCAAAACCATGAAGCAATAAATTCAAGTTTCGTACGGCGTAATATCGAAACCGTGTTATAATAATCGCAAATTTGGTACCGTGTAATATCGAAACCGTGTTGTAGAAGTACCGTGTTGTAGAAGTACCGTGTTATACGAGGGACGCCTGTGTTTCAAATATTTACTTTAAAAACAAAATAATGAATTGAAAAAATTACTGAAATTGTTTACGTTTCATTCATTAAGTGCTTGAACACAATGTGTACTCATAATATTGTCAAGGGTTTAGGGGGGGAGGATTTATGACCCCTTTGACCCTCCCCTTGTATCCGCCGCTGACTTACACACATACATGCTTACACACACACATGCCTACACACTTAGGCATATACAAACACAAGACTCAACAAGCAGGGTCCTATTACAACTCTTGATTGCGAAAAACACAATTTGAATTCAAAATTTCCAAAAATTTCAAATATAGTTTTTTTTTTTCGGTTAGTATTAAAGCTAGTACCTACAAGTAGATGGTCATAACTGAACGTTATGTTTATCATATTCGAGTAGATATAAACATATGGAAAAGTTCAAGCACGAAAGTAAAGGAAAAAAAAGTACACCATCCAAATTAAGGATTTTTTTTAAAGCTAAAACCAGAAAAATGTGAAGAAATATTAACAGCGAAGGCGTCATTAAGCAATTCCATGTCAGATCCATAAAAAAAGTAAGTTTCTGACCTCATTATTTCTGATTTTAATAAAATGTGGCATAAGGGACACATATGACAAGATAAGGAAGTCTACCAATTTTTAAATATAAATTTTTTAAAGTGTTTCGAAATGAAGACCTGAAAACAAACTCAAAATGTGCGAAACAAATAAAAAGTGTGATCTTAAAACTGACTATAATCCCAAATTTGAATCTCAAGAATGATGGGCAGTATTAGATTTATTAAATTGTTGCTTTTTCTCATAATTTTGATGCTCCTTCAAGCGAATTTTTAAAGCACACCGAGTTTGCCCAATATAGGCAAGATTGCAATTGTAATTAATTAAAAAAATTCCACAACAACTAAGGGGGTGAATAGAATCTTTAAGAGAAGAGGAAGAAATTTTATAAATGGAGAGAACACCACCAGGAATTGGAAACGTTTAGAATTCCAGCAACCTGATAACTCACAGATCGAAAGAATGGCAAAACAACCAAATTTTTTGTGATGAAAATACGGTTAAGAATTTGAGTTTGGCATTCATTTGAAAGTTTTTTTTTTAGTAAATGGAATCAGTAATAGGCAATAGTCTCTATCAAGTGCCACAGCTTTAAGATAGTTAAAAATCGCTATACGAATCTTCGACGAAGAACAAATATTAATAGCTCGGTGAACAAAAGGATTAAAAGCTGAACTTTTTGCCTTCGAAGTTGAGACAATAGTGTATGAGGAGGTTTAAAAAAAAAAAAAACAGAAAAAGGTTCGCGATAGTTTCAAAATCAAATAAAGTACGAGAAACGAGAATATAAAGAGAGGGAAAGCAATTATCATATTCTTTCTTACAAGGATATTGAATTTGAAGATCAATGAAGTTTAAAATACATAAACCCTCCATCATTCATAAACTAATTATATTTTATTAAAGCACGACAGTCATTTACATACCAAGTGTAAAATTGAAACTGTAATTTTTCGAACATTTTAACCTCAAAATTATGCATGTAAATATCACTAAGAATGGGGCTAAGCGGGTTTCCTTTCGCTAGACCTTCTAAAATAGTTCATTATACATTCATCATTTTTTCAAAACACAAAAGAACATTGCTTAAGACAAGTACGCGAGTAAGGAAAATTAAATCCCCAATTTCCGTAAAGGTGAAATGAAATTCAGAAAGTCTTCTTTGAAAGCATAACAATATACCTTCGACGGAAATGTTCGTAAATAAAACGTTAACATCAAAAGAACACACAAAAGAATTATTTGAAACGAAACTATGAATATTTTTTGCGCGAAATCAGCAGAATTTTAAATTATGACTCCCCAGAGACGAAATATTTTGCAAGAAGGCTGATGTTAAATATTTTTAAAAAAGAAGCCATACCAATATTGGAAACAATCGGCCTGAAAGGAATACGAGCATTATGTACCTTGGGTAAAGTATAAACTCTGGTACAATTAGCAATATATGAAATAAGAGAGTTTTTAACATTTAAAGGAACAGATTGAACAGACTTGATAGAAAGAGAAATAGTTTATAACTCCTTATCAGAATGATCTTTAGGAAATTTCCATATATAAACCAGAAGAAAGCAAATCATTAGTTTTATCAACGTAAGATGATTTCTCAAGAACAACAATTTGACCTCCCTTTTCAGTTTCCGTAATAAACAGGTCAGAGTTAGAAATTAAATTATTAACACAACGGCTAACAGTATTTGTAAAAATAGGTTTAGAAATTTTCGAGTTGAAGTGAATGTTGGAAGCTATAAGATGCTGGAAGGAATCTTTTTTTTTTTTTTTTTTTTGGTTAGTTACAAAGTTGAGACACTAAATTTAAAAACTTTGTGCTGGGGATTGCTTAATGAAACACTTGACAGATTAACAACAACAACCTTCTTAACAACGGGAAAAATATCAGGAGAAACAACCTGAGATATTTCACCGAGCTTAGCCAATTTCTTTTTCAAAACGCTTTGATGCTTCTCAAGGGAACGAATGGTTCTAGACCAAGAATTTAGTCAATAACATCGAAGTCAGAAATAGAAATTGAAACAGAGAAAAGTAAATCGTAAAGTTCACTTTCAATAAACGATAAACGCTTCCTAGTTTTATGGATCGAAGCTCTAAGCAGAGCCAATTTCGACCAAAAGATTACTTTGTCAATTAGGACATTACATGGTAGATTTCATTTCAAAGAGATAAAATGCGAAATAATTCACTGACGCCTATACACCTTTAATAAATTTTAAATGGTTCCAAGAAACTAAACTTATTTAACCTTTATTCATTTGTTTTGTGCAGCCTAGAGACGATAGCTAAGAATTTTATTTTGAATTTAGAGTTTAAATTTTCATTAGGGGATAGTGTTGTACCTTGGGAAACTGCTAATTTCTAAAAATCAATTTTTAGCAGCCAATGTTTTGTAATCTCTAATAGTAACCTTCACCACTAAATGGTGCCATAGTAAAAATCAGCATCAAATGAATAAAATTGACGATTTTGTGGGAGAAAATAAATTTCATGACTCAAAGGTGAATATTTTCTAAATTTTATTTAAAAGAGAAGTACCTTAAATTATTTGCTTATGAGAAAATAATGATAGTGCATCTTGATTGACCATTATTTTGGTTTTTCTTAAACCACATGGTGATTGTAAATTGGGACAGCCAAACATTTTGTACCTTAGGACACGTTCCAAGGTACAACATTTGATGGTTCTTAAAACTTAACATATGTTTAGGAGCATGGAACAATGTTCTAATCTTATGTAGTCTTAAACACATTTAATGTTAGATAATAATAATTAATTAATTATTCATAATTCATTATTAAATATTCATGATTTACTTTACTACCATGAAAAAAATACTTTTTTTTGTTTTCTTGTGCAAAATCGGTTTAAGTATATGGCTTTTTCGTAAATCATGAAGACTTTCCCATAGTACAACATGATGTGTCCCAAGGTACGATAGGATGATGTACCTTGGGACAGCTTGGAACTTTTACTTTAAATGGCTGGCAACATTTTATTTTCAAACTGTCAGAATTTTAAAAAATATATTGCATTAAAGTATGTTGGGGTGTTTTAATGTGAATTTTAGATTTTAAATTCGATTCCAATAATTGAATTTAAAAATTAAAATCTCAAAAGTGTCCCAAGTTACAACACTCTCCCCTACTGTGGCATTAAAATAACCAGGATCTAAAATTTACTGTCTTATAGAATATTTATTAAAGAATGGTCTAAGCCAGCGTTTCTCAACCGTTTTTGAACAGTAGACCGGATAAAGCTTTATAAAAAATATAAAAAAATCGCGGACCTATGAGGATTTTTTTTCAAGGAAAGAAACTTCTACTTGCTGACGGTTAGACCTGTGCGGTTATTTAAATACTTTTTTTTTTTAACTCTAAGAAATGCATCCTCTTCCACTATGTATAGTTTTATCTTGTTTCTAAACTATTTTTGGTGACGTTTTTGAAGAGTTCCCATATTTATACCCCATTTTTTCTGGTGTTGTATTTAAAGGTTTTTGTAAATTGCAGTTTTTGAAATAGAATCATTGATACTCATCATTGTTTCGTCTTCTCACAATTAGGATACTTGTTATAGTTGTTGACGAAAGACGAAAATATGGAATTTTCCGATTTGAAAGTAACTTGAAATCAAAAACAAAAGAGGGTGCCCATATTTACACCTTTTTCTGTAATAATAATAGTAATAACCAGCGGACTTGTGCGAGCATTCTCACTCGAAATTGGAGGTCCTGCTGTAAAAATGTCATGTAAAATTACTAAAAACATATTCACCGGGTAGAAAATTACAGGACTCCATAACTCACGAACTAACATAATGACTTAAAAATTCATGAACTTTAATGGTTTCATGTAACACGTTTAACGAAAATATATGCGAAAAAAATGTCTTCTTATATCTGATTTTTCAAAGGCGAATTAAAGTATAAGTTTCTTTTTATTAACACGCTTTTATTAGCTTCACTTGCATGTTTGTGAGTAACTTTCCTTTGGACTAAGAGCTAGTGGTTTTTTACTGTTAATACATTCCACCACTTTATGAGCGTTCGTAGCCGAGCGATCTAAGGGGCGGGTCTTCGCTGACGCCCACCTCCGGGAATCATTGGGGGTGCGTTCTAATCCCGTGTATACCGAAATTAAATTTATAATCTTGCAACTCAATTTTCGCCCACTTGTTGTGATCGGATTCTTTTAAAATTTGGAATGCAACCTCAGACCCGATGACAATGCAATATTCTGTAATCAAATTAATTTATTAACGATAAGTTATTAGTTTATTCTAATTAACACACTTTTATTAGCTTAACTTGTATGTTTGTGGCTATGTATGTGGGTCCAACTTTCCTTTGGACAAATAGCCAGTGGTTTATTAGAATTACTTACAACGTACAAATCAGAGCTGCGAAGTGTAACAATGTTTGCACATGAATTTACCTGAAAGCATTCAAAATGTCTGATGAAAATAATGCAAAAGAATACTAAGATACATTCCATTATAAAAATCGAACACACGCACAAAGATTTCATTTAAGAGTTACAAGTGTTAGCAATATTCAGTATCTAAATCTTATTTGAAAAAAAAAAAAAAACAACTAGTAATAAGGACTTTATATTTTTCAGAAATAAAAAATACAATTTTTTTTTCTTGCTTATTTGAGAACAAAAACTAGAATCGTAAATCCACAATCTTGGAGGTGTCCATTCCTCTAAGAGCCCCCCCCCCCCCCCCAATTAGAATCATCCATAAAAGACTGCTTTAAAATACCCTCTCCCCTAAAAATGTCTATAGCGTAGTCCGCGTAATCCCCCCCCCCCAACCTCGTGAATCATTAATGATAATTCGTACAAAAATAATAGCTTAAAAAACTAAAAAAACACGCTTTAATAGCAAAATGAACTAAAAAGTTAAAAATAATCTTTGGATGACAAGTATATAAAGTAATTGACCAAACACTTATTTTTACTGTAATGGAAAAAGAGGGTGGGGGGCTTCTTATCAGCTATCTTAAATTTCTTCCACTTGTTATCCATGCAAAAATGTAAATAGGCAACCCCCCACGCTTTTTTTTATTACAGTAAAATTAAATGTTTGGTCAATTACTTTATATACTTGTCTTCCAAAGATTATTTTAACTTTTTAGTTCATTTTGCTACTAAAGCGTGTTTTTTTTAGTTTTTTAAACTATTATCACGGGACGCGGGAGCGTCCCGCCCCGCCAAGGAAACCAAACGTCAGCAGCCAACAGAAGCAAATCCACCGCCAAAGCGAAAGAAAATAAAAGCGACCAAGAACAAGATTACACGACAAAACAAGTTGGGGTTTTTTGGGTTTTTCACCCCTCTGTATTTCAGCCCCATGAAGACCTCCGGAGTTGATTTTTGGTACACTCAATCTCTAGTGGCCCCTGACACCGTAAACCAAAATAAAATCCCCTGGTCCATCAGGGGGAGGAGGTATTAAAGTTATAAAATCGCTGTTCAAAAAAGTTTTCGCTTTCTCTGACAGGGCTACAGCCCAGACGAAAAAAGGAATCAAGCTGAAATTTCGCACACACATTCCTTGTGCCCTACTGATGTGCCTTTTGTGCCATTTGACCCCCTCCCCTTCCCCCCTCGTTTTTACCCCCCAAATTGTACTTTCCCGGGGTTCTATCACAGCCCCCTGGGGGGCTACGGTAATGATTTTTTGTATACATATTCTTGGGGGTCCATTGAGTACATATATAAAAATTCAACCCCCAGGGACATCATGGGCCGGAGTAAGTTTGAAAATTACTAATTTTCCCTAAATTCTTATGTACTTACTCTCAGCTCATAGGGTTTGTTTATCTCGGACTGCAATTGCAAGGTTAGAACAGATCTAACAGTTATTCCAAAGTTGTCTTAGGAAATGAAATTCAATCAAGACTAAAACATATCCAACAGTTGCAACTAGACGTTAAATCGCGGATATCACAAATTTGCCGCAGCGACTGCGCATGCGCGCAGACTTAGCTCATTGGGCTTTCTGTTTTCAGATTCTATGTTGTTTTTTATACTTAAGCAGAGAATCAAATTAATGAATGAGATTATAATGCTGTCCTCCCCCCCCCCCCAAAGTTTTGCCGCTACGAAATTTCCTTCCCCCCGTTTTTCAGTTTTGATATATTTATGGAGGGAAGAAATTTTAAATGTCGGCGCGAAACTGGGGTTAAACCATTACAATATTTTACTTGACAAATTATATGAAACTGTACGCATATGAATACGGCACATATAACTTTTTAATTGAAAGCGAAAAATAGCACTTTTTTATTGGTTTGCTTATTTTCTAAATTAATGGATTTTTCACAAACAACACATAATGAATTGAAAATATATGAAATACGTGTGTGGATATCCGTGCTTTGCAGTAATTTGTTATCTGAAATTTTTTTTGCAATTAATTTAAGCAAGGTTTTTAATGAGCTTAGTCCGCGCGCAAATGCGCATTAGGGGGGAACGAAAATGACCTTAATTTTTTTTTTCAATTTTTTTGGTTTGCCGTAGGGGGGAAAAGTTGTCATTTACGTTTAGAAAGAAGCAGAAGAAATTTAATTGCTTTACTACAACATCTTTAGGTGCCGCAACGAGCTTAAAGTTTGATAATTACCGAAATTTCCATTTAACAATGAAATTCCTTTTTATGCTTTCCTACTGTATATAACGGCACAAAATATGGCAGTGAATATATTTTTTAAGCATTACATTAGGAAAAAAATACTAATTAAAAAATACAGTTTAAAAAAAAATCATAATCTTTACTAATAATAAAGCTGAAAGTCTGTCTGGGATCTAGATCTATGTCTGGATCTCTGTGACACGCATAGCGCCTAGTCCTTTCGGGCGATTTTCATGAAATTTGGCAAAAAGTTAGTTTGTAGCATGGGGGGGGGGGGAGGGGTGCACCTCGAAGCGATTTTTGGAAAATTCGATTTTGTTCTTTTTCTATTCCAATTTTAATCATATTTACCCGTGATAAATTATAAGATGGGCGAGTAAATTACCTAGTTGTTATAACGTGGAACCGTAACATGCGCAAGGCAATTGGCGAGAAATTCTTCTTACATTATTTGTAAATATACAAGCAAACCAAATGAACTTTTAATTTTTCTACAACGGGCAAAGCCGTGCGGGTATCACTAATATACTACAAAAGACATTAACAATTCCATTTTTACCATTCAAAGTATTCTTAATGATTGTAAATAAATGGTTAAACCTGTATGATGTTTGTGTCTACTTCTTTGACACATTAAAGTGTTTTTTTTTTTTTTTTTCGAAATAACTCTTTCTTCCAAATAACTCTTGAGTCAATTTTTCGTCTCCTGCGACTGAACCATACTTTTTAAGACCGCTTACGGGTTACAATTTTCACTTTGAGGGATTCACTAGACAAATGTTTTACCAAGGGGGGTTCGGTTATTTCATTTTCACCCCATGAAATCAAATCGATGTAATATCTTTGGCAGCAAAAATTAATTTGTTAAACTTTAAACTTCTTAGCCCCGCCTCTACTTTTTGTTCTTGCATTCAACACACGTCGTAATCCAAGTTCTCTTACATTTCTACGCTCTTTGCATAACATAGCCAAATGGAGATTTTCTGTTGCATCAAAATACCCATTTCTTTATGTAACCTGGTCTATAATGTTCTTAAAATCATGAGAGAGATATCGTGAATGTAAGATACGTTCAAATAAATGTTTAGAGCCGTAAGTACGAGTAGGTTTTAACTTGATGTTAAACCACATAGGAGCATACGCATTGCCCACTTGATCCGTACAAGAAAGGGATCCTTTCTTGAAAATGTAAGAATGAATAATGATTACTATTAATATATTTCAGTATTATTATTTGTTTTAAACAATTTTAGCGAAATGCCACGCCCATATAAAGGAAACTATACTTTACTACACTTTAACAATGTACTGAGTCAGAGTCTTGAGATTTTCAGTCAGATTTTTAGATGCCACGTATAATCGAAATATACGGTTTGCAAATGTAAGTCATCTGGAGTGGGGAAGTTTTCCCAGGTTCCTTGAAGATAAATCTAGTGAGCAAGTCCCACTTGATATAGTGAAACACATATCCAATACATATTTGTGATCGGTACTTATGTCCTGTATGTTCTCAAAAAGAAGGTTATTTTCAATGGGTAAGGAAGTAACCACAGGAAGATTAGAACAGGTTTCCAGCTGCTGACTTAGTTTGTCTTTAAATTCGTTTGATTCTTTTGTTTTACATCTAAGAATCCATTAGGCTTATATTCCTGTTGTCTCAAAGAAGCTCTTGACCAAATGTAATCTCTTCTGGAAACTAAAAAGTCATATATATTTCACTTACAGAAAGATCTTTTCCAGCCGCATTTTTTAGGCCATGTCTAATAAAATAGTAGCATTTCATTACATCTTCGTAAGTGGGTAGTAAAACTTCATTGAAATCGCTGAATATTCCAAAAATAGGACATTCTGACGTTTGTCTCGGCTGCACTTGTTTAGACTGAGCCATTGCATATCACAACAATGAAGTATTTTACCAACTAACGAAATTTTACGCTACTCACTAACTCAACTCGACAAAGAATTCGACACCTGATCTGAGCTTGGCCTCACTCACACAAATCACTGCTGACCAGCCCCACCCATTTAAACATCCGCTGCTGCAATGACTCAAGCTCCCAGATGCCAGTGCATTCGGCAAAAAGTGCGTTTTTGCGAAACTTACTTTGCTCCTGCGGCACCTCAATACATAGTCCGAACAACAAAAAAAAGTTATTGTGAGACCTGTTGAGCATAAAAATTGCTTTTCGACAGCAGTTGAAGCATAAATATAAATTTGAAATTTTTTTAAAAAAATTTAAAATGTAGCAAAAATTGCAATTTTGCAAAACTTTATGCTCTTTGCGGCACCTCAAGACGTGCTTCAATATTTTTCATATTTTTTTTACATCTTGTTTGCATGAAAAGGCAACTTTTCCGCACTACGGCAAATTGAAAATCAAAAACTTTTTTTTTCGTTCCACCCTAATGCGCATTCGCTATGGCAAATTTGGGATATCCGCGATTTGACATCGAGTAGAGTTGTATATATCTTCTGACACATTCAAATTTAAAATATTTAATGGCTTAGCTTTTTTTTTTTTTTTTGCTTGGTGATAACATGCGTTATTTCGATTTTTAAATGAACTTTTAAACAAACCTAGGTATTAAACAAGACAAAGACTTCTATCAAGAAAAAGATAAATCACCAAACACAATTAATATTATCCCATAAAACGTAAAATAATCCACGATTTAAGAAAAAATTTAATTAAACAAAAAGTGAAAAGCTAGATTAAAATAGCCCTCAAGCAGTAAAACATTTAAAGAAACCTTCATGAAAATGTTGAATAATCTGTCAAATAAAGAAACTGTAATAGAATTTATTGCGAAGTTGCAAAATACTCGAAAACAATATAATTTAAAATATAGTATATTATTATCCAAGAAGTTTTCTTTGCAACAGAGGGGATACAAGGATAGCAATAAAATTTAAACCGCCCAATTCTCGCAAAATGAACATAGAATCTTAATAGTCAGAAAATAACTTGACGTAAAATTAGGCTAGCCATTATTGTTCCTTAAAAACACAAAACAGCGTTGTTTCAATTGAAAATTTTCTGATTTGAAGTTCTCAATTCTAAAAGTACAGACAAAGTAATAAAATCAATGCAAAGAGATGCAATATCTCATCGCAAAAATTTCCCCGCCAAGAAAACCTTTAACTTTTCCGCACAAAAAAGAAAAACCTGCATCCTAAACCCAAAAACCCTCAGCCATAAAAAGTTATGATATCTAGTTTGCCCGCCAAGTATCTGCCAAACTATCATCCTCCCTCTTCTCCTTTTTCATCACAGCTACTTCCATTAGAACCTCCTCCCACCTTCAACTCCTCAGAAATATGGATAGATCTTTTAAATTGTTTATCTTGTTTGGCGGGAAGCTTTTCAAAGTGAAGTGGTTGCTTGGTGAGCAAAAAGCTTCCCGCCAAACAAGATAAACAATTTAAAAGATCTATCCATATTTCTGAGGAGTTGAAGGTGGGAGGAGGTTCTAATGGAAGTAGCTGTGATGAAAAAGGAAAAGAGGGAGGATGATAGTTTGGCAGATACTTGGCGGGCAAACTAGATATCATAACTTTTTATGGCTGAGGGTTTTTGGGTTTAGGATGCAGGTTTTTCTTTTTTGTGCGGAAAAGTTAAAGGTTTTCTTGGCAGGGAAATTTTTACAACACGGTTGTTTTTGATGAGATTACACTAACATCGCACTTTGCTTTCCCCTCGGGTGTTACAAAAATAGTGCTTGATTTTAAACAGGCATTTTGGATTTAAAAAGCTAAGGGTGTTCCCGCAGCATTAGTTTTAACGCCTTAGGTGTACTAAGCAAAATTCTTGCTTTACTAAATGCTATTAGGACAAACCTCCAGGCAAGAGACTCAAACCATTGAACCTTTCGGTAAAAATCTTAACGCTCTAACCTATGGAGCTTTCTGGCTCTACCTTTTAAGAATTTAAGTGGAAGTTTGTAGTTAAACCGAACGAATCCAAACTATATTTTTAAGAGTAATTTTTAAAAACAGCCTCAATATGAGTTATTTATTTATTCTGAGCCAAAAACGGGGGGGGGGGGGGGGGGGATCTTAAAAATCATACCTTATTTATATGGGGGTCAATCCATATCAAATCATACAGGCCATGTTGCTCACTATTTTTGATTTTAAAATTTTTTTAACTATTATATGCCTGAAACGGTGATTTAAAATTTTTTAAACCTTCAGAATTTTTTTGGAAACCACTTTTAAGTAGATGCGGAGTCAACTTTTCATGAAAATAGTACTTTACAAAAACTCTTATAACTTTTTTATTTATAAATGTATCAAAATAATTTTAAAACCTTTAGGTAGAGTAGAAATGGGCCTAAATTTCTATGACAGTTATTTTTCTGATAATTTTTAACACATTTGGGTAACATTGGCTTAAAAATAAGATTTTCCGTGTGAAATTTTACGTTTTTAGCATAAAAATATTAGTAAAAGGAAGTAAGACTTACTCTTACTTTTCTCCCCTTGAATAGATATCTTACAGAACTATTCTCAGAAACAGTATGAAACGTCTGAAGCAAGTTCATTTTTTTATATAGTTAGTCAAACTTGCCATTTTAGAGAAAAAAATTCTAAATTTAAGATTCAATATCCGAAAAGGGACTAAACGAAAATCTATGAAAATATAACTGTATAACCTTCATATAGCAGTAAATAAGTGGCAAAATTTTTATATTTGATCCCTCAATAGTTTTAGAAATATAAAGCCTCAAAGTTGCCTTGAAAATTATTTATTTTCACGCCAAGAAATCATCATGGTGCAAATTTTATTCTACTCATCATATCAGTTGCTGTTTTATAGTATGAACTATCTTTTTACATTTAATGTATGATATTTGAATACACTTATTTACAAACTTTACTCTGCGTTAATATCAATAAAGTTTTGCTTTTAAATTTTTCATAACCTTATTGTGGCCATTCTATTCCAACAAGCTTTAATATCCGCATGATTAATGAGACGAAACATTATCGAGTCCGGCATTTCCCACACTGTCACCGATACTGTCAGCGTTTATATATAATTAGTGTTCAATTCATTCTCATCATCACTACCATTTTTTATGTTTTCTTCTTCAGCTTTTTGAACAAATAATTTTGAGGCACTTTTGGGACAGAGTGATTTACCTTGAGTTAAATCAACAGGCAGAATTGTAGGCTTAGACAAGTGTTGCAAAACAAAACTCTCTATTTCATTGGATGTTCTAAGTTTAAGCAACTTCTGATCATCTTCTGACAATTCAGTTACTTCTTTGGTCAATCTTTGGTAACCTTTTATATGACATTGCTCACCATTGAGAAAAACCAAATAACAGTTCATATTGGACAATCACAATGTAAAACATAACTAAACTGAAACTAACACATACATTAATCTTTTACAAAAGTATCTAATTAGTTTTCTTAGTAAAAAGCAAAATAAGTGTATAAGAAGCAAGTAAAAACATGCTAATGCACTGAATTATTACTAGTAAGATGTGCATCATAAAGCTCTATTTTATAACATGATATAATCATTCACTAGCTAATCAAAAATAAACAAAACTGGATTGTGATAAATGTATGATCTGAGTCTGGAGACGTAATTCTCGTAGCCTTCCCCTGTTGTTTATTTTTTATGTTCCAAAATGTTTATTTGTTATTCCTTCATAAATTGTAACTGTTATTGTTGCACATGTCATTTTATGAATTTGAGAACACGTTTTTCATTCTTTTGATAGCAATGAGTTAGAAATCGATCATGTTGTAACTTGCTCTTTCCATATATGTTATTTTGCTTCCTATTAAGAGAGATCAGTTCATGTAGTCTACCTCCTTTACTAAAAATTAAGTTTTTGTACATTAATGAGAATTATTTTAGTTTTGTGTTATATCGTGATCATCAGTATGAACTCTAGTGCGATAGGCAAGATTATCAAAGAGTATGTTTATGGAAATGATAAGTATGCACTTGTGCACTGCTCATCAAAAGTAAACAATATAGAACATAAATATGTGTTTCATTCTTCTAAAAAATTTTGGTCTACAAGTTTTTACATGTTTTATGCACTATCTTACTATTAGAACACAGGAATTTGTTTGAACATTTGTTCTCATGTACGGAGTAGTTGATACTTGTAAACTATATAATGGGACATTTGAATTATTTGTTTTTGTGAGGGTGAAGTAAATTAAAATCCCATACGTTATGTGTAAAAAAAGGTTAGTTTATACCACAAAGCAGCATCTGATATGATGAGTAGAATAAATTTTGCATTATCTGCTGATTTGTTGGGGTGGAATTAAATGTGATTTTTAAGACAACTTCGTGGCTCCATATTTCTAAAACTATTAAAGGATCAAATATAAAATGTTTGCCACATATTTACAGCTATATGAAGGTTATACAGCTAAATTTTCATAGATTTTCGTTCAGTCCCTTTTCGGATATTGAATCTTAAATTTAGCATTTTTTCTCCAAGATAGCAAGTTTGACTAACTATACAAAAAATGGACTTGCTTCAGACGCTTCATACAGCTTTTGGGAATAGTTCTATAAGATATCTATTCAAGGGGGGAAATGTAAGAGTAAGTCTTACTCCCTTCTACTAATATTTTTATTAAAAAAATGTAAAATTTCACACGGAAAATCTTATTTTTAAGCTAATGTTACCCACATTTATTAAAACTTATCAGAAAAATAACTATCATAAAAATTTAGGTCACATTCTACTCTATCTAAAGGCTTTAAAATTATTTTGATACATTCATAAATAAAAAAGTTCTAAGAGTTTTTGTAAAGTGCTATTTTCATAAAAAGTCGACACTGCAGCTACTGAAAACGGGTGCCAAAACAAATTCTTAAGGTTTAAAAATTTTTAAACCGCTGCTTTAGATTCCCAATAAAGAGTTAAATAGCAGGGAAAAAATTTTACAATTCAAAAATAGCGAGCAACATTTTTTTCTTTTTCTGTATGATTTCACATGGATTGACCGATAGTTGATGACGTATTAAGGAAGTTAAGGCAATCCTACAAAAGCACAGCTCTGAGAAATAATATATATGGTAATAAAATAAAAATTAAGCAAGGAAATACATCAATGGGGCATACATGAGAAACATTTTCGAACAAAAGAAGTTTAGTATGGATAGTGAAGAAGTTCAATCGATGTGATCACTTCAAATAATAAGAAGTTCCGTCCAAAACTAGACGAGCCAACTTACCCGTATACCAATATATCTAGTATCTGATCAATATTCTCAAAATTAACTGAGACTAAATAGTAGTGGAATTTCAGGAAAAATTACTGGTTCTGACTCCGACTCTTGGAATTTTAAGCTTTCGGTTTCCGACTTCGACTCAGAATCCGCAGCCATGATTTTACTGTGAAATAATGATTGTTGATACGATTTGCTTTAACTTTCGTACCAAAGTTTTAATTTATTCATTCTACCGGGAAAGAAAATGAAATTCAGTCTTTGAAGTTCTAACAACAAGAGCCGAGTTTTTTTAAAAACATTTTATTATATTTTATTTATTTTTTAAGTATCTTTATTTTTAATTTATATACATTTTTTAATTTTTGGCAACAGGGGTAAGATAAAATTTGAGGCGCTTTGTTTTTGCACGGAAGAAAGAGCTTAACAAACGATTTATTTATCTATTTATGTATTTATTTTTTGATAAAATGTATTTATTTTGATGAACGCTTTTTTAAAATCGTTTTTTTTTTCTTTCTGAAAGCGATTAATGAATTTTTTGTGAAAAAAAAAGATATACTTACTGTATTGTTTTAAAGGTGCTACTATTTTGTTCGTTTTTCATAAGAATAGAGAGGTCTGTTTTGTTTCTAGAAATGTTAAAAAGGTATGTTTGACATTATCTGTCGTCTAATAAAAATAACATTGATTTGATACTAAAATACCAATGTTGGTGCACTGGAAAGAAGGCTCCTTTAGTTCTGAACAGAACTTCTTGTTGATAACTGAATATGCGTCATAAGCTTTTGCTACTGTTTTCACATTTAAACAATGTAATTAAAAATCAAATAATCAGCTTGGGTTTCTAGATTTTACGAATTGGCATGCATTTTTTATATTGAAATAAGCTCCTCCTCCGAAGAAAATCATGAAAATGTAAACATAAGTTCAAAAGAAATACAAATAGTTCCACTTATTTTATCCTAAGGAGTAATTACATTCAGTAAATTACCGCCTATTAGACTGCGCTGGCGATGTATTTCATGTAAGGAGTAATTAGCTAAAGAAAAACCATTTTCTGAAAATTGATTTAGACAAACATAAAATAAAGCTTATCTCGGTTTTACAAATCTAAACACCTCATTTTAAAATCGAACGCAATAAAGTCAACCACTTGGGGCTGCGTATTGGTTGTTCACCATTTTCGAACCGAAAACAATACTCAGGGGTTGACATCTATAACACAGGCCTGCGATGAAATAATTCAAAAAAAGAAAAAAATAATAATAATAATAGTTATCAAAATTTTAATCTCGTCCCGTTTTCTTGAAAAACTCAATTTTAAGAGGATTTTCATGCAATGAAAAATCTGTGTCAGGTACCATGGTTATTAGGTACACACCCTTATAAAAATCACATTCGTTCTGAGAACGTTTGATTTTACAAAGCGGCTGATTTTAAAAACCGGCATACGTATACTTAAAAAGGGGAAAGGTTTTGAAGTTTGAATACTCTAAAAACGTCATTAATATTTCTTTTAAGTGTTTCAAAACACAGTTGACATTTTAACTAAACTTAAGACATACGGTACATATTTTTTAATTTGTTACAAGTGTCTTAAATATTGGCGCATGGTTGTTTGATTAACATGATTAGAGAGTAAAGATTCATTCAATATCGTTTAAAATTCGACAAAATGTTTTGTAACTTTCAATATACCTTCTTTGCTCTAAAGTGCATCGTTTAACATCAAGCGCTTTTCTAAACTCTATTGAAAAAGGCAAATTTGATTATGAGATTTCCTGATCTTTTGTCAATTTTTTTCGCGTAATGTCCAAAAGTTAGATTTTATAAAACGGCGACAGGGACTTTATTAAAGAAAGGTTTTAAGATGTTTTGCTATCGCAATGATTATATTTTTCTAGATTTGGTTTTAAAAAGCGGATGATCTTATAATCCAGTGGTTTTATTAGTGGCGGGTACGTACTGTATAATGTTACACAATTTCTGGAGTAAGTCGTACCGAATTTCAGAAAACTCAAACCGTTGGAGGAATTTTTCACCATGATGTGTGTAAAGACCCACCTGCAGTCAAAGTTGCTTCAAACACTGAAGTAGAATTCAAAGTGCATGCGCAGAGACGCGACGCTGAGGCAATAATTTTTCGTAAACGAAAACAAAATGGATGTAATTTGTTGTTTACGAAACGAAATGGATGTAATTTGTTGTTATTTAAGAAACAGAGAGATTTTAGACATGAAGTAAGTTGTTCTTTTCTTTATACTTTTATCACAAAGCATCAATAATTATAACCTTCTCATAATGATATAAGTAAGAAATCGTGGACTTATACTTTGTATCTTCAATTTTTGTAAGCTTATTTCCGTAGTTTTAATTCAGGACTTTAAAAAAATTAATGTCCGAAAATTTAGTAATTATAATAATTTTTAGTATCGAATTGTTCACTTGAAGTATAAGTCTTACGTTCAAGAAATAAACCAAAATCCCTAAAACTGGTCGAAATTTTTATATTTGGTACTGCCTCTTGGAATTTTAATTGACTACGACTGCTTCCTGTTTAAATTGGATTCATAACTCCCGATGGTAGTGTGACGTGAAATGTTTGAATTTTTATTTTTGGATACTTGAAGGATTTTCTCACCATTAAGATAAAGAGCTCATAAGTAATTGTTTAAACACGCTGCTGTTTAAAGATTATTTTTCGTATATTTTGGGTGTGTTAGTGCGATTCTGTGGCAGAATGATAGAATAGAAAATGCTGGAATTTAACGATGTAACTAGAGTTTAAAAAATTCTTTGAAACTTGGTTTTTTCTTAAGCGACGAAAGCTTTCTTCTTCTTTACTTGTAGCAAGAAAATTAAGTTTTAAATTTCATCTGAAAAGCGTCTTTTAGTTTCAGTTGATGTTTAGCTTAATACACGGCTGCAAGTAATAGAGTAAAATCAAAGTACTCCTATGCTAAATTATGCTTTTTGAAAAATTGTAAATAGATGTTATTTGTGTGTGCTCATTTTGTTGCAATCTTGCTAAATTTGGCATTACTCCTTTAAATTTTTATTGAAAACTACTAAAGTTTTTGAAGTTTGTAAGTTGTTTTCTCTCACATCTAGCTTTTGAAAATAAAGGGGTTAATGGATTTGGCGATAAATTGGGGAGATATTGCTAAGCTGGCATCTGGATGCATTGAGAATGAATAAAAGGTGGAGAGACTGAAGTCTTCAACTCTTAAAGCAAAGTACTGGAAAAAATCAGGTTTGTTCATCCCGTTTCACGTAAAACGTGTCTCCCATTCGTCGAAGTTGAGCCATGTGATTTGATATCTTTGCCTCAGCATTTCCTAAAACAATGATTTGACTTGTTCTCTCCATTTATAAATTCCTGCTGTAAGATTAGATTAGGTCTCAGTAAGTCAAATGTCAGTTAAAGAGTTGACGTTTGCTGTTTAGCTTTCTGTGGCAAAACCTGAGCTTCTGTGAGCAGTGTTTTGAATTTCTTTTTCCAGTTTGGGACGTATTTGGAACTAAATACATGTTTACTGTTCTGACTAAGGTGTTTTATGAGAGGCGTCTTTTTGATTTTGCTGGTTATTTTTAGCAATTGCATAGACGTTATGCAAATAAATGTTTGTGGATTTTTGCAGCAATACTAATTTATCGGAATGAACTCTTAACAATTCTAATGCACAGAGTGTTTATGAAGTTTTGCATTGACGAAAAAAAATCACACGAAAAACTTCAGACTTAAACAAAATTCTTTTTTTTTTATTCATTTGATCCTCTCCTCAAAAGGTATTTTTGCAACATCAATACACTGTTCCGTATGCAACCACCAGCGTAATTTTGAGATTTACTGTTTTCTACTTCGCGCCAGGCAGTACTGCAACCGGAAATTAACTTCATTGGGGTAATGGTTTTTTCATAACAGTTCTTATCTCTAGATAGTATAAAATGAAGTTTCTCAAACGCGTCTGTTTGTGTGAACACACAAAACTCGAAATTCCCGAACATGGAAAAGAAAAATTACTTTCACATATTATATGTTATTCGAAATGTCAGATTTTTCTGCGTTCTACTCAATTTGTTTCAATTCTTAACTTTAGTTAAGGCGGGAATTATTTGCGTTTTTAACTCGACTTTTTCAAGGCTTTGTTTAATTTCAGGCATTATGTTCTTATTTGAAACCATCAGTAAAGGTGAACGAATTTTTTCATAGTTTTCTATTTTACTTGATTGGAAATTATTACAGTCAAAGGCCCAAGTATCTCTCTCAATTAGAAAAAAGTTACAAAGCTTTTTATATAACCGAGAGTTGGAAAATCTATTCTCCTTTCAAGTTATTAACGTTTCGTTTTGCTATCATGGTTACGTCGTTTAAATCCTTTGTTTCTTCTTTCTTACTAAAAACTGTAATGGATGTTTTATTTAATAGCAATCAAACACCCTGCTACGTTGATTGTAACAGGGAAAATTATTCCTTTGAGTTCCAGCAATTCTACGTGTGTAGGAATGAATTTTAATTTTTTTTTAAACGCTTAAGTGATTACAGTGAAATATTTTTCATTAAAACTCCTTTTTCTCTGCACTTCGTCGTTAATATTAAGAATATAAAAAAAAACCGAAAAAAAAAAAGATTTTTTTTATTTTATACAATCATTCAAATAAAATTAATTTTAAAAAAAATCGTAAAAGTTTTTATTTTTGTGGAATTGCCTTTTACCGAAATTAGAGCCTGAGAGAAAATTCGTTTCTTCATAAATAAACTATGTTTTTTCGTAAAAGCAATGATTATTTTTTGGTACGAATACATGCCCGGTTTTGGCTCATTGGTATTCAACTGAGGTGTGTATTTTAATGGCAATATTTTTCTTCGAAGGGGGGGGGGGGGTCTTTTTTCTTCAGGGAAAGCCAGGATTTTTATTTTGCTCTAACAGCACCAAGTACTTTAATTAAATTCTTTATTCTTTGGGTTGTGAAACTTTCACTTGATGCTGATTCAGAAATTAAGTTTGCTTATTGTGGTCACATTGCTCAATTCCTGACCTTTGTCACAATCTATTCTCCCTGTGATTGGCAGATAGCAAGCCACGTGATCTTTCACCGCGTGGCCAATGAAAATCATTTACCGAATTTAATATCGTCATCTGCTTTTGTTTGCGTGTGTAAAAATAGTGTTCATGTTTATAGAATTTTTTAGATATTTTTTAATTTTGTGTAGATTTATAATCTAAAAATTTTATCAATATTTTTAGACTATAAATCTACATTTTATGATTTAAACTTTAAAACCTCCATTACGATAGTTTTAAATGGATTAAAGCATATTTAAATTAGAGGTTTTTTCTTTCTTTGAAAGATAGAGTTTTGACGGACAGTTGTCATCATCATACCAGGTTTTTTTTCTGTTACTTCACGAAATATGCTTGGAACTTAGGTAAAATTAATCGTTCACATTTGAATTACAAAACAGAATTTTTCTTTCAGAGCGGAAAGGAAAAGTTACATTTGCTCAAAGACCTTTTTTTTTTTTTTAAATTTTATGTAACACAAGCAGTCGTACCGATACAGAGTATATTTATAAAGTCTTATGCTAAAATTGGCATTGGGTGTTAAAAATCAAAATTTGCGTTATGTAAAGCTCTGCATACATGGCTTTAGTGTTGTGCTGGGTCGACCATCAAAGTTTCCCACATGGCGTCTTGGGCGGTTTTTCTGCCATGAATGCCATTTTCAATTTTTGATGGAGCGCTAGCTATAATCCTATCGCTAACATTGTACGAATGGGGGGGGGGGAATTGATGTGATAAAGATCAAATTATACAAGGGATGCTTTTAAAATAAGTACCATTTTGAAATGAAAAAAAGAACAAGTACAGATGGAGCAAAGAAGTTTATTGCACAAAAATCTACCACCCTTACCGCTATTTGAATCGATTATTTCAGAAAGGGCATAAGTCACATTTTTTTTTCAAAATTGAGTTAGCTGTGGTTTTCCATATATTTGTATGAAGAGACATCGACTAGTGTAGCAGGGAAGTCAATCCTGTTACAACAAAGCACTTTATTTAGGGGTCACATTTTTCGTTTAGTGCAGAAAGGGCGTAAGTCCCGAACTTACGCCCTTTCTGCACTTAACGCAAGGGAAGAAACGGTAAGACGTAATGGCAAGATCATAGAAGAACTAGATTTTTTGGCATAATGAAGTAAAAACAAATAACTCATTTGATCTAGCATAATTTCGGTAATGGCTGAATTGTCAGTTCGGGGGGTTAGGGGGGTATTCGAAATCACGGAATCGGAATGAAATTCTCTAATTTCTCAGTGGTTTTATTAACATCACTCTGGGAACTGCGAAAAAACTGTATGCTTTCAGTGAGCTATACGCTGGTTAAAATAAAAACAACACTGCAGGAGACTTTTTCTAGAAATGAAACTGAAGAAATTGAATAAGATTGCTGATGACTTTTCTCTGAGAGGACATTTGTTTGTCCTTTGCGACCGGGAGTTTTGAACAGTAAAACGAATCCCACCAAAAACATTCTGTAAAAAACTAGCCAAGTCTCGATGGAGCTGTTTGTTTATCTCTAAAAAGTAATGAAATCTAGACAAAGTCATGACAAGTCTAAGGTTCCTTACTGCGATTTCTTTATTATTATAGTTAATGTTGTGTGACTTGGCCGTTAAACATTCTTTATACGGTCGTGGGTACAAGTCAATTTTGTTTACACGTTTTCCAAGTGGCAATTTTCCATCGTCAATGGGTAGCGGTTCTGGCGACAGATTGGTGCAATGGTGTCATGGAGCACCTGGTTTTGTACCCTTGTGCACCCTTTAACGGCCAAGTCACACAACATTAACTATAATAATAAAGAAATCGCAGTAAGGAACCTTAGACTTGTCATGACTTTGTCTAGATTTCATTACTTTTTAGAGATAAACAAGCAGCTCCATCGAGACTTGGCTAGTTTTTTACAGAATGTTTTTGGTGGGATTTCACTTCTTTTTGTAGAAACATTTAATTTGTGTAATGTTCGAGTAGTCTAAAGTTATGCTAGATTAAATTAGAAGATGTGTCCCACTACGCTGGACTTTTGCAATGACAGTCGATTTTTTGATGTACCAATAGTAGAACGGGGCATTACCATATCTCTAATACAGCTGAGGGTTCTTCATTAGATACTTCAGACTTTCAATTTTTCACATCAAATGAAGCGGTCCACCAAGTTGAATATTTTTTGTAAAGGCTGAATATCGATCTCTAATAGTTTGGTTGGGCTCTTATGTTTTCTAATCAGGGTCACTCCAGATCTTCGATTAGCCTAGTTTTTATAGTTTTCCCTTTATGTAGTCATCAAACCCTAACTCTGTACCAAATTTCACCTCTCTGAGTTTATGGGAAGTACTAGTTCTATTTTGATGATTATGAGTGAGTGAGTGAGTGAGGTCATAAATGCGAAACTTTGCTTTAGCTTAACTTTGGAACTAAATGACCTACAGACTTGAAATTTCGGATTTTAAGTATGTGATTATAGTTTACTGGATGACGAAAATTTCTGCGTTCTAGTCTCATCAGAAGGTTCTCAAATAAGAGCCTGAAAATGCGGCGAAATGGTTCCAGTAAAGGATGGTACGGCAGTGTTTGCTTCGCGCTCGACTTGGCGGGGGGCACTGCCGTGCCCCCAGATGTTAAACAAATATGACATATTATTGCCATGTGAAATCCAATCTCTTATAAGTGAAATTCTGAAATTACATCAAGATTCACCGTCAAATCTGTTGAAAACAAGGAAATCTGTAACTGCTAAAAAAGGGGTCTCCTTCATTTTTTAAGACAACGTATCTCCCAAATTGAGATTTTGGAAAAAGATTCTATTGGGCGACAAATGTTTTCAATTATCAACATTCATGATGTTTAAATATTCGATAGAACATCAAAGGAACGGTTTCAGGTTAGTAACGCTAGTCGGCTGAACTACCTTTGCCAATATTGAGTATAAAGGGGAAATTTTCATATTGTTGGAAGAAATAACAAATATCAAGATGATTATTAAGTGCAATGTTGAACATAGTCATACTAATATGTACATCGAACTTGGTATACAAAACTAGACAAGAGAAGGGTCGAAAAAAATATTTCCATGAAGGATGTATTTGATTAATATGAATGAATATAGTTTTAGACACATGCAAAACTTTTGCTTTTTATCTCATTTTGTTAGTTTTTGTATTTTTTTACACCAGACTTTATTATTTCGCTAAAACAAGATAAGAGAAACAGGACAATACACGATGTATTTTCTTAAGATAATGAATTTATGAATATTTACTTCACGAATTATTATTGTCACTTTGTTATATTATTTTTAATTATCATAAATCAGTTTGAAACAAATCTAGTTCATTTGATTTACATTTTCATCACTGTAAACTAGTCTTTCAGGATATTTATTGCAGAAAGGGCATAAGTCCAAATTTAAAAAAAAAATTTAATTAATTTCAGCGACGAAATGAAACGTAATTTATGGTGGGCCAATGATCCTGTTTGTGGCTAGATTGGTCAAAAACAATTTCGTAGAATTTAGTACATTTCTGAATGAAGTAAACACTTTTTATTGATTCCTGAAAAGTTGCATGAGTTGGACTTATGCTCTTTCTGAAATAATCGATTCATTTTTCGACGTTGCTCTCGTAATTTCCCAAACATTTGTCATATCGTGGTACAAGTTTTTGTATACAAATTAGTAGAAAGTTGCCACCTGTGTAGTTAAACATGCGGACTCTAAAGCCCAGGTTTCCTAGGAACGAATCGCCGATCTTCAAGTCAATCAAGTCAAGTGGATTTCGGCGTGGCCATTCACGACGTCGATTTAGCTCGGGCGCGCATGCGCAGAAGAATCGAGTTTCCCCACGGTGAGGAGCGACGCTGACGATCGGCGTGTTCGCTCCTACGAAACCAAGACTTTACAGAGCTTTCTTTGGCTGGGACGTTTTTGAACATTCTCCGGACTGCCTCGATCTCGCTCGCAGCAACTTTCATTTGTTTTGGCATCTAAAGTCTCTTCTTGGCGGTCGATAGCACAACATCAATGATGAGCTCAGAGAACGTGTTACCCCGTGGTGGACTACAAAAGCGCCAACTTTCTACGAATAGATATACAAAAACCTGTACCACGCTATGACAAATGCTTGGAAAATCACGAGAGCAATGTCAAAAAAATAGCGCAAGGCTGTTAGATTTTTGTACAATAAAATGCTTTGCTCTATCTGGACTTGTTCTTTTTTTATTTGAAAACGGCACTTACTTTAAAAAAACATCCCTCGTAAAAAGAATATACGTATAAATTTTAAATAGTTTTTTTTAAATATATTTTCTTAATCAATGCAAGATTTTGTGAACAACCTCTATAACTAGACGCAAAAGGGATAGGGGGCGCATGAAATGTTTTATTAGTCAATTCATAACTATAAGGATCCGGATTTTGCATTCATTCTCTCTACCTTTCTTGGCAAATATTTCCCATCTTTTCAAGATAAATATAAAGCTTGCATATTCAACTGCACTACTTTCGCTTGCAAATTCTGAGGAGTCGACTTCCTACGTACAAACATTTTGAAACTCCTGTAATTCCTTTAAGAACGACTATTGGAAAAATGGTAAACTTCCTGCAAAATTTTGCACTTCTACGAAATTTGTAGATAAAAGTTACAACTATCGAATCGCTAACACTCGAGTTGGTTCGAAAACGTAGCGTCTTATATAATCCATTTGTGGCTTCACTCTTGCTTAGATATTGAAAATTTGAGAAAATGCGGTTTACAGAAAAAAAATTCTGTTTGAAGCTACATCTCTAGAATTGTACTCCGCAATTGAATAGTTTTCTCTGTGTAAAGCTAGAGGTGCGACATCGATGGCAAAACATCGATGTTCGAAATTAAAACATGGATGGTATTGATACATCGACCAAAAAACATCGATGTTTTGAAACATCGATGTTTGAAAACATCGACCTTTTTATCAATATATAACATAAATTTTTGAATATACAACACTACAGACTTACATGTATGATAATCTCTAACAAATGCTTCTTAGTGGATCAGTGAATTCTTTTTGTCATAGCGTCAATTCGTTAAATTACAGCTATTTTTTCAGAAATTTCTAAGTAAGTCTGTATATTCTCTAACCAATTACGTACAACACCACATTTTGCAAGTCAACAGAAAAAAATAAACAAATTAGATAAAAGGAAACTTTCCTGTCGCCGTTTATGCTTATAATACATTGAAAAAAAAAATCCCTATGTTTATTTTGAATGCATTCATTTATTACTCCGTTGATGTTACATTCCTAGCAATGAAGATTTTGTATGTGTCTGAGCCAACCTTGGAGAAACAATTTGAGGAGCATCTGCGATTAATTTTAAAAATTATTTCGAAATTTTGAGAAGCAGTTTGGTATTTTGCATAAAATTCAATTAAAAAAACAAGAACCACTTGTCTAAAATTGGTTTTGAACTGTGATAATCATTTTTAGCACTAGCATAAGAATAAAAAACAGCATTGAACACTGTCATGTTTGAAAACGTTCGGCCTTGAAATGCGGTGCAAAAAACTTTTTTTGCGGAACTCGGGAGTTTCGCAATTTTTGCGGAGCAGTTGGCAACCCTTAAGCCCTAGATCGTATCTTAAGTAGAGACGCGTCCACCATCTTGGGGCTAAACGATGTTTTTTATCTATATCTGCTATGGGGAGGTAACATGTTTTGGTTCTTAATTGTAGTGGTTCTTCATAGTGAATAAACATAGATACACATAAGAAACCACAATCAAGAAGCAAAATAAGTTACTTCACCATAGCAGGCTTAGAAGAAAGCATCGTTTAGCCCCAAGATGGCGGACGTGTCGCTACTTAAGTAACGATTCAGGGCTTTAGGCAACCCCAATGAGCTGATTTTGCATGGTAGCTAACAAGAGCTCAGCTCCTGCACTTTTCCTATTTAGGTGATGTCGATGTTTCCGAGAGTTCATGTTTTTAAGTCATTTAATAGATACCATCATTTCTTCTTCTTCTTTTTTTTTTTTTTTTTTTTCATTTTGAAGGTCGATATTTTGAAGCATTGATGTTTTTCAATCGATGTTGCTTCTCTGTGCGAAATTTTATTATAATTTTCAGTTAAAATACAAAAACATCAAAATCGAAAAAACGTCGGACCCAAAACATCGATGTTCCAAAAACATCGAAAGTAAAACATCGATGTTAAAAACATCGATGTTTCCAAAACATCGACATCGATGTTGCACCCCTAAGTGTAAACATTCTTAAAGTAACTAATACAACAATTCGAAAAAAAAAAGAATAAAAGAAAGCCAAACTTGGAATATATGCAGAAAGAAAATTTTCAAATATCCTAAATTCTACTTACAGCTTTTCAAGGTTTGGATAAAACATGAGCTGTTTCTCTGACAGCACTAGTAGATTGGACTGATGTTCAATGATTCTGAAAAGAAAGAAAAGTATCATAAAAAGTCTTTTTTCTTTTTTTTTTCTTACTATTGACATTTTCTCAACTATATAATGCAAGATAATAAAAAATACAAAAACTTTTTAGTTGTATTTCACTCAATGTTCCACTACATTATTTTCTATTTATTTAAAAAAAAACATATTACGGAAAAAAAATCAGTTTAGTTTTGTACTTTTTTTTAGTTCTTCACAAGTTTGAAAGTATATACTGGGCCTTTTTTTTTTAATTTTAAAATCATGGGGGCACGTTTACGCAGTGCCTTTTTTTCAAAACGAATTATAACCTGGAGACCCAACAGTCATAATACATTGATGCTGCTCCCTAGCAAATATCTTCACAAGTGTTTGAGCATTAGTCAAGCTTTGGTCTAGCATGCAGATAACATGCATTGTTTTTTTACCAAGTCGAGTAAATTTTGAGCGGAGGTTTTTACACTTATTTTCAAAAGTAAACAACTTTTTAGCGATTAACTATTGATACAAATCCTTTGAGAGTCGAGTATTAAGTGATCTGAAAAGTTTTTGGCCTTTTTTTAAGCTTAAAACGGATTTAAAGTAATAGAAAACTTGTATTTTCTGAAAAACAAACTTTATTTTTTCGTTTCAAAACAACAAAAACCACCCTTCTACTTTTTTCTACATACCAAGAGAATAATTTAAATATGCTACAAAAAAATTTGATGCATATCGTAGTTGGTACTAAGGAGATATAACTTATTTAATCTCCCGATTGAAAAAACATAAAAACTGACTTTAAATAAAGAGTGGCAACACCCAACTGTTCATAAAATAATTTCTGTCCTACACACTGAGAGAGAAAAATATTAGCTTGAAATTGATACCAAATTCAGCTTAATTAGTTGAAAAATAAAGAAATTAGAGAGATTTTCTGAATTCATGCCAAAACGGGGACTCCGAAAAATGATCAAAAATCGAATTTTTGAAAAAATTCTCCAAAGCGTAATTTTCATTCAAAAAATCTAAAAAAAATAATTTGGGTTTTTCTCATAGATATCTGTTCTTAAAAAAATAATGGACAAAATCTGAAACATGACAACACATGGCATTAGGCGATTAGAAATGAAAGGACCCAAAAAGCTTTTGTTTCTCGAAAAAAGATCAGCTATGCTTCAGAATGAATGAAAGTGATTTCAATAAAGGAATCTTAGGTTTGGAATTTCTTTAGTTTACTTATAAATTTGTTCATCAATGTTTGGTTCTACAGAGTGCTGGAATGTGGGGCAAAGTGGGGCTCTGCTTTCAGTGTTACTTATCTGGTGATATTGAAACCATGTGTTCTACATGAAGTTCATTGCAACCAGACAAAAGTTATCTCTGGAGATCAAAGCATATGATAATACAAGAAATTTAAAAAAATGAATACTCATACTAGCTGCGTCGCCCGGCTTTGCACGCTTCACCTCGAAAATAAAAGTTATGTCAAGTGAAGCGTATTCAACAATCAGGCTTGAACAAAAAAAGAAAAAATCAGTAAAATTTTGCGGCAGATTGTGGAAAAATAACCAAAAAAAGGGAACATTTTGAACCCCTCGATAAGAGGAAAAGCCATTAAAAACGAAAGCCAAAATTTTATTTGTTCATATTCGAGAAAAAAATAGCAACAGATCTTTTATTTAATGATTTTCTTCACCAATACAAATTTTAATAAAAGCATTGTTACGGAATGTTGAGATGAAGCACTGAATAATAATTTAAATGGGGGAAAGTCTTCGAAAAATAGGGATTTTATGTTGAAATCTAAGTATCATAATTAATTATTCAATTGATAGCTCCGCTAATTATAATCTTAGGATTATGTTAAATAGCCAAACATTGAGATGGGAAAATTACGAATCTATCGGTACCTGGTTCCATGCAGGGCCGTCCCAAGAGGGGGGCGAGCGGGGCAATCGCCCCGGGCGCCACCAAATGAGGGGGCGCCGCAAGGCAAGGCCGCGCCGTCCCTATGTGCAAAGTCGTGCGGCGCACGAGTCAAAAAAGGCGCTGAGCTCCACCAATCAAAAATGCTCGAAATAGGGGAAAAATCTCCAACCAAAAAAATAAAATTGAACTTTTCAATATATCGATAAAAGTACCTGTGAAATTATACTGCTCATCAAAACAAATATCCTCCTTGCTGCCTATCTATAAGAAGAAAAAATTGCCTTGTTGTGTCTGAATATGCTATTCAAAAGCGCAATCTTTTACACTGAAAACAAATGATGCTAATTAAAGCATACTTTAGTAATGTTTTTTCATATGTGGAGCCATTAATGTTATTTCGGTATGTCTATAATTTCACAAGGTTGAGCACACGAAGCAGCGCAAGAAATTTGCTATTCCCTATTTTAGTTCTTGCGATGAATGTGTTATATTATAATTCGTGCAATATGTCTTTTTGTGATTTTTTACTACTGTTCGTTGTAATTTCACAGCATCGTGTAATCATACATTAAAAAATACGTTGGGCACATTCGCATATTATTTACTTGTGCGTAATATGCATATATTGTTCACAATAATTTAGATTAATTTTTCAGTTCCGAAAAGTAACGAAAGTTGACCATAATTATCTAATTCCTCCACTCCCTATTTCTTCAACTATTTGTGTATTAAATTAAAGAAAGAGCTTTGGACAATGTGTTAGTTTTAGATATTAAATTCAATGCCTTTTTAACAATTTCGTAACTTAGAAGCATTCGTTTTAACGGCAAGTTTTAATTTCAGATTTTAAAGCAGACTATCCTCTGCAGTATTATCCTTTAATTTAGAAATATCATCAGTCACCTCCCGTTCCGTGGCGCAATCAGAGGGGGTAGGGGTCCAGAGGACACCTCTTTGGTTGCGCTGCCCCGTGCTCCCTCCGCTCCAGAATGCTTAGTTGAATGTTTTTCAAAAATATTTACTTCTGAAGGGGGGGGGGGACGCGCCTAACAAAGTGATTTTAATATAAGGAACAAATTATTATGATGTTGGGGTAAAACTTTAATTTCTACTAAATGGTCAGCTACTCCCACTCCGTCTTATTTCTTTTCTTTTTTCTAGTTCGGCTGAAAATAAGAAAATTTTCAAAATGCTACTCTGCCCAATCTTTCTCCCCCTCCCCTCCACCCGTCAAAAGCATTACGGAGCATCTCAATTTCGTTTCCAGATCTTCAATTTCACAAAAGCTTCCGAATACGAAACAACATCGCTTGAAACTCCGTTCGATGATCGCTTAAAATTGCATTTTTAGAGCTTCAATTTTGAAAGATTGCCGGCCCTAATGTTACCAACAATCTTACAATCACGTTTTTAAGACTTCAATTTCAAAAAATATTCGGGAAGGGCCTCCGAACATCCTTCCTTAAATATCATCAAAAACTAGGTTTTTCAAACATGACTTACAAAAAATTTAAGTTAGAATAGCATCTGAACCACTTCTCCTAATATCATAGAATACTGCTTAGCTTTGGTTATTAGGACTTTAATTTTAAAAAAAATTTCAGGGGGGGGGGCTCCAGAATTCCCTTCTTGTAAAGATCTTCAAAGTTGTCTGCAATTGCGTTTTTGGAAGTTCAATTTCGAAAAATTGGAGGGGAGAAAAAGAGAATTGATTTCTATCTATTTTTCAAAAAAAAAAAAAAAACGGTCGGGTAGAATCAGTGAGCTTCATTCCTTATTCTAACGTCAATAATTATGGCCTATACAATTACGTTTTAAGGCTTCAACTTCTATAAATTTCCGCAGAGCGCCTTGTACCTTTTTTCCCCATAACACCACCAAAGACCGTCTAAAATTGCGTTTTTCAAACTACAAATTTCAAAAATTTTCCGGGGAGAACTCCCGGATCCCTCTTACTAAAAGAGATTTTTTTTCGATTTGTGCCTAAAAATATTTTCTAGTGGCGCTACTGCTCCTGTACTCATGTTTTGACAGGCATAAAAGTTATATTAATTGTTCATCACTTAGGGATTAGATAGATATTCAAAGTGGCTTTAACTTAGCTATCAAAATATTTTCTTCTTCCAAAACGCATTATTAGTACATCAGAGGAGCTGCTGAACTCTGAATAATTTCGAGATATGAAGTAAAAACGTACCATATTGCGAAAATAAATATTCACACATCATTTTTTTGTATAAATTAAATGCCAAAAGTATTATTTTCCAATATATATTTGTCTACAAAACCTCCCTTCAGGTGTTAACTATATTTTCCTCGAACGCCAGAGCATAGAGGAGCTCAAAAGACATTTGCACGACGGCGCCGATCAGGCTTGGAGCGGCCCTGCCGCAAGGTGCCCCTCGTTTCAACGGAGCACGACGACATTCACACGAAATGAGGGGCGCAGCAAGGAGCACCCCATCGTAAAAAATGCCCCGATTGCATAAAATTAGGGGCGCCTTGCTGCGCCCCCTCATTTTATGTATCATAGATACAGTCAAAAACAAAAAGTACGGAATCATTGCAATGATTCTCTATTTTTTTTTCCTAGGGCACGAAAATATTCTTCTCTCTGTCTCCAAAACATTAGTTTCCTTTCTATCATTGAAGCAGATATAATTCCTGAGAATATACGAGGGCGGTTTGATAAGTCCGTGACTTTTGAAGGAAAAAATCAAAATAAATACCAAAATGCAATTTAATTATGATTTATAGTTATATTTGGCAATACCCGTGAAATTTGCAGACGATATTAAAATTTTGTTGTGTTTTATTGGCATCGGAAGAAAACGGCGGACTATTTTTATTTCGTTATGGAGAAAAAATAGCCCGATCGGTAGAGCGTCGGATTCGGGGCCGGAGGGTCCTGGTTCAAACCTCGATGGTCGAAGACCCACCGTCGTCATTAAAGGGGACTGGGCGACGTTAAATATGCTCGTGGTCTCAATGTCCTCCAAGTGAAACGATACCTCTAGGGGTGCTAGTACTAGGTAGCTATTAGCTCCTGGACTAGTTCTAAATTCTAATTAACTGTTCGATCCGGTGATGGTGCTGCCATCTATCGGTATATAAAATAATGGAGGCAAGGCACTTAGTATGCAGTCCTCGACATAAATACAGTTGTAGTCAGTTGTGACTCTGAATAGGAATAGGAATGGAGAAAAAAGAATTTCGCGTGTTGATTAAGCATTACTTTTTGCGCGGAAAAACGATTTCCGAAACGGAACAAAAGTTGAAAAAATATTATTATGAGTCTGCTCCATCACATGGTATGATTCACAAGTGATTTACGGAATTTCGTTGTGGCCGTACGAGCACAACAGACGCAGAACGTTCTGGACGTCCAATTGAAGTCACGAACGAAGAAATGATCGACAAAATCCATGACATCGTGCTAGAAGACCGCCGTGTGAAAGTGCGTGAGATAGTTAATATGGTAAACATATCATCTGAACGTGTATGCAACATTTTTCACGAACATTTGTGCATGAAAAAGTTATCAGCAAGATGGGTGCCGTGTTTGCTGACAGTGGATCAAAAACGGAATCGTGTAACAATGTCAAAGCAGTGTTTAGACAAATTCCAGCGTAATCCAAGTGAATTTTTGCGACGTTATGTGACCATGGATGAAACTTGGATACATTACTACACACCAGAAATGAAAGAACAGTCAAAACAGTGGACTTCTTCTATGGAAACTGCTCCGAAAAAGGCAAAAACAGTTCCATCGGCCGGCAAGGTTATGGCTTCAGTTTTCTGGGATTCAAAGGACATAATCCACATTGACTACCTTGAAAAAGGAAAAACAATCACGGGACAGTATTATGCTAATTTATTAGACAGTTTTAATGCAAAATTAAGAGAAAAACGACCCCATTTGTCCAAGAAAAAAGTGCTGTTCCATCACGATAACGCTCCAGCTCACGCATCTGCAATTGCAACCACGAAATTGCTTGAATTAAGCTATGAATTGGTTCCTCATCCACCATATTCCCCAGACTTGGCCCCCGGTGACTTTTTTCTGTTTCCAAATTAAAAAAAAAAATGGCTTAGTGGAAGGATATTTTACTCAAATGATGAGATCATTAATGCCACAAATGAGTATTTTGATGACCTTCAGACATCTTATTTTTTAGACGGGTTAGAAAAGTTGGAACATCCTTGGAAAAAATGTATAGCTGTGAAAGGAGATTATGTTAAAAAATAAATTGCATTTTGGTTTTTATTTTGATTTTTTCATTTAAAAGTCAGGGACTTATCAAACCACCCTCGTATAACTATTTAGAATCAAAGAAAGGCACTTCTCCATTGTCTAGTTCTCACCAAATTGCTTGAATTCTGCCCCTGCGTGCAGTGATGTAACCAGAAAAAGTTTTAGGGGGGCACATTGAAAAAACAGAAAACAGATTTTTTTTTTTTGATCTGATACGAAAAAGGTCAAAAGGTATCCAGTCAAAAGTTTGGACTTTCTAATTTTGAAAACGCAATTTTAGCCTTAAAAACGCGACTATAGGTCATGTTTATTGACGTTAGGGAGGGAGCTCAGAAACTGTTTCCGATCGATTATTTTTTTTAATAGATTGCAATCAATTCCTCCTCTCCCTGCAAGTTTTCAAAATTGAAGTTTCAAAAACGCAACTTTAGACGATCTTTAAAGATTTTATGGACGGGAGGATCTGGAACATTTCCCAGGAAAATTGTTTAAAATCATGGTTCAGAAACTTTAAGCCATGTTTTGCATTCAGGGGCAATTCCACTAAAATTTTTTGCAAGTGTTGTTAAAAAAAAACCATTTTTTGTGATATTAAAGAAAGGCGGCATGGGAACCCTTGTACGAATATTTTCTTAAACTTAAGTTTTAAAAGGCAATTTGTAAGGCCATATTTTGTAATATTAGGGCCAGTGATTTTTCGAAATTAGAGCTCCAAAACGCAATTCTGAGCGATTTTAGATGTTGTTGAGTATTTGTGGGCTTCTCCCTAAAACTTACAAATATTTGATGCAAAAGAATAAAATTTTGGTTTATAACACATATGAAAGTTAGTATCTAGTTGGTACAAGTAAAACCACAAAAGAACTCTTGAAAAGAATCATTGGATGAGTCCAGATCGAAATCTAATTTTGATGTAATTTTCTTCGATAAATACATTTTCTATTTATAATCAGCAACTTATTTATTTGTGTTCTTAGTTTGATAAATATGAATAACTAATTCAGTTTTAATCGTTAGTTTTTTATCAAATGCGATAACATTTTACTAGATACATTTTTGAATTTTTAATATTTCCTTTTTTTGGAAAGGTTTTGGGGAATTAATGTTTCACAAATATTAGAAGCATGTTCATTGCTTGTCTTTTAATTTGAATTATGCAAAACCCTCTGATTGTTCTGTTCATTAATATTCAAGAAATTCAAGTATGTATTATGCACTGATGTTAGAGCTAACTTGATGTTTCTGTGTATATAGGGGGGGGGCAGGAAACTTTCACCCCGGGCGCCGTCAGAGCTTCGGACGGCCCTGGTTCCATGGTCAGTTCATTGGCGTTCGGGAGAAGTAACTCGGACATACATTCATAGATACATACTAGGTACATACATAGATGCATAGGTACATACATAGATACATACACACAGTTTTTAATGATATAATATTTTAATATTTTGTCGCAAGTCCTAAATTATATTTTTTTATAATAAAATGATGCAGTTCTTGCTATTAACTTTTTTAATATTACTTGATACTTACTAATATTCGGTGTAGTATTTATTTATTTAATATTAATTTTATTTCTATTTTAAATATAAAATTAATCAACTGCATTTGGGGCAAAGTAAATGAACAAGTGAAATAAAGTTTATTTCGTTTACTTGTTTAATCATTTGTTAGATACCTTACGTATTCATTTGTTAATTAACTTTCATTACTTTATTAAATAATTTATTCACTCACGTATTTTTTTTATTCACACTCAAACCAGTTTTTGTGCGATTTTCTTTTTTTGTGCGGTATATGAAAATTTCAATCAAATTGGGCCTCAATTGACGAAATTATTTATAAAACGGGCGAAGTTATGTTTAAAACGAATGGTTTTTCAAGCGATTTTTTATGCGGTTCCTACCACCGTACAAAAACAGGTTTGATAGGATTCACTTTTTTTATTCACTCATTTAATTTTCTCATAGATTAATTATATATATTATTCATTTATACGTTTCTCGCTTCATTATCTTTCCATTTATTCGTTTATCGCTTCATTATTTTTTCATTTATTCGTTTATCGCTTCATCATCTTTTTATTTATTCATTCATTCATTCTTTTGTTTACTCATCGATTTGATCAAACATTTTTCAACTATCAATTGAAAACTATTTTATTAGAAAAATATACTATTTTTCACTTTGTCCCGCGAAAAAAAAAGTGAAGTTTTCCCACTTTTTTTTTTGAAAGAACAAAATTACCGACAAAATTTTAAAAAATATTTCAATGCAAATTTTAGTACAAAATACATTGTTCTTTCTTTATGTACAGTCATTTTCAAAATAATTTTCCAGTTGGTTCGTTTCGAAAAATGTTTAGTCATCAATGTTTCACTTTGCCGCACATTCCTCTACTTGTTTTGCTTTAATTTTCTAATATACTTAACTTTTCAGATTACTTCATAAGCAGGAAAAAAAGCTGCATTTTTTTTTTTTTTTTGTCTTGAGTAAAAAAAATAAACTAATACACAAAATATAGTTCAGGTAACACTGAAGTATGTGTCTTTAGACTCCATATTAAAAATTAAATACATTGCAACGAACGCGATGCACGTTTTCGACAGCAGCAAATTATAAAACATTAAACTACCTTACTTGCATCAAACCGTGTTAGTTCAACTCTAATCTGTTGAAAGAAAAATAAAGCGCTGAAATAACATGTAAAACCACTATTTTGCACAGTAGCAAAACATTTCGTCGACATACAAATTAAGGATTCCCTCCAGAAATTTCCAGACATTTCTTGGAAACTGGAAAAGCATCATTTTCTCTTCAGAACATTTCCTATTCTAGGAATCACTGTGACGGTAAAAAGCAGATAGAAATAAGGAAAAACCTCGCCAGCTGCTTTGAATTTCAAATTTTCCCTGAAATTCAAAGCATATGTTATTATTTTAAAACAATGCAAACGCTGTACCGTCGAAACAGCATTCTGAACTTCGACGAAAGTTTGAAAAGAGCATAATGACATGGTTTTTTTCGAAATCACTGCAAAAGGTATTATCATTCGGTTTATTTTTGTGACAAAAGGATTCCCATGTCAGTGGAATTTAAATTAAAACTAAGAGGAGCTTCTATAAAATCGTTATCTTGATAAGAAGGGGATGTGAGGGGGGAAAATCGACAGCTGCGCCTCCTTTTTTGTGAGTGCTACATACACTGCTTCGCAAAAAAAAAAAAGCTGTAGACTCCTTTCTTGTTGATTCTTATGTAAAATAACTCCCTGAAGCCACCACTTTTTGAAAAAAAAAAAAAAAAACCCTCCCCCCCTCTCCCCTTATATTTGTTTTGCTCTTTTTCTTTAGTTTTCGAAGGTTTCATTGCCATTATTTTGATTTGAACGGGAAGAGAGTATTTCATCAACTTAACACACAGAAGAACTTAACACGTGAAAAGTTGAAAAACAGGAACTTTTAAAGTAGTCATTGAGATTTAGATGGCATTCCTACTCTAAAATATTTCTTTAATAATCGAAAACGATGTTTTTTCTTAATTTTTTTTCATGTATTTTGCCGTGTAAAACCTAAGAACAAGCCATATCCAAAAAAGTTATTTGCATTGTTTTACAAAAATTTTTGAAGCATCACATGTTGCATACAAGTTGCATCGTGGTAGTAAAAAAAGTTCCCGCATTCATCATCTTTTCAAATAATAAAGCTGAAAGTCTGGATCTCTGAATGTCGGGATCTCTGGATATCTGTTACGCGCATAGCGCCTAGACTGCTCATCCGACTTTCATTAAATTTGCACAAAATTAGTTCGTAGCACAGGTGTGTGCACCTCGAAGTGATTTTTGAAAATTCGATTTTGTTCTTTTTTATTCCAATTTTAATCTCATTTTTCACATGAATTTGATGATATGGGGGAGAAATATTTCATTCTCATTTTTAGGTTTTAGGTCATTCGAAAGCTTGGAGTTTTCTGCGTACGAAGAAGTATGTTCGAAGTTTCTACGAGCATTCAGAGAGCTGTAGGAATCGTTTAAAGAAAACCGAAGCCCAAGGCTTATCTTCAGCAAAACGAACGATTCTAAATGATTAAACTCAAGAATAAACCAAAAATTAAAGATGAATGGAAATAATTTCGAAACAATTAATTTGTGTGCTACCACGGTTACGTCTTTTACTCCCCTTGATTGTTTCGTTACTTTTTTTGTTGTTTTGTTTTGTTTTAAACATTTTTAAAAACGTGCTTATTTTGGCGATCGATCCTTTTCTTTTATTGAAAAGGATTTATATTTTAACTGTTGAGAAAAAGTCGTCTGCTTTTATTTTCTTACTTTTTATGAAATTATGTTCAGAAAATTGTTAAATATTGCTATTATAACTTTTTTTCTATAGTGTTTACTTTTGGAAAAATGCGTTATTTTGCGTTTTAAGCAAGGGAGGAAAACTTTTTTTTCTTTTTAATATGTTAAGGCTTTTGTTGGTTTCTGTAAAGCTACATGTTAAGATTTTAAACCGTCCAAACATATGAAGAAATCTTGAAAAAAAAAATTATATAAATAAATAATAATAATAATAACACAAAGTAGACGTTTACTGTAAGCATACAGGCGAATCAAATGACCTTTTAATATTCTACTACAGGCAGAGCCGTGCGGGTACCACTAGTATTTATATAAACCACAGTAACATATACATAGTTGCATTTAAAAGTAATGAGCCTTAGAAGACAGATTTATTGAGCTGATCGGTACAACTGACTAATAGTTTTAAAAATAGGCACCTCCTGCAACAATGCAATTTTGTAAGCGGCTTACCCAGGACCCCTTCCAGCATTGTCGGCCAGCGCCCTCTCGATGAGTTAACTAACCCAGCCATCTATTAGGAATTCATAGAACTAAACTTACCACGCCATCTATTAGGAATTCATAGAACTAAACTTACCACGCCATCAATCAGGAGTTCATAGAACTAAACAATTAATTAAACATTTAATTTGCAATTAAACATTTTGGTCAATTTGATTTTTTTAAAACAAATAGAAAATAGCCTTCCTCAATAATTGGAGTTTCAACACAAAAAAAAATTTCAGTTCGAACCAGTAGTTCCTGAGATTAGCGCGTTCAAACAAACAAACTCTCCAACTTTATATTATTAGTATAGATTCAATATCATAAATTATGTTCTTGTTAACAAGTAAAAACGCCCGACAGGTATTAAAAATTTTATGCAATAAATAGTTATTTTTAAATAGTTTGTCAGCAGGAAATCTTTATTCATTTAATTTATCTTAAACATCAAGTTGAGAGATGTGAATTGACGAATTTCAGGTAAGTCATTGATGACTTATGTAAGCATCATTATACCAGAGGACAAAAAAAGGAAAAAACATATTAATTTCGAATGGAATGAAACAATTTTAAACGAAAGAAAAATCAAACATGATTTTTTTAAAAATCACTTTAGTGTCATTGAAGCAAATATTTTTCAGTGAATATGGCTGGATTTAAAAGAAAATGAGAATATTATAAACTGGATTTTAGAAAAAAATAAAAATGATTTGCTTCAGATCCAAAGCGATGTTCCCTTTACTGAGAAATAAACACGTCAAGTTAATCATTTTTTATGACTTGAGATATTATTAGGTGCAAGGAAAAAGGGTTTTTATTTCTGATACTTAGTTGTTACCGCCGCTAAATGATTTTGAAAACTTGACATTATAGTCAACAGATTGTAAAACTTAGGAAATTTTGCTTAGGCAAACTTGGAAGAACTGCTTTACAAGTTGTTATCTCTGTTTATCGTACTTTCAGAAAAACTTCAACTAAACGTCCTGAAATCTGTATTAATTTGTAATGTACACAATTATAATAGTTCATTAAATTTAATCGTAGAAATGTTTTTGAAAATCTTAAACTTGATATACTCATGCAATCACTTGGTAAAGTTAAACGCAGATCGGTAAATACAGAGTGGGTCTGAAAGTGGGAGTATCCTTTTTATTATTTTCAACATTAGGTCAAATGTGGTTGAAGGATTGTTACGATTGAAGTCTTAAAATAGAAATTAACATCGGTAGAAGACCGCCCATGTTGTAACACAGGTGCATTCCACCACATTTTCATGTAAACCTTCGAAGCTCCGCAAAGCATCTGCGAAAATATGGCTCAGAAATCTCCCGTGTTAAGACATGTATAGTTTTCTACCGATTTTTGCGATTCTTAAGACATAATGGTAACAGTGTACAACAAGCATTCTATCATAACTGGCACAATGTTGAGAAAAAAAAAAGAGGAGCACTGGGTTATTTTTCTTTTTCAAAAAAATAAAAACAAATTAAAAATAAAATAAATAAATAAATAAAAATTCTGAGATAGTGTGGTCGGAAGGATAGGAGGGGGGGAAACGAATTTTTTCTGAAAAAGACTGGTGGAAAGGACGGTGTAAGATTTTTTTTCCCCAATTATTTCCGAAAAAGTATGGTCGAAAGGATGAGGTGAAATAATAGTTTTTACTATTATTATTATTATTATTTTTTGGAAAGAGCATGGTCGAAAAGATGGGGAGAAATACTCTTTTTCGCATTTTTTTCTGAAAGAGCATGGTCGAAGGGATAAGTGAGATACTTTTGTTTTCCTGAGCAATCACGAATTGCCTTTTAAGCTTACTTGGCGCTGCTTACTTAAGCTCCTTTGACTTTTTATATTACCATGACTACGAGATTAAGTTTAAGTCATTGATATTAATTCGCAACTCCAGCGCTCGAATACGCTACCTTGCGGTGATTTACAAAACTGCCGAAAAAACTAAAACATTGCCACATTGCGTTCCACGAGTGTCTGTTGACGTAAACACAGGCACTTTGTTAGGAGCATTCATTAACGGCAGTCGATGTGTCTTAGGTTGCTTTCAGCTACAGAAATTGTTTCGTCCCTTAGTAGTATTCTCGAGCTTCTCAAAATAATGTTAGTTTTCCTTATTTCCTTCTAAAACGTGCGTTGATTGAGAAATGGTGAAAGCACTAACACAAGAAAACTCTGGATTAACAAACTTGGATAACGTTATACCAAGTAAAAAAATTTATTGTTTTGTGTGAATTTGTAAGAATATGGTTTTTTTTTTTTAAATCTTAAAGTAATTTAACTAACCATATTTTACAACAGCATTTAGTTGGAAGGGTCAGTAAGCAAAATATTTTCTTGAATATATTATCGTAGAACAAAATGAAAAATGTTTAACCGAAAAAGAATTTACTTTATTCCTTTTATTCTCAGCTGAAAGGTTTCGCCAAATTTGTTTAGGGTTATAGTTTTAGTATTGTGCGAGCAAAGTACCCTTGGCGAGATTCCGCGTTTTTAGTTAAACCATTTTTAATTTTTATCATGAGTGGAATAAAATGATAGAAAGATTACAGAATTCGATAAGTAAAAAGAAATAATGGTAGATCAACTGAAAAGAAAACTACCACCATATATCCGTGAGAATTTTGTTGATGATTTGCATAGCATGACATAATTAAATCATAACTCAGAAATTAAAAACATCGAAACAGAAAAGTTTCAAATTAACCGATTCGGGAATTGGAGAGAAATAACTCAGCTACAAATGCAAAACAATAAGCGCTAGCCAAGCAAGGCAAAGAAGTATCATCTTCTTTTGATAATAATTCGTAATGTCCTATTAAATTTTCTAGCATTAATTGTTATTCTTGTCAGGCCACAATTATTATTTAGTTTTATCAAGAATTGATAAGTATCGAATTCAACAACATGGAAATGGCTGCTTAGAACTACGAACTACGTAGTTTGCTTTAATATTTGACGTTTAGTAATGCTTCTTGAATTCTCATTTCTTTCTACATGGGCCAGAATATCAACAAGACTATGGAAATTAATTTTAAAAGAATAAAGCGAAAAAATCATGCGTACGAACAAAATTTAGTAAACTTATTAGCATTTTCTTCGTTACCACGTGCGTTTGTTTTACCTTTTTCGTCCGCATTTAGAAAGTGGCTACAGTGCCCCCTATAGTTCGCTGGAGTTGCGAATTCTTATTTATAGAGAAATTTTCTTCGTCATGGCTGGAAATTGTTTGCGCTCAGTCAAGGCTTAACTCAAGAAGATTTCACATTAAAAATAGTTTAAATGTGCGAAATAACGTTTCTTCAGGAAAAAAAACGCCTTATATAGATGAACTTAAAAAGCAAAACTTTTCATCTAAATACAAAATTTTCAGTTTATTAATTCCCATCACACAAAATTGATAATAAATTAAACGAGCTGTGCATCACACCTTTACACCAACTTAATGTTATTTCCTCATTATTGGCAATTTTAATGTGATTCAATAGTTAACTCTCTAAATATCACCAACATTGGCCAATTTAAAACCAGATTAAAAAAAAAATCTTAAAATCGCCGAATTTGTCGCCAAGTTGGCGACAAAACTTAGCGACCAAAAGACTGGCGATATATCTCCAAGTGTCCGCCAAATTATAACACCACTTGAGTGGTGTCGAAACCAAAAAGGGGCAAAAGCCCCCTTTAGAAACACCTGATTGCAACCAAAAGAAGAGATCCACAACTAGACCCCACTAGGAGTCTACGTACCAAATTTCAACTTTCTAGGACATACCTTTCTTGAGTTATGCGACATACAGGGTGTCCAGCAAAGGACTCCCTGGTTTAAAAATTAAATATCTCGAAAACAAAGGACGATATTGGAATAAAATAAACGGTATGTTTATTGTCAAACAGATAAAAATCATGTACAGGAACTTGGAAATTAGTTTAAAAACTTGCCAACAGGTGGCGCGGCACGCTGTTATTGCAATATAAGTCTCCATAAATAGTGCTGCGAAGAGGTTGGACGATAATTTCTAGTGTATATGTATGCATATCTGAGAGGCTAAACTGCTGCTGAAACAACAAATTTTTTTGCAGCACTATTTATGGAGACTTCTATTGCAATTACAGTGTGAAGCGCCACCTGTTGGCAAATATTTAAAACTAATTTAAAAGTTCCTGTATATGATTTTATGGGTTTCACCAATAAACATACCGTTTATTTCATTTCACTATCGTCCTTTGTTTTCTAGATATTTAATTTTTAAAACAGGGGGTCCTTTGCTGGACACGCTGTTCATACGCACATACGCACGTACATACATATGTACATACGGACATTACGAGAAAAGTCGTCGTAATTAACTCGGGAATTGTCAAAATGGATATTTCGGGGGTCTTTACGTTATTGGGCACTTATCCACGTGTGGTCGAGTCGAAAAAAAAAAAAAAACTCAACTTTCATTCAGGGGTGAGCAAAATGGAAATTAAGGCCGATTTTTGAGTGAAATTTTTTTTGCGAATACAATACTTCCTTTTTTGTAAAAGGAAGTAAAAAGCATAATGTTACACGCTGTAAATATAACCTTCATGATAAATGTACTGGTGGATATTGGCCACAACAACCATTTTTTTATTACCGCATTCTAATCGCCATTTTTTTAATGCATATGCCTCGTTTTACCCAATCTAAAAAATCACCAGTCATATCATGTTGGTTGCGAACGTCTTCTCAATTTCCATTTTATTCTATTTGTAGAAACTCAACGAGTAGCGTCCTATTCGTGATTACAAAAAACACAGTTTAACTTAAGACATCAACAATCAAATGAATGCCAGGCGTGAGATGCTGTATGTTTTTGACTTTTTCTTCATTAAAAAAATAGCCTTATTCGACGTGCAGTCGATGTTTCACTTTCGCTGCTACTACGATTTATTTCACAAGTGACAATCACTCTTAGTACAGTCGGCGTGTCTTATGAGAGGGCTGTTTCTCTTTCGTATACACCCAAATCTGTTTTATGCGATTTTTTTTTGTGCGTTTTTTTTTTTTTTTTTTTTGTGCTATATATTAAAGTTTTATTCAGATTGGGATTCAATTGACGAAAATAATTTTAAAACGAGTGCGAGAAAGTATCTTCAAGTGACGACATAGGCATCCCTATGGGAAGTCACAGTGGCCTCCCAAAAATTTCTTTATTCGGGAAATTTTGTCCGACTACTCGGCAAAAATTATCAACACTTGGTTTGTTTTGATTTCTTTAAATACTACAAGTTTGTAAGTTTTTGGGTTATTTTCTAAGTGAGACTTTTTTTCATGCGGTCCCTATCCACTGCATAAAAACAGGTTTGGGTGTATTTGTTTGTCACTTTTTGAGATTTCAAAACCGTAGGAGTTCAGCAGTATGCACCGACTGACTATAGACGCCTCAAATGCCTGGCCAATTCTTCCTTAATTAAATTTGCTGCCGGTATGGAAGAGCTGAATTGAACTCATGTAACACAGCTAGCTGACTTTAGTAGCTGGAAATGCCTGGCCTGAGTCCAAAATATTTAATTGAACTACAAACGTTATACCTTGTTCATATAATTCATCTCGTTCAAAAAAAAATTTTTTACTCCATGTTTTTCTAATGTTTTCCTTTTAGTAGGAGAATGTCGGGCAAAGTGAAATAGTTAATACAACTTATTTTTTTTCTTTTTTGTTAATGATTAAGTTGGAAATTTGTTCTGAAAATTATGGTACATAAAGAAAATACAATGTATTTTGCAATAAAACTTTCATTGAATCATTATTTTTTATTTTTGGCGGTAAGCTTGTACCTCCAATAGAAGGCGGAAATGTTTCACTTTTTTTTTCCATGGGGCAAATGAACAATAAAATATTTTTCTACTGAAATATTTTTTATTCGATTATTAACGATATTTTTGTTCAAATAAATGAGTAAATAAAGGAAATAATAAATAAATGAAAAGGAAATGAAGCAATAAAAGAACACAAAAGTAAAAAAATAAATTAATTTTTGAGAAAAAATAAATGAGTGAATAAATAGTAAATGAATAAGAAAATAAGTGAATGAATAAATACAGAAGAGAATTATGATATGAAGGAATGTAAATAATCTGTTTAATAAATGAATACGTAACTGAATGAGTAAATGAAATTTATTATTTAAGTTTTCCCAGTACACTTTACCCCGAATGCATTTTTCTAACCGTACAAAACATTTAAAATACAAATAAAGCTTAAATGTTAAAAAAAAATAAATGCTGCACTGAATATTAGTTGTTCTCAATTAACATTTTCAAAGTTAAGAACGAGAACTTTATCCGTTAGAAGCGCCAAAATTTGTTTTTGACTCACAATAAAATACTAAAATATAAGTAGCTATCAATATTTTGAAAATTGCTGGTGTTATCATATTCTTTGATTTTCGGTGGAAATCTTTTCCTAACCAGAATAGAATATATGTGTTACTACATAGTTAAAATATTACTAGGTAGGTGGCGCTAACAGCGAAGCAAAAATTGCACCATTTCACTTCGCCCCGCTATTTCCTTTTTCCCCACATCCCCTGTATAGCCCAGTGCAAAAATACTTTGCTAAACGTTTTGAAGCACCAACGCATTTTTGACAAACTTTCAAACTAGTGAAGCTGGAGATGATTTCAAGCGGAAGTATGCTATCGCAGAGGTGGGCACTCGAGCTTGATAAGATTTGAGCGATAAAATGAGTTACGAATGAAACTGTGGAAAGTAATATGCCGCTTTTAATTTACCTACTTTGAGAGCCACATCTGCCATAACTTATGAAAATTTATTTCTCTTTCCACAAAAGCAAGTTGGAAAATTTTCTCGTTTTATGAAAAAGTTTGAGCACATGAGCTCTTTTAAGAATAGTTAAATTCTTAAATAGATTACTTAAAATTCTAACATTTTCAGTAAGAAGACAATAGTTTTCTCAGATTCTTTCTTGTTTCCTTCTACGTTTTATTTTAGCGCGGTAACCGCACGGCTCTGCCCGTAGTAGAAAATTAAAATGTCATTTGGTTCGCCTGTATATTTACAAATAATGGATGATGAATTTCTCGCCAATTTGCTATATTAATTAGCTCGCCCATGTTACGGTTCCACGTTATGATAATTTAGTAATTTACTCGTTCACGTTATGATAATTTGCTTGGTAAAATGTTCTTAAAATTGGAATAGAAAAAAAACAAACTCGAATTTTCGTAAAACCACTTCGAGGTGCTCACCCCTATGCTACGAACTAATTTTGTGCCAATTTTTATGAAAATCGGTCGAACGATAAAGGCGCTATGCGCGTAACAGACATTCAGACAGTGATCCAGAGAGACAGAGATCCAGACTTCCAGCTTCATTATTAGTAAAGAAAAATGATTACTTTTGATTTAAGGTAAAACGAAGTAAGCGCCGTGAGCACGATACTCACTCACCCCCTGAGAGGGAAAAATTACATCCAAACCTGTTTTTGCGCGGTGGATAGGGACGCAAAAAAAATCGCATTAAAAAAAATCGGTCAAAATTTCACGAGTAGCTATAAAAAATAGTTTTCGCAACACATTTAAGAAATTTTTTTTAAGCGGTGGATTATTGGAACATAAAACGTTTTACGTAGAAAATAACCCAAAAAATTTACGAAATAACCAGAAATTGCTTCTTTAGAATAAACCAGTATAAACAAAGTGATTAAAATTTTGACGAATATGCAGTTAAATTTTCTCGAATAAGGACATTTTTGGGAGGTCACAGTGACTTCCCATCGGGGCGCCCCTGCCGTCACTTGAAGATATTACCTCCAACTCGTTTTTTAAATAATTTCTTCAATTGAGTCTTAATCCGAATGAATTTTTCATATACCGCACAAAAAAAAAAAAAAAAAAAAAATCGCACAAAACAGGTTTGAGTGTATATCTAGTATTCCCTAAGGCGTAGGGGAAGGTGCTTCTCTCTCTCTCTAGCTTCTCCTTGTCACCTTCTGTTACTTCTCGATTTGTAATGCAATGATTAGTCAACATATGATTGTCACGGAGAGCCATCTTCATAGTCGGAGTAGACGAAGTGTGAGTGTTTTTCTCATCAAGCAAGTTCTGTCGGTATTTTTTTCGTTAATGTGGATGCTACATAGACTAAAATATAAATGAATTAATCAATTACATGTTTTTTTTTTTTAAAACTTGGGGAGGGGGAACGGGAATAGGTGGTGCGAGAACAATTCCCATGCGCGAGTTCTCTGATACAAGTACTACTCTTATTTTGACACGAGTTGTGGGGGAAGGGGGGGGGGCGTGTAATCTGATTTTAACATAAAAGAAAAAATTCAAAGAATCTCATTTTACGTTTTAATATTCTATTACTAAAACTTGCCCCCAAACAGTTTTAATAACAAAAGCCATTTTGTATTAAATCTACTTTTTAAAACTGAAATATAGTTATACACTAGAATAAATAATGATGATTACATGAAGAAACGTCTACATCCGAAAACACTTAACTGCAGCAAAGAAGCAAAATTTCGGTAAAAACGATTCCCCTCAGAAACTTACTTTTTACGCATTATTTCTTCTCTAACCGTAACGGTTGTTTTCTTACTTCTCGTCATATTTATTTCCTGTGCAGTACGAAAATCATGAGTCTAACATACTTGGGGGTATTTCTGCATGCACAGAGAGAGAAAAGTAAGAGTAATACCCTATGGTGTGATTTTAACCGTTAAAGTAACGGTTCATTTCCATACTTTCGCGACATCAAACGTTAACGACTCCCTTTTTACATTCATTTCTTTTAAAGCTGTGAAATGCAAAGAGTGTGAGTTCACTTCACCTTTTCTATTATTGATTTCTCTGAGGTGTAATTTTAAACAATATTTTAATGTTGGCTTTTTTAAAAAGTCCATACATATTTTTTCAGTTCGCATGATTCGACCCTCTCTTGGGTCATTCAAAATCAAATGAACTTATGAAAGAATACTTTTGGAATTTTACGTCTAAGATTTAAATGGTAAAAGGGTATATTGGCGACAAAGCTAAATTTATCGCTAATTGGGTGTGTTTCAATTTTTTCTTACTTTTGACTTATTTTCTCTTTTAAAAAAACAATTTAAACATGTTCAGTGATTGTTTTCATTTCGCTGCTGATGTCATAAGTAAGCTAGTTGCAAAGGCAACCAGAACAAAGCTTCAGGACAATGCCGAATTGCGCCAAATGATTTTTTTTAAATTTAACTAACAATTCTTGTTTCGCTAATTGCTCGCAGTGGAAAATCACCAAAAGACGATGTCTTGCAGAAAAGACACCCCCCCCCCCTTCCTGTACTCCGATTCAAGATTGCTGTCTTCTCTTGTGATGTCACACAATAAACCTTTTATTTCAGAAATACAACATTTAGGAGAAATAACTATAAATTAAATGTTGGGAAAAGAAAAGTATTTTCTGGCTACATGTTATTTTGTTTTGCTTATTTTACCAATTTGAGTGATTAAAAGTAGTACTTTTGACTGAAGGACCCCTTTTGAAACTAATATTTTTTTAGTTGGCGAAATTCTGCAACCGAATGTTGACTGGAATTTAGCATGCTTGGTCTCGATTAAAAACGGAACCTACTTATTTGGAAATATCATAAATAATTGTGTCTTCTTACGTTACCTCTAACTAAAACAATCGAAGAAACAAGATTAAAAGATCTATTAAATGCAAAATAATCCACTAAATAAATAAACTGCGCCATTAAAAATGTAAAATATTTCATGAAATACATAACTTACGCCATTAACAATTAAAATAACTAGCCAGCGAAATGAAATAACATTAAAAACTTTGTAAAAATGTACAGTAGTGATGCTTGGTGACATAATATTGTGTAATAAGTTTAATATTATCACCTAATGATTAGAGCATTCCGTTTTTTAGCAAAATTTTCTCGTAACTCCTATGGTATGGGAGTGAAAAAATAATCATACATCTAATACTCGATAACAGAAAGCCCTGATTTTTCTGCATAAGGTGAAGTTTGTTTGAAATTTCCAAGGTAACTAGGACATGAATTAAAATAATGTTTAAATAATTTCAAGCGAAGATTAAGGTGGGCCTTGAATTAGAAACAATGCGTCATTGTTGAAGGCGGTATTTATTAAACAGTGTCTCTGTGTTTCGCCGACACTTAAAATATCCTTCCCTCTATTTTCTAGTTTCAATCTTACTTTTTGATATATTCACGGGGGGGGGGGGGGGGGGGGGGGGGGGCAGGGTGTATACGTCGGAGAAACTCGGAGTAAATTTTGTTAAGATACTTGTATTCAACGTCACGTCGTTTTATCACTTTGTCTGGCTGCTGCGACGGACGTCGCATCTTTAAATTTGTATATCATAGTAAGGCAAAGTAAGTTAGTCACTAACTCCACGTACTACGCCACTATGCGAACTACAATGTGAAAAAGTACTGAGCTTCTGGAGGCAGAGCCAGAAGGAAAGAAAAGTTTCTCCAGTTTCATCTACCCGTGGTAATTGTTCAGTGACTAGAGACAGCACTTTCGGATCGCCATGTTATCCTTGAAGCAACTAACTTAAGATTTTCACACTTGAAAGGTACGAACAGTTTAGACTATTGTATGACTAAAATCCTTGAATAAAAAAAAACAATTGTTATGGAAAATTATAACACAGTAACAAACTACATAGCATAAAAGTTCGAAACTTGAAATAGGAATATTTCGGGGGGGGGGGGGAGGAGCCTGCGGCAATCCTTAACTGCAAAAACTTTTGATAATATTTTTTTTAAGCAATCACGAATTGCTTTTTAATCTCCCTTGATCAAAGTTGATGATGTTCTGATTTTTCATTGCCATGACGACAAGAGTGACTAGCTACAATTGGGGTAAACCTAAGCTATAGTAATTTTTTGATTAGTAACTGCGTAGCCTTCACAATGCTACCAGGTTAGGTTTTCCCCAACTATAGTTGTTTTAATATTTATTAAGAGTATAAATTAACGTTTATTAAAGGCTTTACTCAAGCAGAATCACTTTTAAAAAGGATTTTGTAAAACAACGTTTTTTCAGGAAAAACAACAACATAGATGAACTTAATAAGCAAAACTTCATCTAAATACACAGTTTCAAGATTACTAAGCCCTATCATTTAAGATGAATAAGAAATAAAAATACCAAAAAGACATACTGTAAATTTAATCTGTATGATGAGTTTTCGGGTACAAATTTTCTATAATAACCAGATCTTTAAAACCGCGTCGTAATGACAGTTGCTTTTATTTTATGAATATGCCTCGTACTACCTAATCTAGAAAATCACCAGTCATAATATGACGGGTGCGAATTTCTTCTCCATTTCCATTCCAGTCTATTTGAAGAAACAAGAAACTCAACGAGTAGGGTCCTATCGCAATCCGTGATTGCAAAAAAACGTAATTTGAATTCCAGACGTAAAAATTCCTTTTTTTTTTTTTTTTGCAAATACGGGTTGATTACGATCGTGTCCTAAATTCTATCTGAGAAATATGATAAGCCTTCCCAAACCGCCCTTTACAAAATGTGAAAAGAGGGATTTCCCCGCTCTCTTTTGACTTTCGAATAATAAAAAATATATGAGAGCTCATAAAAATGAAGAAATATATGTTTAAAAACACGAATGACACCTTACGCTATTTTCTATCAAAAAAAAAAAAAAGTACGAGAGCTCTCGATACCAGTGAAGTAGCGTTGTTACCAGAAAATCCGTGTCAAGTACTCCATATTTTGTTTTATTACAATATAAACTAGTATGTTGTGGCCATCACGAAACTTTCTTCTATATTTTTCTTTTTTTTCTTCTGATCCCTCCCCATGCTTGACGAGGAAGCAATATTCCCAACAAAAACAAAATTACACATGCAAAAACTTGACGACCATCCCAATGTCTGAATTATTGCAAGAGCAAAGCAAAGAGCGAAAATTGAAAGATATTTTAAAAGCCTTGCTTGAATTAATTACAAGTATTTTATTTGTTAACAAACATAAGATGGCAACGGTTTAAAATTTTAAATCATTGAGATAATATTTCCGATCATTTCCATACAATTAAAATCACGAGAAATAAGCAGACGATAATCTATTACGATTTATCATTCTTATTGTTGCATTAATAAAGCTATTTTTATTCGCTAAAAAATAATGATAATAAAAATAAACCAGCACCTCTTGGCGCGATTGGCGCCAAAATTGAACCAAAGCCTGTTTACATATGGATTCACATATATTCCAAATTTCAACCAGAACGTAGCATTACTTCTTGATATAGGGCACTCACAATGGAAAAAAAGAACGGGCGATTGCGCTACCCCCTTTTTAGCTGTTGACACCAAAATAAAATCAGCTTTTATACCCACTAAGGGCTACTTGCCGATAAATTTTTCTTTCATTCCGTTCATTATTTCTTGAGATACAGCAGTCACAATTGACGACAAAAAACGTTCTATAGCTCGACCCCCGTTTGAGTTATTGACACCAAAATTGAATCAGCACCTGTTCCTGTTACTGGCAACATATGGACCAAATTTTGTTTGATTCCGCCAGTTACTTCCTGAGGAATAGCAATCACGTGTGACTCAAAAAACGTCCCATTGCTCCACCCCCCTTGGAGGAATTCGCCCCAAAAACCAATGGGCACAAGTTCACATAGGGGCACATATGTGTACCAAATTTCGTTCGATTTCATGCGGTAGTTTTTTGCTGTAGAGCAGCCACAAAAAACTATTCACACACAGACGTGACACACACACACACATACACACACACACACATACACACACACACACATACACACATACACACACACACACATACACACACACACATACACACACACACACACACATACACACAGACAGACAGACATTTTCCAAAAATGGTCGAAATGGACTCAGCACACCTCAAAACGTTCGAATCCGTCAAAATTCGAAATTCGAAAATTTGCACGAATCCAATACTTTCTTCTATATATTAGATATAGAAGAAAGTAAAAATGATTTCTCTCGCATGTATATATCAAAACGCTAAAAATAGGAGTAAAGTTTTTTTTTTGGTACCGCATGAGTGTTTAAAATGTCTCTTTTTATGCTGAAAAATATGCGGGTATTCCAAAAAATGGAAAACGTACAGGCTGCATGAAACTTCGCAGTTAAAATATAATTTTGAAAAGTCTTGTTTTTTTTTTTGCATCTAAATTTCTTTTTTGGGTTTAATATAGTGAAAATTTGTCAAAGTTAAAGTTTGTATTGTATGTACATTTAAAATTTCGTTTTTTTTTTTTAGAACATTAGTTTGGCTCTTCGAAAACAAAAATTTAGGGGAAAAGGGGGCACACATGTGAACATTTTTTTCATTTCTTAATTTCTCAAAAAATAATCTCAATTTCTCAGAGCAAGTGTCTTCAAGATTAAATAGTTTTTTACTTGTGCTCTGGAATTTTCCCAGATTTTTTTTTTTTAAATATTTCTTTACTTTATGGAATTTTCTAACACTGTCTTCAATTGTTCACGTGTGCCCCTGCATAACAAGCCTGGGGCACATATGAACAAGACTGAAAAATGCAGAACAAACATCATCTTTCAACGAAGAAATCTTCAATATGAAACATATACGTATGTACCAATTACATTGAAGGGTTTGTAACTTATACTGTGTTAGTTTAAGTTGTACAGTAACAGTCAAAAAAAAAAAAAAACAATTCCGAATTATACAACTCCGCTAACTATCAAATTTTAAAGTTTCGTAGCATGTTCTAATCACTGGATCGAAAACTTATAAGACTAGTGCAAAGAACATTTTATTATGCAAAGTTTATTCTTGTTATAATATAGTGCGTTGAAGCTTCATACATAATATGATGATGAATTTTAAAATTATTTTACGCTTTAATTTTTAGTTAAAAGGTAAATTTTTTGTTTTATTCTTGTAAATATTATCTAACTCTTAATTGTTGGCCAACTATTTAGTAACAAAAGAATTTAAAAAATGAAAAGTAATAAAATAATTAATAATAATGTAATAATAATGAACAATAAATGTAGAAGCTGACTGTACGACAATAATAATTATAAACCTTTGCACCTTTATTCAATATTTATAATAATTATACTATAAATACTACACTATTATTATATTACGGAGAGGATGTGATGGGAACTAACCACATTTGCCCGTTTTGTGTTCACAAGTGTCTCGTCATCTACCTTAGAACTAATTTTCAAAAAAATAAAGCATTCTCAATTAAATAAAAAATTTAAACATAGTCACAAATTAACTTGAATGTTGACATAATAGTTTGCAATAATTAATTTTAGCACATTAGTTACTTTAAATATGTTTTTACGTGAAGAAGAGAGTGATAAAATTATATCAGCATCTGCTAAAACCAAGATGCTGTCACCACAGGAACATAAACTAGCTCCTTACTCTAAAAGTTTGGTCAAGAAGTAGGACTGGTACTTCCATTGCTTGAGAATTTTTCAAGATTTTTCGCTTGACGTTATCATAGTAAAATATACTATGCTCACATGTTCCCTCCGTTCCGCTACCTTATTATCAACTAGTGGTACCCGCACGGCTTTGCCCGTAATAGAAAAACTAAAAGGTCTTTTGGTTCGCCTGTATATTTACAAATAATGTATGGTGAATTTTCTCGCCAATTGGCTTGTACCCATGTTACGGTTCCACGTTATGATAGTTTCGTATCTCGCCAATTGGCTTGTGCCCATGTTACGGTTCCACGTTATGATAATTTCGTAATTTATTCATCCATCTTATGATATTTTTGTTCTTAAAATTGGAATAGAAAAAGAACCACATCGAATTTTCGAAAAATCGCTTCGAGGTGCACAGCCGCATGCTACAAACTAACTTTGTGCCAAATTTCATGAAAATCGGCCGAACGGTCTAGGCGCTATGCGAGTCATTTTGGACATATAAAACTGGTAAACTGCAAACGCGGTAGGCACGGGGGGCTTCGGGGTGCAATGCAATGCAATTTAATGCGTCACAGAGATCCTGACAGACAGAGGGACATTCAGCTTTATTATTAGTAAAGATTACAAAAATATAGCTATTACTGAAAGGGTTTACCCCCGTTTCGACGACACTTAAAATTTCCTCCTCCTTCTAAATACAGGCGTCCCTCGTATAACACGGTACTTCTACAACACGGTTTCGATATTACACGGTACAAAACCTTGATTCATAACTACACGATTTTGATGTAACACGAGTTTTAAAAGAAGGAATTTAATTTTTGTGTAACACGCTGTTAAAAAATGTATGATAACATCTGTAATAAGTTTTTACTTTGTTTTTACAAAACTTTTACGAAAAATTGTCTGTTTTGGGCTCAGAAGTTTGATTTCCCCGTATAACACTAAATTTTAACATTTAAATACATACTTGATTTTTCTCATTAGTGTTCTAAAAGCAAAAAGATGAATTTTATTTTGTTTCCAATGCATTGTAAGAAAATAACATTAGGAGTAAACATAAGCTAAATTTGGCAAACGATAAATAAAAAATGTAGTCGAAACAAAATATGAAATAAAATAAATAGAATGATGCTATTTATTTTATTTTAAATTTTGTTTTATTGCTGTTGCTCAGACGAATTTTGTTGCTACAGAAAAGCTCAGTTTTGTTTTTCTTATAGAATGCGTTTTGTTCTTAGTAAAAGAAAAGCGAATATTATTTTTTTTCCTTTTCGTGCGTAAAAGTTTTAATTTAGGGTATGTACAATAATTAAGTTTTATAGTTTATAACAACTCTTATTTTTAAATCAGTGGGTCTTGGTATGTTTTGGTTACCAGTTTTTGTGTGTATGCTCTATTGAATCGAAATTTCAGCTATGATAAAATTTGCACCTTATGACTTGGTTTCGACATAACACGGTACACATTCCTTGATTTACATTATTTCAAGGTCTCTTATAACACGGTTTCGGCATAACACAGAACATGGCTTCGATATAACACGGTACACATTGACATGATTTATGATATGTACATGATTAATTAGATAAAAAAAATGAATAAAGAAACAATTTATAAAAAAGTCTCGTTCAACACGGTTTCGATACTACACGGAACGAATCAATCGTGTTATACGAGGGATACCTGTATATCAAAAAAAAAATGACTGAAACTTAACGAGCTGATGTGTGCATCACATGACTTCCTTTTACTCCAATTTAATGTCATTTCCCCATTATTGGCAATTTTAATGTGGTTCAATTGCTTACTCTCTAAATATCACCAACAGCGGCCAAATTGAAACCAAATTTAAAATTTAAAAAAAAATCGCCAAATTTGTTGCCAAGTTGGCGACAAAACTTGGCGACCAAAAGACTGGCGATATATCGCCAAGTGTCCGACAAATTATAACACCACTTGGAGTTAATTTGAAATTAACAATGATTTCCCCCCAAAAAAGGGGAAAAAGACCCCTTAGAAACATCCGAACGCAACCAAAAGAGAAGGTGCACAACTAGGCCTCACTAAGAGTCTTTGTTCCAAATTTCAACTTTCTAGGACATACCGTTTTTGAGTTACGCGAGATAAATACACACATACGCACATACATACGTCACGAGAAAATTCGTTGTAATTAACTCTGGGGTCGTCAAAATGGATGTTTCGGGAGTCTGTAGGTTCCTAGTCATACATCCACGTGTGGTCGGGTCGAAAAAAAAAAACTCAACATTCATTCGGGGGTGAGAAAAATGGAAATTAAGGCCGATTTTTGATTGATAATTTTTTTGCGAATACAATACCTCCTCTTTTTAAAAGAAAGTAAAAATCCTGATTTTGGGAGGGACCCGGGATCCCTGCTGCCCCTCCCCCCCCCACCATCACACATGTATACTGCCGTGTGCAGGTAAAGGGCAGTAACTGCAAATTTTTCATTTTTCATTTTTTTTGCATTTTTGTCATCTATTGTACGTTATCCTTATTGTACAAGCTCGCTTATTTGGTTTCCGTTGAAAGTAAGGCGCGAAAAGGATGTCTAATTCCAACATTTCTCAGTTGTTAGTATTGAGTCCAATACGCGTTCCTTCAAATATCTCGAAAACTAATTTTTGCAGATACTGCCGTTTACCTGCATACGGCAGTATACACGCTCGTTACTAAGTAACGAGACAACTGTTCCATCGGACAATCGGACGTGGACCTTGTGGCGCAGCAGACATGTGCCCGTTAGATTCAAGGAATGTAATCTATCCCTGATTCCATGGAATTGACCTAGATTTTTATGATTCCATGTAGCATCGATCTGAAGCTGCCATCCAGGTCTCTTTTACCAAGAAGTATTCTTAAAATTAGAAAACTAGGGACAGGGGTTGATATTTTAGATCCAGATGCGGTGATTTGTGCTTTTCTAGCTATGTGCTACCACCCCCTATAACTTAGGTACCATGCGTTTCTTGGACACTCATTTTTTATGCGTGTTAAATGTATCCATTCATACCGTCCATTTATTTTATTTAGCAACAGCTTAATGTTATCGAAACTCTGAAATCCCGATGCAATCATGCTAATAATGAGGAGGCTAGTGTAATAAATGAGTTCATTTTATAGGAGGAGATATCCTCTTATTGTCGGCTCAGAGCAGCAGTTAGACATCTAGTCAAACTAACAACTGTAAGATATTCCAGAGACGATGGTATATGAACCAAAAATGACGAGAATATTTATTTGTTGCACGAAACCATGAATGGCTGAATAAGACAATATATACAGTAAATACGCACATACATACGTACATACAGACGTCACGAGAAAATTCGTTGTAATTAACTCGGGGGTCGTCAAAATGGATGTTTCGGGTGTCTGTAGGTTCCCAGTCATATATCCACGTGTGATCGGGTCGAGAAAAAAAACTCAACATTCATTCGGGGGTGAGAAAAATGGAAATTAAGGCCGATTTTTGAGTGACAATTTTTTTGCGAATACAATACTTAATTTTTTGTAAAAGGAAGTAAAAACAGGTGGGAAGGAAAGTTCGTGTCGGTCGAATGGCGGGGACTCCGTTGAAAGCGCCACTTACAATTATTTCAGAGAAAAATTAGTTTTGAAATGTCTAAAGATTAGTTATTTTTATCAAAATTTTGAAAAAGTATAAAGGAAGAGAAAATGTCTTGCCGTTTTCATGTTAGTAACAGATGAAATTAGTGTTGTTCAAGATATGAGAAAGGCTTTGGTCCTTTTCTTTTCCATTTTGCTTCAGTAACATTACTCTACAAACCGTAAGTCTTTTTCTGCAGTATCAAAACTTTAGCAGGTATTAAAATTTACTATTATTAGAGTTCTTTCTTAGTTTTAATCCATGTTTATAAAGTGTCATTCATGCAACAAGCGATAATGAACAAAACCAAGCGTTGCCACTTAAGAAATTACAACTGAAGTAAAAATATAAATTAATTTTAAACAATTATTACTGCAGACGATAAATATTAGTTGATTTGAATAAAGACTTTAAAATAAGCATTTTTTTGATGGCGAAAACTTTTAATTTCTCAAAAACGAATTTAAGTTTCTCTTTCCTTCTCTCAGTTTTTTTTTTTTTTTTTTTTTTTGAAAAAAGCCCAATTCGAGAATGATTTTGAACTGTGTCTCCTGAAAAATTTAAGAAGTTGAACTGAGCTTGATTTGACGCGAAACGCTTCTAAAATTAATTGAGCTTTACTTTGATACTAAACGCTTTATATATTAATCGAAACAGCAAGAAAAGAACTGAAGTTGAAATAAATAATAATAATAATAAAATAATTTCAATTTTTGACATCTTGAATTCAAATTATGTTTTTCGCAATCACGAGCGTGTGTGCGTATGTAGGCGCGTTTGTGAGTGTGTGTGTGTATGTATGTACGCGTGTGTGTGTAGGTGTTCATGTGTGTAGGCGGGCGTGTTTATATGTAGGCGTGTGTGTGTATGCACGTGTGTGTGTAGGATATCGATGCAACCTGGAGACGGTGCTTTCTAGAGGAGCAGCATCGGGAGGGGCCGGTCGATAGTGGTGCTGCAGAGGAAGGCGGGGGGGGGGGGGATAAAAAGCACGAACGCCATACAACAGTCAAATGAAAACAATAAGCAATTCGTGATTGCTCAAAAAAATAATAATAGGTCTAGAAAAAAACCCGTCGATTCAGATGTAAACATTTTTATAAGCAAACATTACACAATCTATATGAATCGTCATCGATAACTTCGTTACCAATATCTTTGTGATGTTAGTTAAAAGATGATTCTATCTTTGTTTACTTTAGTGAAAGGTCAAATATTAATATTAAAACTAGCTGCGTGCCCGGCGTTGCACGGGCTACTTAAAAAATGAAAGAGATGTCCAATTGATGTTTTTGTATTACTCTGACATCAGTTTCTATAGCGCTAAGGAGTAAATAAATACGCGTAATGCAAGGTTTGCAAAACACCAGTAGAGCATATTTTTGGCAAAAATCTCTTTAAAGTTAATCATAGTTATCAATAATGCAAGTTATGAGTATTTTCAGTTAGCACAAAAGATGAAAATATATGCATTATCAATTATAATCTGTGCTCACTTTAAACTGAATGAAATCTGATAGACTATACCTGAAACATTTGTATGTACAATTAAGATCAGCTTTTTACATAAAATGACACATACTTTTTGGTTGCTTACGTGAAACTAAAGCACCAAGACTTTATAAATACCAATCAGCATTAATTTAATACCAAGTCATCAGATTCGAATTAAGCTTTAGTTAAAATCCTTAAAAACAATATTTTTGTTCAACTCTGTTTCACTTAAAGAAATCCAAACAATCTTAATTTAACATGTTCTTTTAACGATACAAACTGTATTTCAAAAATAGAAACAGGAAGGAAAAAGAGAGTTATTACAATTCGAAAACTCACCCATGTGACGGGAAAAGGTCCAACAAAATAAACATAATTAGTCACATCTCCTAAATGTACCAAAATATGAAGCCGGCGAATGATAAACTTGCACTACAATCAATAAAGATAGCTAAAGAAACAACTTTCCTATGCTGAAAAAAGTTAAGAACGTTGAATGTAAAAATTAAAAAAAAGACAGACGATAAAATAAAGGCTATGTCCGAATAGTGCAACCAATTTTAAACTAATTTAAAATAAAAATTCTAGATGGAAACATTGTTTTAACATTTGGACAGCAGCCTAAAAATCTCTTTTAAAAGAATTATTAGAATTTTACTTGCTCACCAATGTGCAAAATGGCAACAGGAAAGAAATAAAAATTCCTGAATAACGTTATGTTAATTAACGTTTTAATTAATATCTCCGCTAATTAAAGTCGCACAATTACGAGATTGGTCCTATTGTTTTCTTTGGAAAATTTCAAATTGATCGGTATCTCATTTGACTCTCGATTCGCAGCGGTTCTCGAGAAGATAGATCTTCAGACAGACAGACAGACAGACGCGAACAGATTTTAATATTATAGTGGAAGTGGATGGAAGTGGATGGATAGGTGCAGTACGTTTTCCGCTTATCATAGTAAGCAATAGCCCAGTCCATTCCCAGGGTGCCTACTACAGTCCCTAATACCTTAATACAGGGTTTGATTTAACAGTTGGATAGGGCCTTGGAGGCGAGTCAAGTCTCAGATTCGTAACTGTGCAATCCCAGATCCAGAAATATCAGCGGTATTGATTTTTGTAAAAATATAATAATTGTTGTTATTGTTTGCTAATCGGAGACTTTGAAGTACATGTACTACTGTTGAATTATTTCTGATAGAAGAAAATATTGTTCTAATGCCAAACTAAAAAAGAAGTGTGAGGAACTGTTTTTAATATATTTTTATAGGATTTTATTAAAAGAAAATACACTTATTTTCAAACTAGATTATTAAGTTATGCCAAATCAAATTATTATGAAACATTTTAAGTCTTTTTTAGTCATGAAAGCAAATTTCGCTATAAGTAGATATAGAACTTGATGCAGTAACGCACGGCGAATTTGCATCACATAGATCTCATGCACGACGAACTGAGAGACGAACAACGGCGATTTTTTTAAGGTATCCAATTATGTTCGAGAAGCCCTTTCCTTTATTTTTTCTAAAGAAACAGAAATATTGAAATTTAATTTTTTGATGAAATTTTAGATGAAATATATAATTATCTGACATATTTTTTATCTTCCCCTATTTAGAAGAATTGTAATTGATATTATAAATTATGATAAATATTTCAAAAAAACGCTGTAAAATATTCTTTAAAAAACTTATTATAACAAAGGTATCGCATTTTACTCTCCAGAGTGCCCCATATCCACCACTATTTCTGGTTTAACCGGTTGGATGAGGCTCTGAAGACGGCTCTGATTTTTTGATCCAGATCAGAAGCCTAAAAATCCCTGCTCCAGTACCCACAAAGGCATTGATTTACTTGGAGAACTTAGTGACCACGGTATATTTAACGTGCCCCAGTCACCATTGACGAACACGGAGATCTTTGACCGCCTGGGATCAAACCCGGGAACCTTCAAATACGAATCCGACGCGCTACCGGTCAGGCCACCAAGCCCTCAAAACAGTGTCTCCAGTTTAATTTAATGACTCTCACCAAGAGCAGAAACAAAAAATTTTAAAATATAGCCATTATAATGTGCCATTTTTGGTAATCATTTTATAGCTATCAATATACAAAATACGCTAGGCTTCATTCAAATCGGATGAGGACATTTTCAATTATCCACTTTGAAATGAGCAAATTTTACAGAAAAACTCATTTCGATAAAAATGTAATTTAAGTTAAAATTTATAGACGTTTGCCTTACATTATATTATGCATGTACAAATATTAATATCTCCGCTTCTAATTAACTTAGAGGCAACACTTGATCAGCTTTGTAAGTCTATCAAGGAGATTAATTCAATAAATTCACATAAAAAATTAAGAAATGTTATTAAAAAAAAAGACTATTTTAGCGTTTTTGAATGCCTTAATAAATCTGACATTTAACCAATAAAGTATCAGTATTGGCTATCTAATGTGGAAAATTTTTCTCGCAAAAAAAAAAGAAAGAATTTATCTTCAAATGATAGCGAATGAACATGAAAAATATTGTTTTTATTTCACAATTTTACGAAGTGCAATAATAACGTAATTATCTATTTTCTGTACAAATTCAATAGTCATTCAGTCAGCAGACTTTGCGAAAGATGTCATTTGCGTTTCTAACTTTGCATTGGAGTAATTTAAATGATTGTAAAAAACTGTTTTCAAGTAGCAAAACAGAAAAAGAGAGAAAAAAAAGAACAGAACACAAAAGGAGATCTTTGAAAAATGAAACAAAACTGTTTCCTGCAATCTTATAATCGATAGAATAGAACGTTTCAACATACAGAAAAAGCAGCATGCAATTACTTTTTTTTAAAGTATAATTAAGTTAATTAACGTTTTCATCACAGAAAATCTCTAGGTATGAAGCAGAGAAAATTATTTATTATTATTTTAATATTTAAGTTATAATTCGTAATAAATAATTAGACATTGATTTCTGTCAAAGACTTTAATAAACACAAGTAGAAAATAATTTTAACTGTTAAGTAGTCTATTTTGCTTCTTGTGTACAGGTAAGTATGTTTCATAAGAAGATTTTAAACTCGAAAAAAAAATGAAGAATAACCACTCAGGTACACAACTATAAAACGGAAATAATTATGAAGCGATACGAGTTAATACGAATTGAAATGAAAAGATGCACAAGTCATCAAATATATGCATATTTTTTTTATTAATCTCCAATTAATTTACATTCTTAAATAATTTCTATCAAAAAACATCATTGATTATGAAATAACAAAAAAGTGCATAACATTTCAAATTCATAGGTAATTTTTAAAAAAACCACTCTGGAATCCATAACTATTCAGGGGCGAACAGGATTCCCCAAGATAGAACCAACATTTGACTCCCAAAGGTTTCAAAAAAAAAAAGAAAAGAAAAAAAACCCTCGAAAGTCCACAGGTTTAGGGGGGGGGGAACCACCCTTAAAGCGCACAGGTTTTAGTCCGTAAAAAAATAAGTAAAATAAAATAAATAAACCGAAGGTACACAGGTTCAAGGGATGAAAGAAAAACTGAGTTTAGGTTTGAGGAAGAAAGGAAAAAAAAAAAAAAGAGGCTCAGGATTGAAGGGGTGCAAAAAAAAAAAAAAAAAAAAAAAAAAAAAACCGAAGTCACACAAATTTGAGATTGCAAAAAAGAAAATAATAATAACCAAGGTACACTGAGGGCGCATCGGCCGGCGGGCCCGTCCGCCCCTATCACTGTCTGACCCCTTTTTTCCAATTATACCAAAACCTATGTTGCAGCTGCTCTTAATTTTCGTCATTAGTTATTTTATTTTTGCTTCTGTGTTTTAAATTCATTATAAACTGCACCCCCCCTCACCGAACGAAAAAGGGAAAAAAATATAGGAAGGAATACTAAGAATTAAAGAATTTATTTCAAAGCACTGGGATCGTTTTTGAAAAATAATTTTAAAAAAGTATAAAAAAATCTCCTGTTTCTTGGAAATGTCATGCCCAGGGCACGGGCAAGGGGAGCCCGTGAGATAAACAGTGCGAGCAGAAAAATTAAAATTGAAGATGCAAACCAGTATTGAGCTATGGAAATACGCAAGTCAGTGCTTCCAGGATGACGTCAGACACGGCCGTTTCTCCCCTCCTTTAGCCACGAAGCGGCGAAACTGAAAAATCAAAGACACGGTCCCACCCTCCTTTTCCTTCACCCTGATATTACTATATATTATGATTTGTTTCAATTTTATTCGAAAATGGTGGCACACCCTAATTTACGTTCGGCATCTTTTTTCTTTTGTTCACGACACTTTCTTTTTAGGTATTGCTTCAGTGCAATTCAAAAAAAAAAAAGACCCTCAATATTTTTCGCGGTGATGTTATTCTATAAAACTGAAGTGGAATTCCAAAATATTTAAAATTTCCTGCCTGATTTTATTGATAAATTATCACTTATTGTATTTTATGAAACTTAGTTCGTGTGGTTGGTTGTTCCTGTAAAATCGTCAGATTTATCGGCTATTCATGGACATATTAAAACCTGCCCCGCAAAAAAAAATTGACTTTAACTTTACACGTAAACTGCAATATAGTTACTTAGTACCATTCGAAAAGGAAAGATTTTTTAGTGCGTTTCTAATCCAAATCATTAATTAAAACTGTTTCTTAACAAACTTTTTCTTGATTAAAAAACAAACTAGAAATTCTACAACTTGAATTTTTATGTTACTCGCAAAATATTTTTTTCTGCGCCACACAAAGATTGTTCTTTCCTTCAAAGTTCGAAATTCCTAACTTACTTAAACAAAAAGTGTAAGTGCTTTTAGCTTTGCTCAAACTAAACCAATATTAAGCTTTTTTCCCACACACATCACAAGAAAGTTTACCTCCTTTCGTCACCATTTGTCTTTTATTTCTGAAAACGGTTAACTTTATTACTGTTACCCACATTCTAATTATTTTTTTTAAGAACTGGTTTTTGTTTTGTTTTTTCAATGGTATTGTTTGGGTTCAAAAAGAACTGTCCTCGTTATCAGAGTTTAGAGAATGCTGTTCTTATTCATTTTAGTAAGGGTTATTAGTAACGGTTAATCAGCTGTCTGACTTAATTACCATCGTCTGCAAAATCGTTCACTATAAAAATGTAATCCTTACTCAATTTTTGGTTTTCGTGCTTTATCTGGAAGTAAAATAGGAGTTTTGATTGGAGATAAATTTAATTGTTGAAAAATTTATCCATAATATCCATGTAACTTTCATTACTTAATTGGTGCATAAATTTGGCTCTGAAGAGATACAGTACTACTCTGATAAAGAGAAGTTGATGCATTGGTGAGCTTACTTTTGCTGTGGGAAAAAATAGATTGTTTTTTCCTAAAAAAAATCCCCATTTTTTAACAAATGGAATATTTTAATCTTTCGTCCGTCAGAATTCAAGTCATCATAGTCATATATTATAAAAAAAACATTCTGGCTTAATTGCACCACAATTAGGTTTTGTCAACCAACATTGAACAAGGCATTTCCACCAAAAGATGCCCTGGCTCATTAAAATATGTTTTTCATATAAAGTGGGGGAAAAATCTTGTTTTTAGAATAAAAAAACCTGTTGTTTTGAATTTCAGCATCGGTTTTGAGATGAAAAATATCTACTGCATCTCTTGCGTCTCAACTTGAAAGACTGCCAGTGGCGCCCTCGTGGTTGATAAAAGCTCGCACGTCTGGTTAAAACGCGAGGCAGTCTTGCCTAAAGTGCTGGCAGTCTTTACCTGAAGTGCTGGTGTGGGTGTGCTGGCGCACCGATAGTTTGTTTGTACCAAATGTTTTAATTATTTAATAAAAGTATTTTACTGAAGTTTTATTACTTACCTGTTTACAATGCAGTCCACTATGAATTAACCGAGTGAACGTTATCAGCATCTAATTTTCTCCATATTTTACAGCACAGAAGACTAACAAAAAAAAAAAAGAACTGATGTGTTTATCTCATGACTTTCTTTTACTCCAATTAATTGTCATTTCCCTAGTATTGGCAATTTTAATGTGATTCAATAGTTTACCATCTAAATATCAAACGAAAGTGGCCAAATGAAAACCAAGTTTTAAAAAAAATTGCCAAATTTGTCGCCAAGTTGGCAACAAAACTTGGCGACCAATGACTGGCGATATATCGCCAAGTGTCCGCCCAAATTATAACGTCACTTGAGTTTACATCGAAATTAGCAACGATTTCCCCCCAAAAAGGGGCAAAAGACCCCTGTAGAAACACCCAAATGCAACCAAAAGGAGAGGTGCACATTTAGACCCCACTAGGAGTCTACGTGCCAAATTTCAACTTTCTAGGACATACCGTTCTTGAGTTTATGCGACATACATGCTCACATATGCATATCTGCACATACATACATACATACAGACGTCACGAGAACAATCGTTGTAATTAACTCGGGAATCGTCAAAATGGATATTTCGCGTGTCTATACGTTCTTAGGTACTTATCCACGTGTGGTCGAGTCGAAAAAAAATCATCATTCATTCGGGGGTGAGTAAAATGGAAATGAATGTCGATTTTTGAGTGAAAATTTTTTAGCGAATACAATACTTCCTTTTTTGTAAAAGGAAGTAAAGAGAAAAAGAAAAAAACGAATTGTTAGTGAGATGAATTCAATATTTTTTTTATCATTAAATGTTTTCCAAAAGCACCATGAAACACCATTAAAGCACATTTTCCAATTTTACTATGACTCATAATGAAGGCTTTTTAATATGTTTTCAGCTCTAGAAAATATTCGGAACACGTTTTTTAGCCCCACACTTAACGCATAAAGTAGTGTAGCTTTTCTTCTAAGTTCAATTAGAGGTCTGAAGGGGAAACTATCGTATTATTAATTAAGTGGATACATGAGTCATCTACCTCAACATTTATCTTTATACATTTGGAAGACATTTGTTTTGGGCTTCATAAAATATGTTACACTAGTAACGCTTTTGCGTGGCTTTCTTTACATGTTAGATCCTTACATTTGAGGTAAAGGGTGGAGGCTGCTTTAAATGGCTGATCTGAATTTATTTTGTGCTGACACTAAGATAAAATTTAAAAAAAAAAATGCTGTTCAATGTATTAATATGCGCTTAAAGAAGGTTATACTTGAAGAAAGAGAATAAAACCGAAGAAAGTGAGATCCATACCTAAAGAAACGTAGAAATGAAATATTTTTTATGCACAAACATGCAAGGTAAAGAGGTTGGTGACAGGGTGAAAGAAAAAGCAAAATATTTGTTTCGGCAGAAAAGTACGAGGACATTGAGAAAAATAAAAGTTCAGATACTATGCCTTCGGTTATGTGCTACGCCTTCAACTAAAGGATTTTTATTTTATAAAATTGCTATCAAATTAAAGTTACACGAGATAATTTTTGAGTATACGTAAAATACATTCCAAGTGTCAAGAATGAATGTTGTGTCAGCTATGAATAGCAAAACTGTGGCACGCAGATGCAAATGTTCTGCACTAGATTCGACAGAGACTTTTCATGATTGATCAAATGGAAAAATGCTGTTACACTGAGTCACAAGTAGATGAGTGGTGTTTAGTAGTTTAGTAAACGCAGATAAGAGACGTTCTATCTGCGCATTACCACATAACTTAGGGAACCAGAAATATAAATTTTATTCGTGATCCTTTCAGGGAAATAGTGGGATCGCCAAGCATTTTAATCACAGGGTCCAAACATTAAATAAATAGAGTCTTCAATTGCAATGGAGTAGTTTCCTTCAATCAAAAGTACTACTTTTAGTCGCTAAAATTGATAGAACAAGCAAAAAATAAATAAATAAAGCAATAATAATGATGACATGGAGCGAGAAAAAACTTTCATTTTCCCAACGTTTAATTTTTAATTGATTTTTTTTAATGTCCGATTTTCAAAATAAGGCGTGGTCTTTATAACGTCACAAGTGATTAACTTTGGTGCGCTACTACACTGGCGCTGTGAATGCTTACGATTATTGTCTACTGCGTTTCCAGGTTATGAATATTATGAAGCGTATTAAATATCGCGCTCTACGCTTGCTATCAACCATATCCTTGCCAGTACATGTGAGTAACGAAGCGAATTAAATAATACGCACAGAGCTAATGGCATCAGTGAATGGCATTGCATCACTTGTGATGTCACGTGCAGAGGCATAAAAAATGAATTTGAATCTGTGCACCGATTAAAGTAACCGTTAAAAAGTAGGGGAGGATGCCCAACGCGGGTAGGTCGCCCAAAGCGAGTAGGCCTTCGTATGCCCCCCCCCCCCCATGGTGTGTAAGCGGCGATGCATACATATGTCATGTTTACATGAACACCCCTGAGTTTTAATCAGTCCCAGTGAAGCAGCAGTAAAGCGGCATGGCACAACCAAGCTTAAAATTAAAAAAAAAAAAAAAAGACATTTCTTTAAAAAAATGAAATTTTGTAACTTGTGATTAATCGAAGACCAGCTTAATTTTTTACGTTACATTTTTACGTTAATAATAATACGTTATTTTAAGACAAACCACCTACAAATTACGATGGTCATTTCCGTTTTTTCTTTTTTAAATTAAAGGTTACAATTATTGAAATAAAAAATGTGCCTTCGGGCAAAGCGGGTATAGGATTTAATCATATATTTATTTATAATTTCTTGACTTGTGTGCTGACTTAGATTTTCTATTTCAATTGGATAAGTATAACTTTAAAAACTTATTTTATGAATGACAATTAATTTGTCTATTAATATAATCAGTTATTTCTTTATGTTTTATAAACAAATGTGCTGACTTTAAATTGGATAAGTACAACTTTATATATATATATATATATATATATATATATATATATATATATATATATATATATATATAATGGCAGGTTGCTAGTCTATTATTTTAATCATTTATAACTTCATATTTGAATGACAAATGTACTAAATCACAATTAGTTAAGCTCACCCGCTTTAGGCTCCCTGGTAGGGCAAAGTGGGTTTTTCAAATGTTGTTAAAGTTTGATAATAAATAAATATTGAGTTCGAAATAGTACAAAAATCCTTTTTATTTTGAAGTTTAAGAACTCTGCTAGAAAATAAAACCGAAATTGTTGCGATACAAATCCAAAAACTACTATTTTCAAGCGTTCTTCGAAAACCTACCCGCTTTGGGCCACGCTTCCCTATCAAACTTTGTCACACTAATTTAAAAAATGTTTAAATCCCATGTATTTAAGCATGCTCTTTCAGCAAAAAATACTTTTATAATTTGGAAAAAAAACCCAATTAGCACACAGGTTAACATCCTCGCAAATACATTGTCCCCTCTTCCCCTCCAATTTTACAGAGCGGAATGAACCCGAATTTTTCAAAGTTAGCCTGAGCGACTTTACTTATTCCTCGAAAGCTGATAACCCCAGTTAATGCAATTCCTTAAGTTCAGCATAGAAGTCAATGGTTTGTGCCCCCCCCCCCCCCCGTGGGCAAAATAACTATCTTTATCTTTACTAATAATAAAGCTGAAAGTCTCTCTGTCCGGAGGATGTCTGTAGGATGTCTGGGTCTCTGTGACGCGCATAGCGCCTAGACCGTTCGGCCGATTTTCATGAAATTTGGCACAAAGTTAGTTTGTAGCATGGGAGTGTGCACCTCGAAGCGATTTTTCAAAATTTCGATGTGGTTCTTTTTTCTATTCCAATTTTAAGAACAAAAATATCATAAGATGGACGAGTAAATTGCGAAATTATCATAACGTGGAACCGTAACATAGGCACAAGCCAATTGGCGAGAAAATTCACCATACATTATTTGTAAATATACAGGCGAACCAAAAGCCCTTTTTATTTTTCTATTACAAGGCAAAGCCGTGCGGGTACCACTAGTAAACAATAAAATACTTTTAAATTCCCGCAAAATATCTGAATTCGAAACAAAAAATATTATTGATCCTACCACAGCAGATACATTTGGTGCAACACGAAAGTTGTGGGCCTAATTCTGCACAGAGAAGCATCATCAGTTAGAACTGAATGAAAATGAAAGTTGTCATTTTCTAGTAAAATTAGTAGGTTGAAGACGTTAATGCCATGTTTAACATATTTTAGAAGGCATTTAGAATTTTTTTAAGGGGGTCCGGGACACATTTTGAAAATTTTTTTATTATGTACTTTAGAGTTTTGAAATTTTTTGAACTGATTCATCATTTATTAAATAAGCAAAATCATAACATAAATATGAAAAAAAAATATTTTTTTATTTAAATTTAATTAGTTTTTTTCAAAAAAATGGGGTTGCTTTAAATTGCTATAACTCAAAATATTGTTGGTCAATTTTCAATTTTTTTTCAAAAAAGTATGCACAAATATCTAAGCTTTAATTTTTATTCGGCGATTTTAAAAATATTGATTCAATAAAAAATAAAAAATATTTGAAGAAAAATGTCGAAAAATTCGAAGATACCTTTTTTTTAAAAAAATCATAATTTTTGCAGTAAACGTTTTTTTCAAATTCGCCGAATAAAAATTAAAGTAAATTGCTTGAAAAAGATATGCTCCAAGTTTCATTACTTTATCTCTATCGGTTCCTGACTTATAAGAGCTTGAATGCAAGAAATCGGGAAAAATTGCATCATGGAGAAAAACGCGTTTAAAGTTTCAAAGTTATGTACACATTCGTTAGATGCATGCAACAAAAATAACTATAACTTTCGTTCTATTTAAGGTAGAAACAAGATTCAAACATCCTCTTAAGCAGAAAAAAACGGAGCAATTATTCAAATTATAAAAAAAAATTGCAAAATTTGAGGATTTTTGTGTCCCGGACCCCCTTAAGCATACTTATTTAAAAGGTTAGATTCAGTAACTGCATTAATATCAATACATTTTAAGATTCAGAAACAAGGCATCCTAAAGAACCAGATTTTTCTGGCGTACACATTTTCTAAATGCATTTAAAAGTCAGCATGACAATTCTTTTTCTTACCTGCAGATAGTTTTGTGTTGTGTGTAGTCACTTTATATTTTCATCTTACTATGCGAAGTCTGTAATGGTTTTGTTGATTTTCTGCTCCACTTAAGTCTTGTTTTTAAAAAAATATCATCACCAAACAAAACGAAAATGCAAAAAATAGGAACCTTGTGTCATATAAAATTACAAGCGTTTGTTTGTAAATCACACACACACACATTGAGAAGGAATAGATGGAGAGAGTGCAACCCTACTATCCCGATACGGCAACAGTACCATGTGACATGGGCAGCAATTTCGAGTTGACCGTAACCGCTGAAGAAGTTTTCATTAGCTAAAGCCATGAATGATAAAAACATTTAACTATAGAAGGGAAAAATTAGATTTATAGCAATAGTGCAGAATTTTAATATTATAAACTGAAAAAATAAAGACACACCAGGAGGCCCAGTAACTTTTCTCAGGTATGTACGAATGTTTTTTACTTCTAAATAAAGAAAAAATAACATATCTATGCATTCAACGAGTACATATCCCACAGTTGTCTATGATTTTTAAGTTTTTGTACTAGTTTTACGTATAAATGTGATAAAACATTGTATATCATGAGTGCAAATAGCATTTTAATTCCATACAAACACTTTTTACTTAACTATTAATTAATTTAACGGCTCTCAAATACTTTGTGTATATTTGCTTTGTTGGCGAGTAGTTTCTCGCCAAGCTCCTGTGAACAGCAAATGCGTTTAGAACAAGTTTTAGATTTGAGAATAAAGATTTGTTACTTTTTTATGCTTTAATTTAAATACTAGTATGCCTGCGTATAAAATAATTTCAAAACATTGATTACAAATCATAAGAATCCATCAATTTTCAGTCAATAACAGAACATTTTAACCATATATTTCTATATGCCCGTTATTACAAGGAATAAACATTAAAATGCATGAAAAATGCAGTTACATTATATTTTAAAATCCGGAAAGAAGGGGAGAGGGGAGTCCGAGTGACAGGTATCTGTTATTGTATTCGTTATTATTTAAAACTGGCAAAAGGTTCACGGGGTTGCCCATTCCAGTAACATCAGAACGATACCTTTTAGAACTTATCTTTCAACATTGCTAAAAACTTTGTAAATCTTCTAAAAATTCTCGTAGAGAAAGTTTCAATACTATTTTTAAAAAATCACACACACGCTCTCAATTTAACTATAACGATGAACAACATAAAAACTCACCACAATAATTCAGACTGAAAACTTTCGCTTACTCACAACAGAATTGGTCGATCTAACGTTCTCAGAAAAAATAACATACTCTTAATTATTAAAACATGTTTCCAAAATATAATAAAAATAAATTTACGCAAACGATAAATTAAAAAATTGGGCAGTTGAATAATTCTACCTTGTTTTATTCTTACTTGGCTTAAACCTTTTAAAATAATATTGCGTCTTGAAAGCAGACGATATTTTTTCACAATTTATATTCATTTGAACTGAACAGAGACGGGCAGACTTTACCAAAATAAAGAGATACTTTTAATTTTCACGAAGTGTCTCGATCTACCAGAAAATGTTTGTAAGAATTATACATAAATTAGTAATGTTAATAACTGTTGAATATTTGTGTTCGTAGATAGTTAAAACAGGAAGAAAGACACATTCTAAAAACCTTCTGGTAAACAATCAACGTTTAAGAGTCGAAACTCAAGATAATATCAACAAACCAAACAAATCTCTACATTATGTGCTGAAACACAATTCAAATTACTATTCATCCGAAATCAGTCCTTATTAAAAGATTTGCACTGCATATTATTTGCTACTTTGGTAAGCTTGGTGTGCAACTACTGATTGCTAGTTTTTCGAGTTCGGAATCAGAGTCGGCTCTAAAATTCCCGGAGTCAGAGTCGGCCTTTTTTTCTTCCGACTCTGCAGCCCTAACTTGTTGCAGATTTGCAGAGTCGGAGTTGGAGTCGGACTAAGTTTGGAGTAAAAGGGTCGGAGCCAGAGTTTGAACGTTTTGATATTCCGAGTCGAATTCGGAGTCGGACTGCTTTTGGAATAAAAGAGTTGGAGTCGGAGTCAAAAAAGGCTCTAAAATTCCCTGAGTTGAAGTCGGTTCTTTTTCTTTCGACTCCGCAACCCTAATTTGGTGCAGCACTGCGTAGTCAGAGCCGGACTGATTTTGGAGTTAGAGTCGGAGTCAGAGATCAAAGGTTTTGAAATTCCAAGTCAAAATCTGAGTCGGACTGCTTTTTGGGTAAAGGAGTCGGAGTCGCAGTTGAAGGCTCTAAAATTCCCTGAGTCGGAGTCGGTCATTTTCTTTCGACTCCACAACCCTAATTCGTAACAGAGCCGCGGAGTCGGAGTTGGACTGATTTTTAAGTGAAATAGTCGGAGTCGAATTCTCTAAATTCTAGGAATTGGTCATTTTACTTCCGACTCCGCATCCCTAATTTGTAGCAGGGCTGCGTAGTCGGACTCTGAGCCGGACTGATTTTTGTGCAAAGAGTCAGAGTCCGACGGCTTTTAAACTCTAAATTGAAATCGGAGTCGGACTGTAGTTTGGGTAAAGGAGTTGGAGCCAGAGTTTGTCATTTTTGCTACAACTCCTCAGCTCTGATTTGTAGCCCCGACATCATAATTAGCGTCGTCGCATAAAAAATATTTAAAGCCAAAAGAGCGATTGCGTGCCAAAACGCGACAACTTCCCAGCCAAACTAGTCACCTGTGACTGTTAACTGGGATGTTGAATGTTATTGTAGTTGTACACAAGTTCTAGTTTCTTTGAAATAAGTTGTTGATTCAAATAGGCAAATTATAATTTCACATTAAATGCATAGTACCATAAAACTAGTACTAGTACAAATTTCCTATCTCTATTAAAATTTTAAAAAACGTAGGCTACATATTGTTTTTTAGATGCACTTCGTGCTGTTCAAATTAGTAGAAAATAAATCTTCTTAGAAATTTGTTTTTTCCTTTATACTTTTTTTAAAAATTTTTTTTCTCATTTTTATTTTTCGCGCTACGTTGTCCTCAAAATATTACCAATTTCTCTAATTTCTTGCATTTTTCAGCAATGCGTTTTTTCTTTCTAATGCATTTTTCAGTATTATTTATTACTCGAGTGGAACATTCAAAAAAATTATAAAATTATTTGATTAGTTTTGTGTTGATTTTCAATGTTTTGTATTTTAAAATGTGTATGAAATGCTCATTCTTTATCATTTGATACAAAAATATAAAATATTTAAAAATTCATTTCAATTTCCATTATTGTTATTATTATAGACTGTTCAGACAAGTCAAAACTTTTATTTACAGATTGATGAATACAGGCTAAATTCACCTTCCCCATAAATGCATTTTTTCTTTCTTTTTTCTTTATTTGAGAGAGAGAGAGAGAGAGAGAGAGAGAGAGAGCTGATCGGACTCAATGTAAGTAGCAATTTTGATGCTGCAAAATATCAATGTTTCAAAAGATTGATGTTTTTGGGTCCATGTATCGATACTATCGATGCTTTAATTTTGATCATCGATATTTTTCATCTATGTTTCACATTACTAACTAAAAAGCTAAACCAAAGCCACATGGACTGTTATTGAAATAAACGTGGTTGTTGCATCTTTTCCTTTTTTTTCCAAATTAAAAACCTTGATTATTTCAGTGTAAATTATGGCTCTGGCAAAAATACGGTTGACCTTGGACAAACTCGTTTATGTTTAGGTTGAAGTATTAGAAATTCCTATGCTGGTACACCGCAGTAACAGTTATCGACAGCCCAAACCGGCCTGCCGCACCAACCTACTTTGACAAGTGAAATCGTTTAAGCTTCATGTGATCTGAAGTCAATTTATCAGAACCAGATTTTACAGTGGATCCTCGTTTATCCGGACTAACCTTGACCAAAAGCAATCCGGATAGTTGAAAATCCGGAGATTTCTGGCAGTATGGGTCATAAGCGAAGCAAATCCTACACTGTAAGAAAATTCCGAAACGTTACTGAATATTTCCGTGTAACGTTACAGGATTTCTATGGTTTTTATCTACTTCTTGGAAAAATCAAATGTCCTTGACAAAAAGATTCCTGAATTGCTATAAGTCGCACGAATGCAAACTTCTCACTGTTGTAAAAAATAGGTTTAGCTCCTAGTTTAAAGATTAAATGAGCGTATTTATGAAGTCTATCCGCTACAGTTCGATTGCTGCCCGTCCAGACTGATAAGGCGTCCAAAGGGCGCAAATCAGTCTATGGACGTAGCTTTGCAAGAATTGCAGGCGAGTAAAATTCTTCATACTTACTTGCAATTCTTTCTTAGCTGTGGCCATGTTTCCGATACTGCTCTTGGAGCTTTCCTCGAAAAGCAGTAAGGTGCCAAACTATTATGGTATGCCCACCTAAGTTTACTCTTAGATTCCAGAGATACGACTGGCTTTAAACGGGAAGAGTTTTGAATATTTTAGGAAGCTTCCAGGATAATTTCAGTAAGGTTACTGAATTTTATCGGAAAACGTGTTTTTTTTTTTTTTTTTTTTTTGTTGTTGTAAGATATGTTACTGGGAGAAATTGGGCACATCAGCTGCCCATTATTTTAAGGAACGTTTTTGAATCATTTTATCATTTTTACAGTGTAAAATACGCGGACACATCGTTCATTAGAAGAAAAATAATAATAATCTGTAACAAAATTACTTAAAATTGTATAAAAGGCAACAAAGAATTCAGAACAATTTTTGACATAATTTCTTAGCAAAGAATTAGTGCACTGTCTTCTGGTTCTAACAACTGTGACGTTTGAATAAAGCACGGTCACGAAAGTGCTTTATCTTTAATAGACAGAAAAATAGAGGGGGATTTTTAGTGAGCTTAAACAATCTAACAAGAAAGACGTGGAATCTGGTTAGCGGCTATGTTAAGATTGTTCCATCTGAATGAATCTAGCAGGGGAGAAGGAAAAATAACGATGGGATTTTGTTGCACGTGTCTTATAATGCCACTAAGGCCCACTGATTTATTGCATTCTCTAAGTTGAAAAAGAGGGGGAAACAAGCAGAGTTTCTATGGAAACAACAAAAAGAAAATAAAATGCTTTCATTTCGCCTGGAAATGTAAAAGCAAATTGGTAAGCTCAAAATTATGTTGTAAAAAATAAATCAATTAAGTTTTGTATTGAGAAAATATATTGAATATAGTTTAGATTAAAATAATATTGGCGTGAACAAATTGTAATCTTTACAAAACTGCGTCTAAATAATGCAGATGCAAGAGCGCACATCTGTAATGAACAAACTGCCATCCCTTAAAACTAATAGATGCATCCATTTCCGCAATTAAACCGGATAATGGCTTTTCCATATCCTCGGTGGTCAGACTGTAGTTCGTTTTTTTTAAATCATAATTTAAAGTTATCTAGTGAACAGTATGCAAATTCCATCCGTATAGGCGAAGGCCGGATTAACGAGTTTCTAATGTACTTACTCTTTCAAAATCTTTTGACCAATAAGCTTGCAGTGCTTTTTTACTGCTTCATTTATTACTTCCGCTTTCAGATTTTAGCACCATTTATTTTGATTATAATTTATTGCAGTAGATCCCCGATATATCGCTGCTCGATATTGCGCTAAATTGCTTATACCGCAAGTACCGTTATGGCACCACCATCTTAATTTAGATATCGCTACAACCTACTTATCAGGACCAATTACAATTCGAATGATCCGGGCCAAATTCAATCAAAATGATCAAAAACTCGGATAGTTTGGAAAATAGGCAAAGCAAATCCTTAAATAAGCAGGCATACGGTTCTTACGAGGGGGAAAAATAACATTTAACTGTAAAGTTACATAGAATTATTTAAAAGACACTAAACATTATTAAAACAATTTTTCGAATAATTTCTTCAACAAGGAACTGTTTCCAATGAGTTCTGGTTCAAACACGCGTATCGTTTAAAGAAAGCAAGATCAATCTAATGCTTTAACGTTATAGTTTAGCTGCAGTGTTGCTTGTTAAATTACCATAATTTACTGTACAATCTATGCGGAATCAGTACATTTATTCGAAACAAAAATAAAATGTTCGGCTTACTTATAGTTATGTTCTTGTCTTGCCGTCACAATTTAGAATTAGCTAATATGAACACATTATACAGGGTGTTCCGTTTTAACCTGCAAGACCTTTATTTTCACAATCGTTTGTCTTAGATGTATACTTACAATTGCAAAAAATGTTCAAAATCAGATGCAGAGTAAAGATATTGAAAGTTTGAAGCAAAAATAGAAATGAGTCAAAAAATACAAAATTTAACTTTTTATACGGAACACCAGGTCACAAAAATTATATTTAGGGAAATAATCTGTATTGAAAAATAATTCCGACACAAAAAGTTTGAAATTAATGCGACCAATATTCACCGGGACGTAAAACGCAGTGTTTTGTGACTTACACCGCTTTTCACTCGCTGTCAATAACAACTTTTGGGGGCAAGTGTTTAAAATTCTATGTGTGCATAGTGTTTTGCAAAATGTTCGAGGTTTTGTAGTGTGTTTTTGCGTATCACGGCATAACATATGCATTTATTTTTGAATAGCAATGTAAAATATAAATACCTTGTTTGTCTTATTTTGACGACCTGTCATTTTTCTGAAAGAGCGATAAGTTCCAATCTCAACTTCTGTATGGTCCCTTAAAACTTTAAACTGGAATATCTCCTTGGATTTTGGTCGCACAAATGTCAAGTTTTTTGTGTTAGTAATAGTTTCCAATGGAGATTATTTCTCTAAATAATAGTTAGGGAACCTAGGGCCCGTATAAAAGTTAAATTTTGTATTTTTTGACTCATTTTTATTTTTGCTTCAAACTTCCAACATCTTAACTCTGCATCTGTTTTTACCTGACTGCGCGTGCGCGACGCAAAGGAGGGTAATGTGTTTATCAGTCTATGTATGTATGTTTGTTCCTATGTGGCGTTGTACAGGCTAAATGCCTTGGCCAATTTTGGTAATCCTTACGTCAATCGATTTGTCTTAACCTTGGGAGTGTCACTAAACACATGACAGTAATCAAAAGTACAATTTCAAAAACCAGTTGCCATTTTGTCAGTTTGGGATCGGCGCACGCTGTGTGTCGCACTCTACCTGCGTGCGACAAATGCAGGTAGGTTTCACTGCCTGAATTTTTTGTTTACCAAGTCTACTAATTGGGGTCTCAGCGGCCGATTGGTCTAAGCGATTGCTTCTCCCACTTGAGGCGGTGGGGCAAGACACTCTCGCTCCGGATGTACTTTCCCCTCTTTCTGATGTAAGTTCTTTCATGTGTTCTTTATATGTATTTTGTACTGTAATAAAAAATATATCATATGCGTAACGAAGGCAAGACACTCATCAAAATAAACCCGTGCAATAAGCACCAAAAGAAAGAAAGTCCACTAATTTGATTTTAATCTCTAACATGTTGCATTTGTTTTTGCCTTGATTCAAGGGACTGAGTTTCGCGACGTGTACTTTCTTGAGAGGCTTTTTTAGTTTTGCGAGAAAGATTTGACTGACGGGAGGGGGTGGGGGAGAGCTTCCGATTTCGCGTCATCATGAGTTATACAGGCTGTATATATAGCTGTGCTGTGGTTGACTTAAGTTCGTGCATTTTTGCCGAAGGTCAAGCACATGTAGCTTTAAGCCTAGTTAGGTCCCTAGAGGGACTAATTACCAGCAGTTTATACCACCGCAAGTTACTAAATAAACCTAACGATACAAACTCTCTCAATAAAATGACAAGGCTGCGAAATGTACCATCTTATAATCATAATAACTAAGTCAATGAAAATTAACTAAAAAGTGTAAAATATGTGTTTTATTTAATAATTTTTATTGAACATTTTTACAGTTGAAAGTAAACATCTATCGGAACACCATATATATATATATATATATATATATATATATATATATATATATATATATATATATATATATATATATATATATATATATATATATATATATATATATATATATATATATATATATATATATACAGGGTGAGTTCGATCGAATCTGCCAAACAAAAGGGAGTGATAGATGAGCCCAAGCGGAGCATATAACCACCCATTATCGTGTCCAATCCTTAACCGTAACCGAGTTATGGTAAATTTAAGGAAAATGAGTAAAAAACAAAATTCTATGAAAACGACCGATTTCTGAAATTCCAAAGACCTACAAGGAAAATAAGTACATATTTAAAAATAGCAGACTAAATCCTACAAAATGATACCTTTCGCATTAAGATAGTCGCATTTTACCGAGAGCTACATGCTTTGAAACATTGGACACACTCAGAATTAAAATGGTGCCAGCATTTTTAATCGACATTTTCAAAACCAACCGTAAGAGCTACAATCAGGCAAATCTACCAAAAACTGGCCCATTCCATTAGCTTTCAGATAATACAACAACAAATCATATTGAGCTTCAAGTTCAGCTGAAATTCAGGCTTTTGTTTGAAACAGTGTAAAAATCTGCATTCGTTAAAAAAGGAAAACCAGCAAAGAGTCGCACTTTTCTGTTTTGAATTTTCTGTTTCACGATAGCATGTTGCTTTCTTTGTTTAAGAAAATGATATTTTTATATAAAAATAATAGTTTTAACAATTTCATAAAGCGAAAAAACACATGAGATAACGATTCGTAGAAATAAAAGAAGCATTACTTTCCCGTGCTTTTCACGAAGGGAAAATCAAGAACAAAAGATGTTACACCAACTTCAATTAGTACATTTAATAAACCTTCAAAATTTACAATAGCTGCTGAAATTGGTCGCCGCCACACCTGATACACGCTCTTGCCCTTTTGCGAACGGAAACAACCGTTGCTCTTACAGAAATTTCATATTCCTTAGTTTCCCTACTGCCCCAGCAAGCCGGTCGCTCAATTCTTGCAAACTTGCTACTTTTGTTTTGTAAACTTCTTGTTTTAAGAATCCCCAAACAAAGAAGTCCACTGGGGTCAGGTCTGGGAATCTAGGGGGCCAAGGGATGGGGCCCATACGACCAATCCATTGGGGATACTGTTCAGTTAGAAATTCCCGAACGGCATTTGAAGAATGTGCAGGGGCTCCATCGTGTTGGAAAATGATTTCCGCCCTCTCCTGAACAGGAATAGTATCAAGAAGGTCAGGCAAATGATGTTCAATGAACTCTAAATATGAGCTTCCTGCATTATAAGACCTTAAAACGTATACAGACCCATCAAATGATTTCCGATTACGATTTATGATTGTGAAAAATATCGTCTGAAAATTAAAAGCATTTGATTAACAAAACAATCAATAATAAAAACTAAAAAGAATTATTCATTTGTCATAATATTTTATGTATTGTTTGCTTCTTTTTAATCTTCTGATATTTTGTAAATGTGTTTTGGAAAATGCTAGAATTATGATTGTTTTTACAGTAAGTCACTAGAGAGTGTGTTTTTAGTTTTTGAAAGTTTTCGTTAAAGTTTCTAAAGATACGTTGCTATATTCTTTTCTGGATTTTTGGGTATGTCTCGATTTTTTAACGAAGAGTATGCTGATATGCATTTCGTGTACGGATTTTGTGATGGTAATACTCGCAGAGCTGAGAAAGAATACCGTCTCCGTTACCCAAATCGTTCTGCACCTAATCGAGCTGTGTTTGCCTCTATACATCGAAAGCTCAGGGAGACAGGTTCATTTGGTACGTTGTTCGAGAGGGGCCAGGATCACCGTTCTGCCGATGTTGAGGAGTATGTACTGGATCGAGTAGTGGAAAACCCAAGTGTGAGTTCACGCTCGATTGCTAAAGAAGGTGGACTATCACAACGTAAAGTGATGAAAACATTGCACCAAAACAAGCATCACCCGTATCATTTTACTCTAGTACAAGAACTGCGCAATTCAGATTTAGAAAAGCGGGTAAAATTCTGCAGATGGCTACTAGCCCGAGACACTGAAGATCACCATCTTCTAAGAAAGATATTGTGGACAGATGAGTCGTTGTTCACTAGAGGGGGCATCATAAATTTGCATAACTGGCATCATTATGCTGAATATAATCCTTTCTTAACCCGAAACTCATCATTCCAAACTCGATTCAGCATAAATGTTTGGCTTGGCGTAATAGGAGATCATTTGATTGGTCCGTATGTGTTTCGAGGTAACCTAAAAGGAAACACATATTTAGAGTTCATTGAACATCATTTGCCTGACCTTCTTGATGCTATTCCTGTTCAGGAGAGGGCAGAAATCATTTTCCAACACGATGGAGCCCCTGCAAAATTCTTCAAATGCCGTTCGGGAATTTCTAACTGAACAGTATCCCCAATGGATTGGTCGTACGGGCCCCATCCCTTGGCCCCCTAGATCTCCAGACCTGACTCCAGTGGACTTCTTTGCTTGGGGATTCTTAAAATAAGAAGTTTACAAAACAGAAGTAGCAAGTTTGCAAGAATTGAGTGACCGGCTTGATGAAGCAGTAGGGAAACTATGGAATGAAATTTCTTTAAGAGCAACGGTTGTTTCCGTTCGCAAAAGGGCAAGAGCGTGTATCAGGTGTGGCGGTGACCAATTTTCAGCAGCTATTGCAAATTTTGAAGGTTTGTTAAATGTACTAATTGAAGTTGGTGTAGCATTTTTTGTTCTTGATTTTCCCTTTGTGAAAAGCGCGGGAAAGTAATGCTTCTTTTATTTCTACGAATCGTTATCTCGTGTGTTTTTTTCTTTTTATTAAACTGTTAAAACTATTATTTTTATATAAAAATATCATTTTCTTAAACAAAGAAAGCAACATGCTATCGTGAAACAGAAAATTCAAAACAGAAAAGTGCGACTCTTCGCTGGTTTTCCTTTTTTTAACAAATGCAGATTTTTACACTGTTTCAAACAAAAGCCAGAATTTCAGCTGAACATGAAGCCCAATATGATTTGTTGTTGTATCATCTGAAAGCTAATGGAATGGGCCAGTTTTTGGTAGATTTGCCCGATTGTAGCTCTTACGGTTGTTTTTGAAAATGTCAATTAAAAACGTTGGCACCATATTAATTCTGAGTGTGTCCAATGTTTCAAAGCTTGTAGCTCTCGGTAAAGGGCGACTATCTTAATGCAAAAGGTATCATTTTGTAGGATTTAGACTGCTCTTTCTAAATATGTACTTATTTTTCTTGTAGGTCCTACAGGAATTTCAGAAATCGGTCGTTTTCTCAGAAATTTTGTTTTTTTACTCATTTTCCTTAAATTTACCAAAACTCGGTTACGGTTAAGGATTGGACACGATAATGGGTGGTTCTATGCTCCGCTTGGGCTCTTCTATCACCCCCTTTCGTATGGCAGATTCGATCGAACTCACCCTGTATATATATATATATATATATATATATATATATATATATATATATATATATATATATATATATATATATATATATATATATATATATATATATATATATATATATATATATATATATATATATGTATATATATTAGGGTGGTCCTTATTTATATGGGGAAAAAATCGGAATTCAACAAGTGACGCCCCCTAGTTTTGTGACACTATAATAAAAAGTAACGTGTGCAAAATTTGAACTCGATCGGTCAATAATAACACGTGCCCCTAGGCCGTTGAACTTTAACACTTTTGATAATTTTCCCACAAATCTTCCGAGTTTTTACTTCAGACACAGTACATCGTTTCGACTAGGTTTGCAAAATATTTTTACGGTGAGGTAGCACTAAAATTAATCTTTTTAATTACTTTATATCATCTAAAGATTTTACGTTGAATAAGAATGAAATAATGCTTTAGAAACTTACCTTAATCGTACGCTTTTCTCAATGTATCTCAATAGTGTGTATTTTTTTCCGATAGTCTTGGACGGTCTGTAAAATAAATTGCTTTATGACTCATATTTGGTAAATTAGTTGTGAAATTCTTCGATTAATTGTGAACCTCTTTCAGTTGTATCATTCACAATTTTCAGTATTTTAACGATCTCTCTTCCCTTTAAATAGCTTCCTTCATTTTGCCGTGAATCAGGATCAAATAGGAAAAAATCTTTTAGTATTTGCAACTTATCAAACAGTTTTATTGACTCGTAATTGATTCTATAAAGAGGAAGATCTTTACTAAAAAAGTATTCCAAATCATCTACTGTTATCTGAAATTTGTTAAACAGTCATCAGACACGTCTTCCTTATCACAAGCATTTTTTGGACTAGTCTTTTCCTATCTTCAAAGTTAATTCCTTCATCCAATACGGACAAAGCTACTAGTTTATCCCCTAAATACCATAAGTGATTTATGAATTTTCCAATCACTGCTTCTGCTGCATGTTTGTCGTCATTTTGTACACTGCTAGTTTTTCAGACATATTATATTATTCAAAGGAGCCTTGATTTGGTTGCTGCAAAAAACCATATCTTCATACAGCATTTAATTGTAAAACAGCTTTGTAAAACAGCATTGAAGGGCTTTCTTTTCATGTAATGTCAATTTAAATTGTTTCCTAAATATAAAAATTTTCAAACAAAAATTTCTTTTGCCACCCATGTAACTTAAGGATAAGCTCCATGTTTCCGAAAACATATCCCTGTAAGAGGAAATTCACCAAGAAATAATATTACAAGTTATGAGAATTCTCTGTAATCTTTCTCAATTCCTCTTTTTACGAACAATAATATGTCATCAACTTCGTCTTTTAGAATTTAAGTGGTATGTGTACTTGACTGAAATGTTATAAGTTCTGAATGATGGAGATCTTTCCACAAAATTTTGAAGCGCTTAAATAATTGAATATCTGGATCTAGAACTAAGAAAGTCAAGAACTTCTTTAAGGACACACTCTGCAGTACGATTTCAAGTGCATGATGATGGCAATCCAAATGTAATATATCACCGTTCAGTTTTTGCTCTAAAAAATTGCATGCACAATTTATACGGTTGGTATTGCAAGTCGTTGTGTCAAACACTACAGCTAGAACAGTTAGCAGTAAAAAGCTATCATCTAAGATATCATATACAACTGAAGAAATATCTAAGGAATTCCGAGTAGCTGTTCAATATTAGGACCTAAAGCTATCACGGTAATCCTGTCGGCGTTCTTTTTTTAGTTACATCTGGATGTAGCTTTGTGAATAACTACAAAATCTAAATTTAAATTCATGAAATTTAATTTCACCTCTCGAAGATTTACTTTTGCTCTCCTAGGAAATGTACGATTTATCACTAGGTAATTTGGATTTAAATTTACTGCATCTACATAGGCTGTAAATAAATCTTTATCCCTAATATGGCATTTGTCTAACAGTGATGAAAGGCGAGCAGATATCAATAGTTGTCAAGCTTTTTTGCATTGTGGTAGACCAGTTGTAGAAAACAAAAGTTCAACAGGTTAAGATAGATACCCATTACGGTTTCTAAATCTTGTGAATCGCATGAATAAAGGACTATGTACTGAAATAGAAGAAAATTAATTTAAAGTATAAATTTCTACATTGTTCCGATCTGGATATTTTTTTTATTTATATTTTAGCTATGGAAAATACAGTATATTTTTATGTTAGGAGTAATCGAGGATTTTTCGAAATTTATATTTTAAAAATAAAATTTCATAAGCATTTAGGTATGTTTATAACTAAAGAACAGCGAATTAAAATGCAATTATATTTATACCATCGAAACCTTGCGACTCTATTTGCCACACCTATTACATACACAGGGAATTTTGTAAATCAACACCCCCAAAGCCTGGAGGAGGCAATTTGTTGTTGTCAAAGATCATTCATTAATGGCCTGGGCCATTCATTAATGGCCTATAGAATCCCTTGTGTCCATCTTGATGGGAAGAAACGTTCCCCTGCCGCTTGGTTGGAACAAGCGCAGAAGAGCGGTACGCTTGACCCAAGGCCATTGGAGTGCATTTTATTCTCTGTAACATGTTAAATTTTACAGAATGAAAGTGAGAGAATGGTCAGTCTGGAAGTAGCAGCACCTATTGAGGTTCAAAATTACTTTAAATATAAAATGTTAGGATATTTTTACATAAAAGTAAGAAAATCCGCAATTTTTTCTTCGAAACTCAAAGAAGGTTGCCCTAGGGGCACGTGTTAATATTCAAGGATTGACTTAAAATTTTGCAAGGATCATTTATTTGTACAATGGAACAAATTGAGGGGGCGTCGCGTAAAATATCTACAGCTTCAAAAATAAGGACCACCCTAATATATATATATATATATATATACATATATGCTAGAAATTTGATTCAAATAAAAGAGGTTCTAGTTTTACTGTACTTTAATCTTCACTAAAGCTTTTGAGTATGCAATTATCTTTTTTTACATTCCATTTAGTAGCTTTCATAGGCATAAGAAAAAGTAAACTTAAAGTTTGGTTCTTTCAAAATAATGTAATAAATAATTTTTTAATAATTGATTAATATTTAAGTCATGCAGCTTATGTACAGTATTCTCTTACCAATAAATTATTAAAAAGGCGTAGAAAAATATGTATTAAAATAACAGATATCCAAATTTTATTGCAATAACATATACTGCTTGAGCAAAGCAAATCACCACCGTTATGATTTATTCAGCAGTTTAATATTGAAAATAAACGCAAAACAGCAGAATACTACCCAATTGATTTTCCTGATTGTTATTTTTGCCCAAATAGCCCATGGTCTTTTAATGCTGCTAGCATATGAAAGCAATGTATACTACCTTTCTTTACTAATAATAAAGCTGAAAGTCTCTCTGTCTGGAGGATGTCTGGATCTCTGTGACGCGCATAGCGCCTAGACTGCTCGGCCAATTTTCATGAAATTTGGCACAAAGTTAGTTTGTAGCATGGGGGTGTGCACCCTGAAGCGATTTTTTGAAAATTCCATTTTGTTCTTTTTCTATTCCAATTTTAAGAACATTTTCCCGAGCAAAAATATTATAAGATGGACGAGTAAATTACCAAGTTATCATAACGTGGAACCGTAACATGGGCAAGTCAAATGGCGAGAAATTCACCATACATCGTTTGTAAATATACAGGCGAACCAAAAAACCTTTTAATTTTCTACTACGGGAAAAGCCGTGAAGCACCACTAGTTATAAATACAAATAAACGTTCATTTGTACAAACATTTACATTTATTACTAAAAACAAATGCTTAAAGTGAAAGTTTACAGAGGAAAAACATAAGAAAACCTCAAAAATGCATTTAAAAAGATAAAAGGATAATCTGAAAATTTACTAAGCCTACGACGCAAAACTATAAATAAAGAGTAAATAAAAACATTTTTTAAAGGGAATCGCTTTGTAGACAGTAAATAATTATTAAGTAAACAAGAACAGAAACTTGCTGTGGTTTGCTTCTGAGACTTTTTCTTTTTTCACTTATTTTCGAGCACCGGAAATAATTTTCATTTTTGAGCATCGGAAGTAATTTTCATTTTAATTTTCATTTCTTTCATTTTTTCATCTCCCTCACACAAGAGATTTTTGCAAAACTCAAATATCAAAATGAAAGCAACTTCCAAATAAAAATTAGATTTATTTATTGAGTTTTTTAAAACTATTTATTCTTTTTTTAATTCATAAACTATTAGGCATCTTAACAAATAAGAAATTTGAAGGAAAACGTTGGGGCCCAGTTCCATTTTCATTTTAATGAAAATTATGACCCCACCTCCCCCCACACACAAAAACGAATATTACTTTTCACTGCACTTTTTAAAAAATTACTTGAGTACATTTTATGATATTTTCCATGCCTTTACCGAGCCCTCCTTTTCGTGAGTCACCCCAATCTTGATATTATGTAAAATATTTGAAATTTCACTTGATCAAGCTCATATTTCCTTTTATGTCGTGTGTACGACGCATTTAATTTCATTTGTCAATAAATTTAGAAGCTTTTGGATTAAAGTCGTAGCTTTTAAACGAAATTTTCTTTGCAAAAAGTTGTCTGAAAACAAATAAGGAAGGGGAGGTGGGGCACGTTGGTCCGCTTTTTTACTAATCATTTTTTATCTTATCAAAAAACTTAATGAGCAGTTTGATTTTCCACAATAAGTTTCACTAAACACTTCTCAACAGCACAGATTTTTTTGGAAGTGTTGAACTGATACACTTTTTTTTATGTTAATTTTTTAACGGAACCTTGTAAAGTGAACCAACGTGCGTCACGGGTGGGGTACGTTGGTCCGCCTGGTGAGGCACGTTGGACCGCATAACTCAAACAACATTTGTTATAATTTTAGTTATAAATACTATGAAACGTTGTAACTACCTTATTATCTTTTGCGTGTGGAGTGAAAAACATAACGTTTAATGATCAATACAACATATTAAATTGATTTCAAGTGATCAATCTTCTTTAATTAAAAAACAGCAATCAGCCTTCAATATTAGTACACAATTATTTTTTAAAAATCAAAAGAAAAGTCAATTATTGAATATTCATGAGACAATTAATGCAGATTAAAGTTAACTAAAGATGTGTTAAATGATATCTGGGAATCTAAAAGTTCTACTTCCATAGCTTTGGAAAAGCACTTTTATTGGACTGGTTTTTGGAAGCGTAAGTCATATGTTACTTTTATGCAGAGTTACATCGATATTTTTGGCTAATGGTAAAAAGCTCCTGTTATACTTCGTTGCATTGCATGAAACAACTCAAAAAAGAAAAGAATCCTGCTATACTAATACCATATATTTCAAAGAAAAAAATACAATAAAATTGACAGCTTTAAGTTAGAATATTTTTGTGTTCTAAAATCAAAATTAGATAATCTTAAGTAAAAGTATATTTTTGTATTCCTTTAATCAATTGTTTGTTTTATTTTGTTTCTATGTAGAATGCTTTTTTAGCAAACATATTTTGTTTAATATAAGAACTTTATTATAGCATGTATTGCATATTTTATTCTTAGAAAACAATTGTCTGCAAAAATTTGGAAGTATATTTGAAAATATAAATAGTAAAAAAGTGCAGAGAGAGATATGAAATAAATCTTTTGGTAAAATTAATTTAGTAATTTTTTTTTTAAATAATTACAAAATGTGTCGGTTCCCCCCCCCCCCCCATTAAGCTTTTATTATTATTGTTTCGAAACAGGTGTAACATGAAATGAAATGAATGAATGATATACAAACACTTAGAATATTGTTATAATTATTTAGATTTAAGAGAAAAAATAAATTTTTAAATTATGTGGGGTAGGTTGGTCCGGTCCAACGTGCCCCACAAAGAGTGAACGAACTTACACCACCCTTTTGGTCTGAAGAAGTGATGTCATAATTTTTTTTCTTCTTTTTGACAAAAAATGAAAATTGTGAACTAAAAAAACTTACTTTTGGAAAGGAGTTCAATTTTTTTTCCGCAATCTTGATAAAAACCATTAAAAAAAATAAAGTTAGTTTTCCGAAAATTACTCAGGACTACTGAAATAACACTTTCTGGAATAAAATTTGTTCAATATAACCGCACTATGTGATTTCATTAAAGGATTTGTAGGACCATAGGTGCTATTTGTTCATCATAAAATAAAAAAAAAATATTAATAGTATTAAAATAATTGAGACCAGTCCAACGTGTCCCACGATCCAACGTACCCCACCTCATCCTAAAATCTTTTACTTGAAAAACATTATTATTTATTCAAGACCTTCTGAAGTTTTTTATCGGAAAAATAAAGATTGTTCATATATTTTTAAAACAATTTTAACTTTCATCATGAATTTCCATTTCAATTTCAAAGTAAAAATGTGAGAGGCATCAAATTGAAATAGGAATTAATCACCGTTTGAAGCGTAAAAAATTTTTTGCCTTAAAATGTCGCTGAAAAAATAAACAGTCGATTAAAGTGGATATTTTTGTTTGATCTAAAAAGAAATATTCTTATTTAAGACAAAAAAAAAAGAAAAATAATGAAAAGTGGAGTAGAGATTTGAAAAAAAAGCGGATTTAAAATTTCAACGTTTAAATTGTATGAAAAGTATTTTTTGTTTTGTTTTGTTTTTCACTGTTATTTATTTTTTGAATAAATGGTTTATCCCCCGTTTAGCGATACTAAAATTTTCTACCCCCTCTCACTGAGAAATTCTCCAAAATAGAAAAAACTGCAATGGGTTATTCTCCTGGTTCGTCGGCTTTATTTTTCAGAAAATAAAAAATGAAATGAATAACTAAACATATTTTTTGAAAGATATTTATGTACATATTTCATGATTTTAGAGTCGTATATGATTTAAACACGAAAACAAATTTTTAATAACTTGTCAGACTACTGATGTATTTAATTCTTCCTTTTCAGAGGATGTTAAGAATTTTTCTGTTTAAAAATCTGGCAGCCCTGCCACCGATTTCTTATCAACGCCACCGTAGTACTAAAAAAGGCAATTAAAGATGCATATAGTTAAATCTTTCGTAATATTTACTTGTCTGTCTAAAAATATAATATCTGCCATTAAAATAATGAGAAAAAAATAAAGTGAGACACATGACTTAAAATAACAGAAAATATTTTTGACCGTTTTACTAAAGCGAAATTTCATTTGTCCATTTTTCCCTAGATCCCGTCGTTTCGCCGACATGGCATCCCAAGTTTTTTTTAAATGTAAGATTGAAAGAGAAAAAGAAGACGAGAAGAAAATTTCGTCTCGGTGAAAAGTAGGGGACATCAAACAAATTGATCGATAACATTAATTTTTTTAATTATAATATTGAAGCAACCCCTCATTATTTAACCCTAAGATGATATTAAAAACACAAATTTAAGCGATGTGTCTTTAAAAATTTTCATAATATTGGACTCTACATTAGATGCTAAATACGGCTACCCGGTTAGGAACTAAATACTTCAAAAATATTTTTTTGCAGATGAACTATTAAGATTGATTTTAATTAACAGCGTACTTTATCGTTTCAATTCAGTATTTTCTTTTTAAATTTTAGAGTGTAGTTTTAGTTATGCATAAAAATGATTCCTGAAAGTTTCGTAGTTTCGGCTGGGGGGGGGGGGGCGTGATGATTAGGCGCTGGCCTTCTACGCCTGTGGACCCAGGTTCTGACCTGGGGTGGCCAGTCGGTGGATTTTCAAAATGCAGAAAATCATCAGCGCCCATGTCGTATGATTATGCGGCATGTAAAAGATCCCTTGGGCATTTTCGCATCAAAGAAAGCCCAGGTCACTCCATGTGGTGGAAACTGGGCATCAAAAACTACTTGTGTCATGCATCAGCGCCTTAATGGTGTCACGTGAAACTCTGATGCCTAGTCGGGGAGCGCACTAGGGCTCCCCGACTTCTTACACAGCCCAATTGGGAACAAAAAAAAAGTTTCGTACATTTTATCTAAACACTTTTGAAATTATAAGCCCGAAACGTATGAAAAATAAATAAAACTTATCAAAGCTTAATATTTTAATGACCATGAGTTATTTTTATAAAAATATACATATAATTGAAACTCGGCAAAATGACTATTTTAAAGATATTCCGTTTTCAAATCTACATTCTACGATACCTAGGCGTGACCACAGGCTGACTCCCTGCAGAGAGACACTTAAGTTTTCAAGTAATGTATTTTTCTCAAGAGAAGTGGGAGGATTTTTCTTCTTCTTTTTTTTTTTTTTTCTTTTTTCTTCTTTTTTTTTTCTTTTTTTTTTTTTTTTTTTGTTTTACTGTAGTGATCAAAGTTCGTAGAACATTTAGTACAACTGATTCTACAGTATACGATATAACGATATTCAACTGTGCTGCTCAATACTACTAACAAAAAATGAATCATATAAAGAAACAAGAAGTAAAAACAAGTCGGCCGAAAAGAATACACTTTAAAATTCAGTTTATAATTTCAGAAGGTATGTAGAAGGAAGCGGGGCAAAATGAAATAATTTAGATAACTCACCTTTTTTATAATGGTCAAATTAAAAATTTGCTTCGAAAATTACAGTACAAGAAAAATGTATTTTTGTAATAAAACTGGCACTGAAATATTATTTTTTCTTTTTCGAAGCAAATTTATAGATTCAAAAAAAAAAAGAGGTGGGGGGGGGGGGGAGGAGATTTTCCCTTCTTTTTCATGATGGAGCAAAATGAAGAGTTTTAGATATTTTTTTAATGAAATGCCTTTTTTTCTCTCATTAAAAATATTTTTGATCAAACAAATGATTAAATAAAAGAATCAATAAATACATGAAAAGATATGGAAATAATAAACCAATAATTAAATAAATAAATTAATTAATGCATAAGAAAAAATGAGTGAAAAATATAGTGAATGAATAAGAAAACGAGCTGATGTGTTCATCACATGACTTCCTTTTACTCCAATTTAATGTCATTTCCGCATTACTGGCAATTTTATTGTGATTCAATAGCTTACTCTCTAAATATCACCAACAGTGGCCAAATTGAAACAGATTTAAAAAAATCGCGAATTTGTCGCCAAGTTGGTGACAAAACTAGGCGACCAAAAGAATGGCGATATATCGCCAAGTGTCCGCCAAATTATAACACCACTTGAGTTTACATCGAAATAAACAATAAATTCCCCCCGAAAAAGGGGCAAAAGACCCCTTTAGAAACACCCGAAGCAACCAAAAGGGGAGTGCATAACTAGACCCCACTAGGAGTCTACGTACCAAATTTCAACTTTCTAGGACTTACCGTTCTTGAGTTATTCGACATACATTCGCACATACACACATTCATACATACATACGTACATACAAACGTCACGAGAAAATTCGTTGTAATTAACTCGGGAATCGTCATTACGGATATTTCGCGCGTCTATACGTTCTTAGGCACTTATCCACGTCATGTCGAGTCGAAAAAAAAACGCAATATTCATTCGAGGGTGGGTAAAATGGAAAATAAGACGATTTTTGAGTGAAAATTTTTTCTCGAATACAATACTTCCTTTTTTGCTTTTTTGTAAAAGGATGTAAAGAATGAATGAATGAATAACTGAAATATTGAATAAGGGAATGTAAATGAATAAATCAACAAAGGATGCTGATTTAATGAAGGATTGAATAAGTAAGCGAATGCACTATTTCACTTTGACCTATCCGCTTTGCCCTGCATGCATTTGAATTATTATCCAAGATGGTATGAAATATAAATAAAGTTTCAGAATAAACAACCAAATACTGCACCGAATATTAGTAGGTATTTTGAATGTTAATAACAAGAACTTAATCATTTCCTAATAACAAAAATAATTTCTGACTTACAACAATAGATTTCAATCAGAGTAATTAATTTTTGGAAATCACTTACATCATCGAAGATTTTAAACTTCAGAGGAAACTTTTTCCTGACCAGAATAGACTACATGTGTTACTAAATTGTTAAAATATTACCAGATATGTGGCGCTAAAAACAAAGTTAATATTTCACCATTTCACTTTGCCTTGATATACTAATTTGCCTCACATTACTCTTCTCTAAGCACATGTGCTCTACCTCAAATTTTTTAAAATATGTAATGTATACATTACACAACAAGAATTCGTTACCATGATTTGATGAAATGCACATTTCATAATGTCAGAACTTATGTAATTCAAGCATAGTTCTCAACTTTCCTTTTTTTTTCAGTCATGTAAATACCTGTTACCGCAGGAATTTCAAACATGCATTAGCAAATTACGTTTACAACGATATAATTCCCAAAATGACATAAAGATAAAACAGCAAATTTGACATTTTCATTTTATTTTTTCGACATTTCATAATATTACAATTGAATTTATTCAATGACAAAATAATACTGTTTGAATAAATAAGGTAGTCGTTACTCAAGTCAGCATTGAGCACAAACAAGTTGCATTGTTCCTCTTGAATGATTTACTGTTAGTCTAAAGAATAAGCTTTAAAATCTTCATGTCAGTTATTCACGTCTCTTCGATTCGTAATGGTGAGGCGCTGACACTTTTGAATGTAAGTTACAGAATTTAATGTTTGTATTAGAAAATTGTAAGTGGTGTACTTGCTTCGATGTAAACTTAAAATAAAAAAATACAGAGTGAAAAGAAATAACTGAGACACACATAATGCACCATAACTTTAATGCTAACGAAAATATTACGACCGAACTTCAAAATAAATATGAATACATTATTTCGTCTAATACATTTACAAATTCTCTACGTGGTCCTTTTTTAGGATTGATACAGAGCTTTAAACGTGTCACAAAATTTTCGGCTCTGGGCCGCAACTCACTTACTGATAGTTTATCCCATGCCCTTCAATAAGGATTTCTTTTGGGATGCCAAAGTTTTATGAGGTTTAGCACACACCCTTGCCTACACGATGGATCAAACAGAATAATCCATTGGGTTCAAATCTGGGGAATACAATGGCCATTCTTGAGATCCAATGAAGTCCGGAAAATGTGTCTTGCACCAGTCTTGAGTACCTTTAGCTCTGTGTGCAGGTGTGGAGTCCTGTTGGCAGGTATATCTTTTGTTTCCAAAGAACTGTTGCGACCAAGGTAACCCAACATCTTCTAAAATGCGTTTGCGATATGTTTCTTGACTAATTTTATCCCCTGATTCACAAAAACAAGTGATATTTTCCCTCTAGCACATATCCTAACCCAAACCATTAGATTGGGGTCGTTGACGCCGTTTAACAATCCAACAAAGTCTTGGAGACAAGGTTGTGTGCTATGGAAATGTCTGACAGGTTCGATAGTGCAATTTTGTGGTTCAGTGGATAATGTTCGATAGTCGATAACAGCACAATTAGAATTTTATTAACGGACACAAACATTACACAACATAAAATATCATTTGAGTGTATAGATGCACAAATCTTATTTCGATCTTCCTCGTTCGAGGCCAACTGTTCGAATGACAATAAAACTTACTCCAGTGCCCTCTTCAGGCAAACTTACCGAGATTTTCCACATCCTCCCCACCTGAACTTCATGAAGTTCACTAGCTGCAGGAATACAAAATACAACAATATCTTAAATGAATATTAATATACATTAAAGTAAAAAATGACAATTTTTAAATGTTAAAGTCAATCATGAGGCTCATTTACTGCTTCGAGAGGATAAACTAAGTCTATTGGTCTGCGAAACAGTCCACTTTCAGTTTTTACAGTACATGCACGAACATGTCCGTCACGACCTTCAAACAGTTCCTTTACAGTACCTAGTGTCCATAAAAGTTTGTTCTTTGTTGTTCCTTCTAACAATACCACATCATCTACTTTCAGTCCTGTACCCGTGCGAGAGTTCTTAAAATTGTGAACAGTTCTCAAGTTCATCAGGTATTGTGATTTCCATCTTGTCCACAGGTTTCTTAGCAATTTCGCCTGGTATAATTTATGCTTCTTTAAATTCGTACTAGAAGACGATTTAGTGACAAGATCCAAGAAATGTATCGGATATGTATTAGCTTCCTTTCCAAAATGTAGAAAATGCGATGGAGTGAGAGGCTGAGGTTCCTCAAAGTCGTTGTAGGTGTATGTCAAGGGTCGAGAGTTCATCACAAGCTCGATTTCTGCAAGAAGAGTCAGCAATTCTTCAAATTTCAGAAGGGCCTTGCCCAACGCTTTCCGGAGGGAGTCCTTAACTGTCTTGATAAGCCGTTCATAAAACCCTCCCCAACATGCCGCTCTCTCCACTATATATTTCCAAGTGATTCCTTTGGAAGCTACGAAATTGTGAAAAGTTTTATCTCGCAGAAATTTCTGAAAACATTGAAATTCCTTATCTGTTGACTTGAACGTTTTCGCGTTGTCAGAGTATACTATGTTACAACTTTCGCGACGCGCCAAAAATCTTCTATAAGCCAAAATGAAGGATTCAGTTGATTGATTCGACACCAGTTCCAAATGTACAGCTCTCGTGACTGCACACGTGAACAAAGTTATGTAAGATTTTACAGTATCTGAACCTTCCTTCACATACATAGGTCCGGCGAAGTCGATTCCACATACTGAAAAGGGCGGAGATTCAACAACTCTGTCCTTTGGCAACGGAGCCGTGATTTGATTTGCTGCTTTAGCTGAATATCTGCTGCAAATAAGACATTTTGCAATTATTCCTTTTAAGAGCTGGCGCCCCTTCGGAATCCAAAACCTCTTCCTGATGTTGATCAAAGTGATATCTACTCCACAATGCAGAATCCTTTCGTATTCTCTTCGGACAATTACTTTGGTGAATTTGGAACTGCGTGGCAACAATATAGGATGCTTCTCATCAAAGGTGAATTTTGAATGATCTAATCTTCCTTTGATTCTCAGGATCCCTATTTCATCCAGGAAGGGAACAAGTCTAGCTATTTTTGATTCTTTATCAATCAACGCATTCTTGCTAAGAGATTTAATTTCAGAACGATATGCACAACCTTGAGTGTTCTTTATCCAAAAATTTTCTGCTTCGGCCAATTCTACTCCAGTTAGTGGTCCACTTTTCTTTGGCGATTTTCTCGTGCTCCAAACAAACCGTTTGATCCAGGCAGTAATCCTTAGGGATTTGGTAAGCTTGTTATGTTTAGAGAGATCTAAAAGCTCCTCTGTTTGGGCTATGACTTCAAACTGCTGCGTGTGATTGTGTCTGGAGCGATATTCCAATTTTTCATCTTCAACGTTCAGTTCTTCAGATTTGGGCCAACATTGCTTTGGCTCTTGCAACCACTTGGGGCCGTGCCACCAGAAATCACTGTGATTCAACTGAGAAATGGAAACTCCTCTGCTGGGCATGTCTGCTGGATTTTCTTTACCAGGGCAATGTGTCCAGCGTGAAGGTTCTGTGAGTTTCTGTATCTCCTCAACTCTGTTTTTCACAAAAGGTTTAAAGTCCCTAGGTAATTTTCTTATCCAAAAGTAAGTAATGGTAGAATCAGTCCACCAATGCTTCTCTAAGGGAATCTTCAGACTTGAAGACACTCGACTACTCAACCTAGAGGCTAACAGAGCACCCAGTAGCTCCAATCTTGGCAATGAGAGTGTTTTGAGCGGGGAAACACGATTTTAGCTGTCACTAGGTTCGTATGAACGGATCCATCATTGTATACAATTCGTAAATAGACGACCGTGACATAGGCTCTCAAACTTGCGTCTGAAAACAAGAGCAATTCAATAGTTTCAATAACTCTTTTTGGACCTTTCAAAAAATAATACCTTGGTATTTTGATTTTCGGAATATCTTTTACATCGTTGCACCATTTAATCCATCTCGCGTTTAAGTCTCCAGATATCTTATCATCCCAATCCAAACCGGAATTCCACAATTCCTGTATGAGACATTTAATGATTATTGTAAAGGGGGCGAGAAAACCTAAGGGATCGAAAATGCGACTGGCTACCTGAAGCAAAAAACGCTTGGTATTTGTTTGTTTCTCTAAAAAGGTTTCCAGATGTTTGGAATCAAAATAAAAGCTGTCGGTGTCTGTGTTCCAAGATATTCCTAACACCTTCAAAGAATCATTTTCTAAAACAATGTCACTTGATTCTTCCACGGACAGTCCCGATTCCCTCCAAAGATCTCTAAGCTCCTTGGAGCTCGTTTGAAACTTTCGGAGATCCATTCCAGCTTCTAAGAAAATATCCCTGCATTCCATACTGACTTGAAGCGCTCCTTCAACGTCTTCGTGACCTCCTATGAGATCATCTACATATAGGCATTCATGCAATAATTTTTAAGCTTCAGGGTGTGTCTGCTCGTATTTAGAAATGTGATATTTAATCGTTCCGTCCAAAAGGAACGGGCTCGAAATTAAACCGAAAAGAACTCTTGTAAATTTCAGAGTCTTCAAAATATTTTCGTCGTCAAACCAAAAGAACCGACTAACATCTCTGTCTTCCTCACAGATTTGAATTTGCAAAAATGCTTGTTTTATATCACTGATAAATCCAATGGGGAAATTCCGGAAGCGAACCAAAAGTTCGGAAATATCCGGATTCAAATTTGGTCCGGACTCTAAGCAATCGTTAAGAGAAATCTCTCCTGGGGCATGCGACGATGCGTCGAAAACTATTCTTAATTTACTGGTTGTTTTATCTTCTCGCACAACACATCTATGTGGTAAATAAAATATTGGATTATCAGTTATAATATCCTGCTCATCTACAAATTTGATAATATTTTCAGCCAAATAATTCTTCAATATTAATTCATAATCATGATGTAAGGAATTATTCCTCAGCAATTTATTTTTCAAATGTAAAAATCGTCTTTTAGCAACTTCTTTATTATTATCTAAATTTTGCTTCATCCCTTGTTTCCATGGTAATTTGACTGTATAACGGTTATTTTCATACTTGATAGTGGAATTAAAAGATTCCATAATATCAGATTTGGTGCTATCTACAATAGTTTCTGATTCAATCCCTAAACTTTCTAACTGCCAAAACTGCGCAATTTGATCACTAAAAGTATCTTCATTGACAAGAACATTCATTGCCAAAAGATCATTACTTGACGAATCAGTTTGTCCCTGCAAGCTCCATCCAAAAATTGTTTCTACAGCAACGAGTCTTTTATCGAGACGTTGAATTCGACCAGTAACTACATCGTAATAATAATCTGCGCCAATTAAAATCTCTATTTCCTTCGAATCAAATTCATAGGAGTCCGCGAGTTGCAGTTTTTTCAAGTGTTTATATTTACTGATGATATTTTTATTAGGTGTTGACAAATGTGTTGCAGAAGTTTTATCGATTTCAATTGCTTCGATTTCAATATTTAAATTTGGATCATCTCTATTTTTTAATTTTATGTTAACTACGTTAAAAGTTTTGGGTTGTGTTTCTTTAGAGCCAAAAGTACTAAGTGAAAGTTTCTCTTTCCGAATTGTAGGCAATTTCAGCTTCCTACTAAGGTTTTGGGACAAAAATGTACGTTGAGATCCTCCATCCAGGAAAAGACGACAGGTCTGCTCAATTTGTTTACCCTGAACAACTGCAGTGCAAGTTTGAAGCAGAACGCGATGATTATTTATTTTCGCTTTAGTTTTAAAACGGCCGAAACCACGGATTTACTTTCCAATTTCTGTTTTTCTTTTTTATAGCACAACGCAATGTTATGTCGTTTCCCTTCGCAAATCGAACACTGATCATTTTTATTTTTGCACATCTGCATAATATGAGAACGTTGTAAACAAATGTAACATCGACCTTGACTCTTCAATATTTCGCGGCGTCTATCCACACTAAGGGAACAATCCGCTGGCTTATGCTGACCTTCACAAAACAAACAGATCTTTTCATTTTCGACAGACGCGGCAGTCATAAACTCAGCGGTTGAAAAGATTTTTCTTTTATTTTTTCTCGGATCTTTTCGATATGCATTTGAATAATTTTGCCGAAATTTATTTTCGTTTCTTTCTTTTTTAAATTTGTTGCTATTTTCTTCTGCGTTATTCCTACCAGATGTGAAAGATTCGACCTCGGGAGATTTATGCTTGCATTTGCACATTCTAATGCACATAGTTGCGCACCCAAAAATTCAGTTAAATCTTTGATATTATAATCGCAACTCGTGAATTTTTTCTTGAAATCGAAAACTAGGTCATGTGGAAATAATTTCAAGAGCATTGGGCACATCATGGCACTATAATTCTCAGAACAAATCCCCAGCGATTCTAAACTTCTTATTTGTGTCTGGAATTTATCATACAGCTTCCAAAAAGCTTTAGTATCGTCACTGCGTTTTAAAGAGGGTATATTCATTAGGTTATTCATATGCGCATTTATCAAAATGTCTTTTCGCGCGAAACGATCACTCAATAATTTTACGGCTTTGCCGTAATTTTCTGCCGAAATAGAGAATCCTTCTATAGTTCCTAATGCTGTTCCCCCAGGATGAGCCTTTAAGTAATTAAATTTGTCTATTTCGTCCAAATGTTCATTAGCGTGAATTGCTGTTTCGAAAGAATTCCAAAACGTTAGCCATTGACTTACGTCACCATAAAATTTTGGAATTATTATTTTTGGTAGCTTAACAGTTCCACGGTAGCGAAAATTCGTTCTTAATTCTTCGTTATATACGGGTGCTACTTCTGTTTTTGACACTTTATTAGCGCTACTGTCTAGCATACGCAAAAACTTATTTCCCCTAAATTTCCACATGACAACCTTTTCACGATATTCTTCAATAGACGGAAATTCCTTTACGAAATCCTCACTACTAAAAAAAACTTTCCAGTTCATCATCTACTACTTTCAAAGATATCCATTTATCATCTAATTGTTCGAGTAACTCTTCCATTTCATTCTCATTGGCTGCCGTTTCACGAAGTTCTGTTTCTAATTTATTTATACACTTCGTGACCGATGCCCTCAAAACACCCCTTTTAGCCTTTAGTGTAGCTATTCCTTCAGCCATTGTTATAATTCAAAATTCAATTAATTATCAAGTATATTTTCAAACAAAGTGCAACAAATATCATTCATTTTTCTTCTAAAAGTTTCAGGCCGATTCGCATCATATGGAAATGTCCGACAGGTTCGATAGTGAAATTTTGTGGTTCAGTGGAGAATGTTCGATAGTCGATAACAGCACAATTAGAATTTTATTAACGGACACAAACATTACACAACATAAAATATCATTTGAGTGTATAGATGCACAAATCTTATTTCGATCTTCCTCGTTCGAGGCCAACTGTTCGAATGACAATAAAAACTTACTCCAGCGCCCTCTTCAGGCAAACTTACCGAGATTTTCCACATGTGCTGCCGGCTGGTGGCGTGATGGTTAGGCGTTGGCCTTCTACGCCTGGGGACACAGGCTCTGACAGGGTGGCCAGTCGGTGGATTTTCAAGATGTAGAAAATCTCCAGCGCCCATGTCGTATGATTATGCGGCATGTAAAAGATCCCTTGAGTATTCATTTGGCTTAGAATATCCCTCGGCTAAATTAAATTCCCAGTGCAGTTTCGCATCAAATGAGAGCCCAGGTGCCTCCATTTGGTGGAAACTGGGCGTCAAAAAACACTACTGTGTCATGCATCAGCGCCTTAATGGTGACACACGAAAAACCGATGCATAGTTGGTGAGCGCACTAGGTCTGGTTATTACCCAGACGCCTCTTAAGGTGGGTCTCTTATACAGCCCCATTGGAAATTTAAAAAAAAAAAAGGTTGTGTGCTAAACTTCATAAACCTTTGGCATCCCTAAAGAAATCCTTATGCAAGGGATGGGATAAAATAACTGAGTTGTGGCCCAGGGCCGAAAATTTTGAGACACGTTTAAAGCTCTGTATTAATCCTAAAGGTAGCCACTGTGAAAATTTGTAAATATATTAGACGAAATAACGTATTCATATTTATTTTGAAGCATGGTCGTATTATTTTCATTATCGTTAAAATTACTGTGCGCTATGTGTGTCTTGTCACCCTGTAAAAACGGCTGCAAAAAAGAGAAGGTTTGTAAGTGGAGGGGTTAGATTTTTTGTTCATTATCTCCTCTGATGTAGGATTTCTGTTTTCGTGACCAAATTGTTTTACATCAAATTGCAAACAGCATTTCAAGAAAAGGCATTAGAAAGAGCAGTCAAAAACAGCTGTCAAATTTGAATTTAAAGATGCAGGGAGTGTAGGGCAAAGTGAAATAGTCAAGAAAACTTAACTTTTTCAAAATGAATAATTTGGGAATTTGTTTTTAATATTACAGTACATCCAGAAGGAACAGTGTATTTTGTAGTAAAACTTGCATTTTCTTTTTATGTTCAGCAATAAGTTTGTACTTTCAAAGAAAGAAAAAAAAATCTTGAAAGTTTTTACTTTTTGTTTTCATGGGGCAGAGCGGGAAATAAAATATTTTTCCAATGAAAAATGTTCTACACGATTGCAAAAAACATTTTTGATCAAATGAAAGAGTAAATAAAAGGTTGAGTGAATAAATAAAAAGATAATGAAACAAGAAACAAATAAATAATGTAATTAATTAGTTAATGTATGAGAAAAAGCAAATGAGTGAATAAAATTGGGAATGAAACAGAAAAGAAATGAATGAAAGAATAAATAAATAAATGAATTATTGAATGAAAGAGTTTAAATGAATCAATTAATAAATGAATTCTTAAGTGATTTAATAAATGATTGAATAAGTGAATGAAAGTGGACTGTTTTGCTCTGCCCCATCCGCTTTACCCCGCATACACTTGAATAAGTGTCCAAAACATTTAAAATACAAATAAGATTCATCTTTACTAATAATAAAGCTGTAAGTCTCTACAGTGGCTCCCAAAAGTGTTCGTACACTTTGAAATTTTTTAGTAAAACCAAAATAACTCGAAACTGAATTCGAATATGAAGTCCAATATTTTTTCACATCATTCCTATGTCATTCTAAGTACAACCCATTGTTTTTTTTCAAAATATTGACGGATTTTCTTTTTGAAATGGGTCAAAAAACGAAGAGACAGAGAAATAACACGCCACAAAAGTCATCGTACATCGAATATTTTCGAATAAATTCATGATTAAAATTATCATATGCAGTTTTTTTAATATTTCTGCATTGTGTTGACCCTCATAAGTCATTTGGTTTTAATTTTTTGTTAATTTATTCCTTAATATTGTACTTATTACTATAAAATGGCTGGTATTCGTAAAAAACCACAAACACCATTCGAAATTTGATTTTTTCCTTACGGTGGAGGTAAATTGGTTTGAGATGTCTCTAAATTAGTTAATTTATTCTATTCTATAGTAAAGTGCTTAATAAAATGCTTTAAAGAAAGGAATCGGACCCAAAACAATGTATGAAAAGGTCAACCCGCAAAGTTGACAAAACGTGATCGGAGATTTAAAGTTAAAAAAAAATATGAAAAATACACATTTGAGTGCTGTAAAAGTTTCTACAGAGTTAAAAGACAAATTTTACGTTTAATTTTCACCTAACATTTTTCGCCAAGTTCTCTGATTAGCTGGATTAAATGGGGTCTCTTCCCGCAGAAATTTTCTTGGTCGTGCGAAAAACAGAAAGCTTACCCTTTTCGTCGCAAAATCAATGGTAAATAAGCTCAAAACGTTTTAGAATTACGTCTTACTTACAGATAAAAATGAATTCAACATTTTTGGTTAAATTGTTGTATAATTGTAAGTAGAAGAAAAAAATAGGAACTTAATCTTCAGAACTTAGTTGGATCAGTTAATCAGGACGGAGGAGGTGTTCTAGTGTGAGGGTGCATATCAGCATCAGGACAAGGTAGTTTGGAATTTTTTGATGAAATAATGAATCATGATGTTCCTTTAAATATTTTAAAAACCAATTTTGAACTCTTAGCCAAAAATTTGGTTATTAGAAACAACTTGGTTTTTTATCAAGATAACGATAAGAAGCACACGGTTTTCAACGTTTGCGTCTATAGTGCCTCGAAAATTGTCCTAAAGTTTAGAAAATACCCCCTCAATCTCCAGATTTGAACTTAATGTTACGTATTTAGAGATATCTGGAGGCTAGATTACAAAAATACGGCTTTAAAGCGAAAATAGAGCAAGAAACAGTAATACTCGAAGTGTGGTTGAACACTTACTCAGAAATTACGCAAAAAAGGAAAGAAAAAGAATGAAATCTATTCCCAGTCGTTTAAAAGGTGTTATGAATACAGTATGATATTCTACTAATTAATAACTTAATAAAAAGTTAGATTATTCAATAATATATAGACATTTTATAAAGTGTACGAAAACTTTGTGAGATAAAATTTCCGGCACTCTTTGGTTTTTGAATTTTTAAAAATTAAGCTTTAATATTTTTTAAAAAATTTTCATGTAGTTTTGTTAAAGATTGATCATAGATTTTATAATTAAATACCTATTCCGAAATATTAATTCTAACCAATGGATTGGGGCCTATTTCGTTGAAAGTCGTAGGTGTACGAACACTTTTGGGAGCCACTGTATGTCTGGATCTCTGTCTGTCCGGATCTCTGCCTGTCTGTCAGGATGTCTGACGCGCATAGCGCCTAGACCGTTCGGCCGAATTTCATGAAATTTGGCAAAGAATTAGTTTGTAGCATGGGGATGAGCACCTAGAAGCGATTTTTCGAAAATTCGATTTTGTTCTTTTTCTATTCCAATTTTAAGAACATTTTCCCGAGCAAAATTATCATAAGATGGACAAGTAAATTTTCAAGTTATCATAACCTGGAACCATAACATGGGCAAGCCAATTAGCGAGAAATTCATCATACATTATTTGTAAATATACAGGCAAACCAAAAGACCTTTTAATTTTCTACTACGGGCAAAGCCGTGCGGGTGCCACTAGTGTTTAATAAGTTATGACTAAAACTAAATTATTTTGATGTTGTTGGAGCGCTTTTATCACTGCGTTCAATCAGTTAAAACATAGTAAACGTCATTTTACAATATCAATGAGTGTTCTGTTTTTATTAATTAGACAGCTGCGTCGCCAGGCTTTGCCCTGTCCTCCTCGAAAATAAAAGTTGTGAAGTGACGCGTGTTCAACACTCAGGCTTAAACCAAAAGAAAAAAAAAGCAGTAAAATTTTGCTGCAGATTGTGGAAAAATAAACAAAAAGTAAACATTTTAAATCCCCCGATTACAGTAAAAGCCTTTAAAACAAAACCCAGCATTTTACTTGTACTAAATTTAAAAAAAAAAAAAAAAAAAAAACAATGCACCGAACATTAGTAGGTCTCAATTTATATTTAAAATTTTATTAACAGGAGCTTTATTATTATATAATAACAAAAATAATTTTTAATTTACAGCAAAATATTACAATATGAGTATCATTTTTTGAAAATTATTTGTATTATCAAATTCTTTGGTTTTCAGAGGTTACTTTTTCCTGACTGGAATAGACTACATGTGCTACTACATAGTTAAAAGATTACCAGATAGGTAGCTCTAAAAACAGTAAATGTTTCACCACTTCACTTTGCCCCACATTCCCCTAATACCAAAGGTTCAAACGTAAATGATTACAGAAGACCCTCGTTTTACGCGGGTTTATTTTACGCGGTTTCGATTACACGCGGTTTAAGATTTGACACCTTTATTTTATTTTACGCGGATGAGTTGCGGTTTTACGCGGATGCGTCAGTGCAAACAGATAATATTTTCTCCTCTTTCAAAATCCAAACTCCTAAAGATTGCAGATTACACGTAATAAACTGCATTTGGGCGTGCTAATAATCGAGCTTGGACCTTTGGAGACATTTTATGCGATTGTGTCCAGAGCTCTTTCCAGAAGTAAAGTTATTAAACTCACACAGTTCAGAACTCACTGGAAAAAGAGCTTTTAGGAGAGACAAAGGCGGCCAAAACCAACGAGGATATCGACGTCGGTGATACACAACCAAAAACGTTCACACTGAAAATTTTGAGTCATTCCTAAACAATAGAAATGAGCTTTCTCATTTGCTAGTAAAGGAAGATTCTATCATGGAAATGACGCAAGTGGTCATGGATGCTTTCATGCTCTGTAAAGAATTAGAGAAAAATACGTCACGACCGCCAAAAGACTATCATTGCCAGTTCCTCTTTATAAACAGGACACGAAATTAATTTATGTTTTCGTTATACATGTTGTGCATAAAAATCGATATAAGTACACATTAAACTTATTATTCAATTAGTCATCACTAGAATGAAGTAGGTTTTTTTTTTTTTTTTTTTTTTTTTTTTTATCTAAGGGAACCTTACCCCTATTTTAACTCTAGTACAGTGGCGGATCCAAGGCGGGGGCTAAGGGGGCTATAGCCCCCCCTTGAGGTCCTAACTTACACTAGATAAAATCGAAATTTCTAAGACTTTTAATACTGCAATACATTTGCGAATTTGAATATGCATTACATTTAAATATAACTACATAAATAAATGAGGTTTTTTGCCTGAGCATGGTTTTAGCTACTCCAGACCCATTAGCATAAAGTTAGAGCAATCTCTGGATTCTGCAACTGATTTTCCGGTGTTTGCTTGCAATTCCATCTTAGCTCTGGTGATAGGGTGATAATTTGTAGCTTTATATCCAACTGAGTTGCATATAGTGTTTTCAACCTTTATATTTGTTCGCAAAATTATTTATTTCTTCAGTATACTATATAAGTTTATTTCAAGTAAAAATCGTATTTAAAGTCCTAATTTTTTCGGGAGAAGGACTCCTTGTAGAGAAAATTTCATATTGTTTAAACAGGGGTGTCTGTCCCTCTAAGAACGATGCCCCGTCCAGGGCCCGATTAAGGTATCGGGGGCACTAGGCCAAACAGTTTTTCGAAGGCCCCCCTGTAGCTAAACCCTACAATTTTGGTCATAGGCTAAATTTTTTTAGTCAATTGGATGTCTCTAAAAAGTGGGGGCTCAATGATACGGCCTAGTCAGCCTATAGAGTAATCAGGCCCTGCCTCCCCCCCCCCCCCTCCGAAATTGAGAGTACCCGCAAAAACGACGAAAAAGACCCTCTAGAACAGTGACTCCCTACTTAGACCGAGGTTAGTCCCCTCCGCCCCCCTTGATCGAGTTCTACTTCCGCCACTGCTCTAGTATTAGGTCTCAATTTACGCGGTTTCGATTTACGCGGCATTTTCGTAGAACGTAACCCCCGCGTAAAACGAGGGTCTACTCTACTTTAGTGCTATAGGAAGATTTTGTGAAGAAAAACGAATTAAGAAACAAGTGAAGCTCCAGAAATGTTTCAAGACCCTGAAACGGTTTTTTAAAACATTTTAAGAAAATTGAGAAAACACAAAATAATGTTTTTGCAGGAAAAGAATCACGATAAAAATCGGAAATTAAGTACAATTTTTCTTTTTTTTTTTTTTTGTTTCTTAACATGATATATCGTACATCCAGTTCAATAACACCATAAGTCTAAATGTCTAATTTTTGACTTTATGACGGTATTGCAGTGCTAACATGTTGAACTTTGAAATAACATACAATTAAACTTGATTTGGTTTAATATCTACTCATAATTATTAAGCTTTATTGCATTTCACATCGCATTCAAAATATTTATTACTGAAATACGGTCAAAAAATCAAAAAATAAAAACATTTGAAATTTTTACTGCCTTGAATCGTTTTCTCTCTCTTTCAAAATAATAAGGCTGGTTTCGTGCTAGCAATTATTTTGATAAATATTTTTTTTATCGATAAATTTTATTTTTTAACTCTACGTAAGAAAAATTAAGCATACATATTTAGGCTATGGATTTAAATTGTTTCATTCAATGCAGAATGCATAGATTTTCAGGTAGAGGGGGTTCAGTCACCGGGTACTAAAAATTGCAAAAACCCAGTGAATGAACAATGCCAAAATTTCTTTTGGTTTAAAAAGAAATTTGAAGTTTCTTTGAGATATTTTCATTTTCGTACTTTTTTGTAACGCAGATAGTTGTATATGCTTATTTATTTATGTATTTCATTATATACTTTATAATTTCTTTATTTTTGTCTTTGCAAACAATGCACTTTTTACTGAGTTTTATCTTTTATCTATCTCTATCTCTATCTGTATATTAACCTATATATATACCTACCTACATCTATCTTTCTATAGCTTTATCTCTCTTGATAGATAGACAGGTAGATAGAGAGAGAGAGAAATAGAAATATACATACAAAGAGAGAGAATAGATAGGTAGATATAAATGTATGTTTGTATATAGATAGATAGATAAATAGATAGAGGAAGATATAGAGATAGATATATAAAAAATAAGAGGTAAATAGATATATAGGTAGATAAATATAGAGATAGAATAGGTAGGTAGATAGATGATAGGTCGATAGATTTATTGATAGATAAATAGATAGGTAGTGGTTAATAGATAGATAGGTAGATAGAGAGACTAATATAGAGATACATAGCTAGGTAGAGAGACCGATAGATATAGATAGGTGGATAGATATAGATAGGTAGATATATTGATAAGGAGATAGATAGAAAAGTAGATAGATAGACAGGTAAAAAACAGGTAGATAGATAAATAGATTGATAGGATAATAGATTGGCAGATATTTAGATGTACAGACAGATAAATAAGTAGATAGTTAAGTAGACAGACAGATAGATAGATAGATAAGTGGATAGATATATAGATAGATAAGTAGATAAGTGGACAGATAAGTAGATAGATAGATAGATAGATAGATAAGCCGATAGGTAGATAGATAAATAGATAGATAAGTAGGTAAGTAGATAAATAAGTAGCTAGATAGATAAGTACATATATAGATAGATAGCTAGATAAGTAGATAGATAGATCGATGGATAAGTAGGTAGATAGATAGATAGATAAGTAGATATATAAATAGATAGATAGATAGATAGATAAATAGATAGATAAGTAGGTAAGTAGATAAATAAGTAGCTAGATAGATAAGTACATATATAGATAGATAGATAGATAAGTAGCTAGATAAATAAATAAGTAGATAGATAAGTAGGTAGATAGATAAAAAAGGTAGATAGATAGAAAAATAGATAAGTTCATAGATAGATAAGTACATATATAGATAGATAGATAGATAGATAGAGATAGGAAAATAAATAAGTACATTGATAAATAGGTAAATAGACATATAGACCGATAGATGTGTAGATAGAGAAATAAATAGAAAGGTATATTGATAGATGGATAGAAGTATAAAAAGATAGATATAGATAGATAGATAGATAGATATCGTTATATAAATAGATAGATAGATAAATAGATATAGATAGTTATATAGATAGATAGATAGATCTCAAAAAAACTTAGTTTCTTTTTGAATCAAAATTTATCATGTTCATTCACTGGACCAATTTGTGTTCATTTACTGGTTCGAGGTGTTCATTCACTGGATCGTTGTGACATTTTTTCTTTAAACACCTAAAAAAGTCGGAAGCGGTAGCAATTAAGTTCCTGCGATTTTTTAGAGATATTTACATAGATCAGTTAAAATGTTTTAACTATCACGATCTGTATAGTATAGAATTTAAAATTACTAGGCTTTTTTTAAAATGAAATTGTGCTTAACTGTTCATTCACTGGTCGGTCTACTCTATAAAATCAAAAATTAAAAATTTTCATTTGTGGCTCTATTGGGTTGGATGTGCGTTATGCTAAATCGAATCTTTTCTTCGGCTTCTGCCTTTTCTTCTCTGGTTTTAATGTCACCCTAGGCGCATTTAAAAAATAGCTTTACATGAAAATAAAAAGCAAATATTTGAACAGTGAAATTCTTTTTGTTTTGGCCCTCGTTCCCCTAAGGATAAAAACTAATTTTAAAAAAAAGCATAAAATTTCGAAATAAATAAATATTCTTTTTTACCAGTGGCTTAAGGGGGTATTCTAGTCTAGAAATTCAAAAGAATCAACTTTTTTTTCTTTCATATTCTCAAAGTTTAGACCTTTAAGAATAAGTTTCTAAGAGGATTTATGAAAACTCAAATTATTTTTGGAGTTACAGTTAATTTTGTTAAAATAAACTCTTTTGCTGAAATGAGACTGCAAACTTTAAACGCGTTTTTCTCGAAACTAGTTTTTTCGATACGGTTGACAAGATATTTCAAGTTCCAACGCACCGATTTACTTGAAATTTGGTACAGACTTTCTTAGTACTATCGAAATTGTCTCAACGTAGGGATTTCTGTATTTTTTTATTTTTATTATTTTTTAAAAAATACCAAAGTTTAAAAAAGGAGCCAAAACTGAACTTTTTTTTTCAGAACGACGCTATTTTGTGGAAAAAAAATATTTTCAAATCGGCTACGTACAGACAATTTTACATCCTTGTTTAATAAGAAGTAACCTTAACTATATGTTTCAGACCACCTGGAGGATTGGAATCATGTCAACCAGGAGACCCCCCCCCCCTTTTTTTTAGAGTCCCCACTTTGCAAGCCTCCACCAACTGGTGTGAGAGTCATCAATTAAAAGTTAATCTGACGTGGATCTATTGTTGAATTTTTAATTCTTGCTATGTTGTACCGTGGATAAATTGAAATTGTTGCATTAAAGATTACTTTTATTATGAGACTTATTTCACCTATACTCAAGGGTATGGTTATCTCAAAGACTTTTGTACTTACCCGAAATGTCTTTGCTGCAAAAACTGACTTTTGGTAACGCTGTCTTATTGTTCTTGAAATTCACCGCCAGCTCAGTCATTCCAGCCGAGGACTGCAGTTTCATGCTTATTAGCACTTTCGTGCTTATTAGCACTCTGAGTGCTAATAAGCACGAAACTGCAGTCCACGGCTGGAATGACTGAGCTGGCGGTGTATTTCAAGTATTTCTGTCTTAGCCCTGGCTATAGGGCGGTAACTTACTGAAAATACCATGCCTTGCCTTCAATCTTCGAGTCGAACCGAACCATTGCTTCAGTCACTCATCTGGTCTATGCTAATTCTATATTAGCTACCAGTTTGTTTCGCATTCTTGCCTTCCTTAAGAGGTTTTCCACCTCCACCTCAGTCACTTCCTATGCCGGGTTGATTGAGTGCTAACAAGCACGAAACTGCAGTCCTCGGCTTTAATGACTGAGCTGGCGGTGTATTTCAAGTATTTCTGCTTTATAGGGCTATAGGGCGGTAACTTACTGTGTTATTGTTGTTTTTGGACTGATCTGTGCAAGGGAAGTTTTAATAATGCGTTTGCTTGTCTCAGTGAAAAGTAATGTTGATGAACAAATTGCTCGTAGGCAATTTAAGTGCTCAGGTAAGTTTTAATTTTTGTGTTGTTTGTATTCCTATACACTATACTTCAAGCATTGTTTGTCAATGTTTTAGACCTTGCAAAACTCCAAGGTTTTTGTATTACAGGCAATGACCATTTTATTCTCAACACGTAGGGTAGACCGGGGCACGTTTACGCGGATTGTTTTCAATGAATTTTCTAATTTTTTTGTTTTAACTTAGGAAATTTTAGAAATTGCAGTTTTATGAAGCTGTTAATGGAGTAAAATTTGGTATATTTAGTTGTTGCTCAGTTTGTGTTTTTAACCGCTAAAAAAATATTTTTGAGTTGAAGTCGGTTGGGTAAACTTGCCCCGGACACGGGCCACGTTTACGCATATTTATTTTGACACCTAGTGTTTTGAACATAATGTCTTACCATCGTTAAAACAAAGCAAATTTATTACAGGCTGAATAGTGTATAAAGTTAAATCTGAAGGGGCATGAAAACAGCACTATATGATTGTAAGCCATAAGATACGAATGTGTAACTTAATTAAAAATTAAACGGTAATTTTCAAAACTAAATAGCCGGAAAATACTAAAAAGGTTTGAGACAGTTTGGTGCGAAAAAAGCGTCAGGGGCACGTTTAAATAAGACACCGTGACAACATGCGTAAAGGTGCTCCTATTTCAACGCATAAACTTGCCCCGTCGCCAAGTTTGAACTTGTTTTTAATGTGCAAAAAAATGTAATAACATTTCAGTTCATACACATACAATTCTTAAACTAGTATGTTGTGGCCATCACGAAACTTTCTTCTATATTTTTCTTTTTTTCTGATCCCTCCCCATGCTTGACGATTAAGCAATATTCCCAACAAAAAACAAAATTACACATGCAAAAACTTGACGACCATTCCAATGTCTGAATTATTGCAAAAGCAAAGCAAAGAGCAAAAATTGAAAGTTGTTTTAAAAGCCTTGCTTGAATTAATTACAAATATTTTATTTGTTAATAAACATAAGATGGCAACAGTTAAAAATTTTAAATCATTGAGATAATATTTCCGATCATTTCCATACAATTAAAATCACGAGAAATACGCAGACGACAATCTATTACGATTTATCTTTCTTATTGTTGCACTAATAAAGCTATTTTTATTCGCAAAAAAAAAAAAAAAAATAAATAATAATAATAATTTTAATTTTTGGCATCTTGAATTCAAATTATGTTTTTCGCAATCACGAGCGTGTGTGTTTGTGTAGGCGCATGTATGTGGGTGCGTGGGTGCGTAAGTGTATGTATGCATGTGTGTGAGTGAGTGTTGTGTACGTGCGTGTGCGTGTAGGTGTTCGTGTGTGTGTGTGTAGGCGTTCGTGTGTGTGTGTGTGTAGGCGTTCGTGTGTGTGTGTGTGTGTAGGCGTTCGTGTGTGTGTGTGTGTAGGCGTTCGTGTGTGTGGGACATGGACGCCACCGCCCAGCAAAAGTGGATTTCGGGGGACAGTGCTCAGGACCAGCCGCGCCGCCGCCGGTGGACGGTGGTGCTGCAGGCCTGGTCCAAGTTGAAAAAGGAACCGTAACGCCAAAAACGGTCAAGTGAGAACAATAAGCAATCGTGATTGCTCAAAAAAAAAAAAAAAAAAAAATCAACGCCTCTTGGAGCGATTGGCGTCAAAATTGAACCAAAGCCTGTTTAAATATGGATTCACATATATTCCAAATTTCAACCAGAACGTAGCATTACTTCTTGAGATAGGGCACTCACAATGTAAAAAAAAAGAACGGGCCGATTGCGCTACCCCCTTTTTAGCTGTTGACACCAAAATAAAATCAGCTCTTATACCCACTAAGGGCTACTTGCCGATAAATTTTTCTTTCATTCCGTTCATTATTTCTTGAGATACAGCAGTCACAATTGACGACAAAAAACATTCTATAGCTCAACCCCCGTTTGAGTTATTGACACCAAAATTGAATCAGCACCTGTTCCTGTTAATGGCAACATATGGACCAAATTTTGTTTGATTCCGCCAGTTACTTCCTGAGAAATAGCAAGCACGCGTAACTCAAAGAACGTCCCATTGCTCCACCCCCCTTGGAGGAATTCGCGCCAAAACCCAATGGGCACAAGTTCACATAGGGGCACATATGTGTACCAAATTTCGTTCGATTTCATGCGGTAGTTTTTTGGTGTAGAGCGGCCACAAAAAACTGGTCACACACAGACGTGACACACACACACATACACACAGACAGACAGATATTTTCCAAAAATAGTCGAAATGGACTCAGCACACCTCAAAACGTTCGAATCCGTCAAAATTCGAAAATTTGCACGAACCCAATACTTTCTTCTATATATTAGATATAGAAGAAAGTAAAAAGTATAAAATTCTGTTAATTTTTATATATTTGATCTTAATTAAGTATTATTTATTCACAATAAGCTTCAAAACGTTCAACACAAAATTTACTCAACCTGGTAGAAAACAGATCACGGGACGCGGGAGCGTCCCGCCCCGCCAAGGAAACCAAACGTCAGCAGCCAACAGAAGTAAATCCACCGCCAAAGACGAAAGAAAATAAAAGCGACCAAGAACAAGTTTACTCGACAGAACAAGTTCGGGTTTTTTGGGGTTTTCACCCCTCTGTATCTCAGCCCCATGAAGACCCCCGGAGTTGACTTTTGGTACACTCAATCTATAGTGGCCCCTGACGCCGTAAACCCAATCCCCTCGACCATCAGGGGGAGGAGGGATTAAAGTTATAAAATCGCTGTTCAAAAACGTTTTCGCTTTCTTTGACAGGGCCCAGACGAAAAAAGGAATCAAGCTGAAATTTCGCAGACACATTCCTTGTGCCCTACTGATGTGCCTTTTGTGTCATTTGACCCCCCCCCCCTCCCCCCTCGTTTTTACCCCACAAATCGTACTTTCCTGGGGTTCTGCAGCAGCCCCCCGGGGGGCTATGGCAATGATTTTTTGTATACATATTCTTTGGGAGGCATTGAGGACATATACAAAAATTCGAACCCCAAGGACATCATGGGCTGGAGTAATTAAAGTTTGAAAATCACTAACTTCCCCTAAATTCATATGTACTTACTCTCAGCTTACAGGTTTTGTCAATCTCTGACTGCAATTGCAAGGCTAGAACAGATCTAAGATCTAACGATTATTCAAAAGTTGTCTTTGGAAATGAAATTTAATCAACACTAATAAAACAGATCCAACAGTCCATCCTAGACGTTAAATCGCGAATATCACAAATTTGCCACAGCGACTGCGCATGCGCGCAGACTTAGCTCATTGGGCTTTCTGTTTTAAGATTCTATGTAGTTTGTTTATATTTAAGCAGAGAAACATTAAAGAATAAGATTAAAATACAGTCCCCCCCACCCAACCCCAATTTCGCCGATACGAAATTTCTTTTCTTCCTGTTTTTCAGTTTTGATATATTTAAGGGGGAAGAAATTTTAAATGTCGGCGAAAGTGGGGATGAACCATGAAAATATTTTGCGTGACATATTATATGTAACTCTACGCATATGTATATGATACATCTAACTTTATAATTGAGAGCGAAGAATAGCACTTATTTATTGGTTTGCTTATTTTCTAAATTAATGCATTTTTCACAAACATAACACATTATGAATTGAAATAGTTGAAATATGTGTGTGGATATCCATGTTTTGCAGTAATTTGTTAACAGACAAAATTTTTGCAATTAATTTAAGCAAGACTTTTGAAATGAGCTTAGTCCACGCGCATACGCAGTCGCTGTGGCAAATTTGTGATATCCGCGATTTGACGTAGAGTACAGTTGCATACATCTTCTGACTCATTCAAATTTAAAATATTTAGAGACTTTTTTTTCCTTGCTTGGTCGTAACGTACGTTATTTTGTCTTTTTAGTGAACTTTAAAAAAAAAACTATATATTAAACAAGACAAAGAGCTCCATCAAAAGAAAGATAAATTACCCAACAATTAAAATTATCCCATAAAACGTAAAATAATCCGCGATTTAAGAAACGAAGTCATTAAATAAAAGCTATATTGATATAAACCGCAAGTTGTAAAGCATTTAAAAAAAAAAAAGTCATGAAAATGTTGAATAATACACCAAATAAAAAAACTAATAGAATTTATGGCGAACTTGTAAAATACTTGAAAACAGTATAATTAAATAAATAGTATTTTATTATCCAAGCAGTTTTTTTTTGCAGCAGAGAGGATACAAGGATTGGAATAAAATTTAAACGGCCCAATTCTCACCAAACGAACATAGAATCTTACTGGTCAGAAAATAACATGACGTAAAATTAAGCTTGCCATTATTCTTCATTAAAAACACAAAACAACGTTGTTTCAATTGAATATTTATGACTTGAAATTCTCAATTCTAAAATACAAAGTAATAAAATCAATGCAAAAAGATGTGATATCGCAGCAAAAACAACCCTGTTGTAAAAATCTCCCCGCCAAGAAAACCTTTAACTTATCCCCACAAAAAAGAAAGCCTTCATCCTAAACCAAAAAAAAACTCAGCCTTAAAAAGTCATGATATCTAGTTTGCCCGCCAAGTATCTGCCAAACTATCATCCTCCCTGTTCTCCTCTTTCATCACACCTACTTCGGTTAGATCCTCCTCCCATCTTCAACTCCTCAGAAATATGGATAGATCCTTTAAATTGTTTATCTAGTTTGGCGGGAAGCTTTTTACTCACCAAGCAACCACCTCAACTAGAAAAGCTTCCCGCGAAACAAGATAAACAATTTAAAGGATCTATCCATATTTCTGAGGAGTTGAAGATGGGAGGAGGATCTAACCGAAGGTAGGTGTGATGAAAGAGGAGAACAGGGAGGATGATAGTTTGGGCAGATACTTGGCGGGCAAACTAGATATCATGACTTTTTAAGGCTGAGTTTTTTTTTTTTTTTTTTGGTTTAGGATGAAGGCTTTCTTTTTTGTGGGGATAAGTTAAAGGTTTTCTTGGCGGGGAAATTTTTACAACAGGGCTGTTTTTGCTGAGATTATTCTTTCTGCATGCTATGCCGAAGCTCGGCTGATGATCAAAAACTTGTGAGGATATTTGCTAGGGAGCAGCATCAATCTGTTATGACTGTTGGCTCTCCGGTTATAATTCTTTTTGAAAAAAGGGCACTGCGTAAACGTGCCCCGGTCTACCCTATTACGAAGGCTGTTGGCAGACTGTCCTCAAGGTACCATTGAGCTAGCAAACTACAAAATTTAAGAGACCTCCGTGACTCTGTGGTAGGCGCTTCGTCAGGTCGTGGGTTCGACTCCCGCCGGTGCCCTGTTTGTTATTTCCTTGTTTTGTGTTGTAAATGTATCCTGCGTGTGACCAGAGGCGACGCGCTTTGCACGCAGTCCTCGATGTATGTGAAGCTCTTTCGTTTCTGTACAAATAAATAAATACAAAGTGGAAGGTAGGCACGGGAGACCATGTGGTCGATACGGTTGTTTAGTGAAATACAGTCTGGCTCTGATAAGTAGATGGGTGACTTAGGCAATTTTTATCTCTTTTTGGGGCAACAAGAAACTATGGTTGGCTCTGAATTGAGGTAAGTTAACTTCAGTAGTAGTTTTTGCAAAGTACTCCATCCTTAATACGCGAAAACAACGGCTCTCATTTAGTCTGTAATCTTTTCGGCGTATCAAACAAAAGCTACAACCGTGTAGACAAACTCGGTGTACTCCAAAGTGGGCGTATTGAGCACTTTTAATTTAGTTAAAAGAAACTTCATTATTATCCTAATAATGAAAAAATAATAATAAGTTCTATATAGTATAAGCATTTCAAATGGGATCAACCTTTTTTGAAGCGCCCTGTTTACAGTAAGGTAGACTGGGGCACGTTTACGCATCGCCCTTTTTTCGAAACGAATTATAACTGGAGAGCCAATAGTCATAACAGATTGATTCTGCTCCCTAGCAAATACCCTCACAAGTTTTTGAGGATCAGTCGAGCTTCGGTATAGCATGCGGAAAGAATAATACGTTTTCTACCAAGTCGAGTAAATTTTGTGTTGAACGTTTTGAAGCTTATTGTGAATAAATAATACTTAGTTAAGAAAAAACCACATACATAAAAATTAGCAGAATTTTATCCTTTTTTGAGAATTGTATTTGTATGAACTGAAATGTTATTAAATTTTTTGCACGTTAAAAATAAATCCAAACTTGGCGACGGGACAAGTTTACGCGTTGAACGTCGGACTTTTTTTTCCCCTTCACCTTTTTTTTCTCTCCAAACTTTCTCAAATATTTTTAGTATTTTCCGGCTATTTAGTTTTGAAAATTACCGTTTAATTTTTAATTAAGTTACACATTCGTATCTTATAGCTTACAATCATATAGTGCTGTCTTCATGCCCTTTCAGCTTCAACTTGATACATTTTTCAGTCTGTAATAAATTTGCTTTATTTTCACGAAGGTAAGACATTATTTTCAAAACACTCACAGAACCACGTTAGGTGTCAAAATAAATATGCGTAAACGTGCCTCGTGTTCGGGGCAAGTTTACGCAACCGACTTGGACTCAAAAAAAAAAAAAAATTTAACTGTTAAAAACACAAACTGAGCAACAACTGAATATACCATTTTTGACTCCATTAACAGCTTCATAATGCCGCAATGTCTAAAATGTCCTAAGTTTAAACATAAAAATTAGAAATTCATTGAAAAAAATCCGCGTAAACGTGCCCCGGTCTACCCTACTGTAGTAGGAAAAAATATTTATTGAACTAACATTGGGGCTTGGAGGGGGGGGGGTGATCTCTCCAAAATAAAACCTGTTTACATCACTTTTCCATTCTTTTGCGATAAAAAAATCAAATATGAAAAGAGAGACTCCCCCCCCCCATCTACAGCACTGCCTGATATCAATTAACTATTACATTAAGAAACGAATATTGCGATAAGTTGCAAATAATGGACAGACTTAAGACTTCAACAAATCTCTTTGAAATTTGTTTCGTGCTGGTTTTTTAATGTCTCTCGAAAGGCATAGCTCAGTGCAAGTATAAGGACAGTTTTAGAAGTTTGAGAAATAAAAAGTACTCAGTTCTATAAAAGATGTTCCGAAAAACGTGTTACATATGTAAGAAATTGATAAAACGTAGCTAGATAAGCACGAATTCCGAACATCGTATCTAAAACGCCATTTCAGGCTATGTTTGTCCAAATTATTGGAGAAGAGGTGGGTCAAGACCTCGCCTTCTGAGATTTTCGGAAATTCAAATCCTAAAAAAGCAATTTTTAGTTGTGTTTGGTTAGTTTGAAGATTAGAGTGGTGATTGAGCGCTTTCACCCAGAAACTCTTTCTGTGAAACGGAAGTTTAAGACCTATTTAGTGTCGTCCAGGTGGTCATGCCCCCCTTTTGATTTCATTCGTAGAGCCTCATTTGAATTTGCCTTTTGGTATGGGGCCTCGTCTTTCATTCCTAAAGCCGACACTGGGAAGCACCTATCCTTTTATTTTGCCACCGGTGAACGAGTTGAAAGCTGCGGGTCCCCTCTAGCTCGGGAAGCTCATCTGCTCCGAAATCTGGTTTGGGATTTTTTCGGAGGTGAAAGCTAGTAAATTGTTTGCAAACGAACGCAAACCAAATGAATACTTTTTATTTAAAACGAGCTGATGTGTGCATCACATGACTACCTTTTACGCCAATTTAATGATAATAGCGCCTTGGAGTAAGCAAAGAAACATAAAATATTTCCACACTTAGTTTCTTGCGAACCGAAGCAAAAAAACGTTTTACACAGATTTATTTCCCCATTATTGGCAATTTTAATGTTATTCAGTGGCTAACTCTTTAAATGTCCCCAACATTGGCGAAATTAAAACCAGATTTGAAAATTTAAAAAAAAAAAATCTCCAAATTTTTCGCTAAGTTAGCGACAAAACTAGGCGATATATCGCCAAGTGTTTGACAAATTATAACAGCACTTGAGTTAGCATTGAAATGAACAATAATTTCCCGACAAAAAGGTGTAAAAGACCCCCTTAGGAACATCCGACTGCAACCAAAAGGGAAGGTGCACAACTAGACCCCACTAAGAGTCTACGTACCGAATTTCACTTTTCTAGGTCATACCGTTCTTGAGTTATGTGAGATGCATACGTACATACGCACATACATACGTACATACGGACGTCACGAGAAAACTCGTTGTAATTAACTCTGGGATCGTCAAAATGGATATTTCGCGTGTTTGAACGTTCCTAGGCATGTATCCAAGTGTGGTCGGTTCGAAAAAAAATTCATTCGGGGTTGAGCAAAGTGGAAATTAAGGCCAATTTTTGGGTGAAATTTTTTTCCCGAATACAATACTTCATTTTTTTAAAAGGAAGTAAAAATCCTGATTTTGGGAGGGGGCCGGGATCCCTGCTGCCCCCCCCGTCCACCATCACACATGTTTACACGCTCTTATTACTAAGGTACGAGGCAACTGTTCCACCTGTCCCTTTCAATGATGTTCGAGGGATGATTGCCGACTTCCCTGCTCTCTCCAGATGAGTATGCGATGAGAATCGCTACTCAGACTGAATCTGCTCTCATCTGTTAAGAGTACTCGTCGCCATTCATTGTCTCTCCAACTCCGGTGTTCCCGGCACCACAGAGAACGCCTTCTCCGATGGGCAGGCGTTAGAGGTACACACCGTATAGGGCGTCGTGCAAACAGACCACCACCGTGCAGTCTTCTGGCCATGGTAAAACGCGATATCGGTCGTCCAGTCGCCTGTATCGTGTGTCTAGCGATTTCTCCCGCTGTCTGCCGCCTGTTTCTTCTGGCCTGTAAGACAATATACCGGTCATCTGCGGGTGTGGTTCCTCGTGGACGACCACTACTGAACCCCCGGATAGCTGTTCCTGTAGTTTGAAATGTTCTCCAAAGTCGTGAAACGATGCTGTGAGCAATTCCGAACTCTGCAGCCACACTTGTCACACTGCGGCCTTCTTCCAACTTCCCAATGATTCGACCTCGGGTAAAAGCATCCAGATGTCGTCTAACAGATTGATTATTCGCCATTTCTCGCTGAGGCAGCAACTCGGTGTGATTTTAACTGCTATACGGCGTGCAATCTCTTTGCCAGAAATACTGATCTTACACCGACAACATGCTTTATACTACTCAGACACTCCCCCATTACGTCTGCCTGCATATCTGCGCAAGTGCTACCGTACATCACCTTACTTAATCTCCTGATTGGTCTTTCTGTCCGCTCTGCCTCTTCGTTCAGCTGATATGCTAATTTTTCGACTTCGTCCTTAATTTTTGCACACCAGTGTAAATCGTCATTCAACCAATAATATTGGGTAATGTATGTCGAAAAATAACAATTACATTTTCTATTTTAGATTGCCTTCGAAACTTGGAATATTAATTCAAATTTTCGACTTTCAAACATGATTGAGTTACATTGTACAAGTTACATTGTATTATTTTTTTCTTTCAAGAAAAAAATAATACAATGTAACTTCACTGTCTGAAAATAAAAGCTATTGAGTTTTGATTTTTTCCAATCCAATCAAAGTCCAAATCAAAACTAAATTGGTTTTTCTTAAGCTGAACAAAAACTTAAACTGGAGTTTCAGTTTGCTCATACGGCAGTGCTAAGCATAGTAGTAAAAGCAGTCATACCTGCCTTTTTGAACAAAACTGAGTTATTATAACCAAGTTGTTCTCTGTTTCGTATTTTACTTAATAAATAAAATGTTTTAGGGTCATTTGATCAAAAACTTTTTTTTTTTTAAACACTCAAAAAAAAAAAAAAAAAAAAAAAATGAATCAAATGTATGGAAGAGCCAAACATTAAAACACAATATCTTAGCTTGAGCCCAGTCCAGATTCCACCTTTTTGCCTAGCACGGCAGTATACAGGGTTGGCAACAAAAAATCGGACAAAAATTGTATCATCGAATGGAAGAAAGGTAATTTAATTTTAATGAGTGCCTTATTTTTTTTTTTGTTTATCACTTTTATTAGAAAATAATTTACAATATATTTCCTAGTTTATGTATTTTTCAGTTTTCTTATAATTTTAAGCAAAATACCTGCTATTTTAAGTTGTAAGTCGAACGACAGTTCGCTTGCTTGTTGTGCCTCGGCAAACAGTATTTGAAACGGTATGCCGTTTCAAGTGGCTTGGAAATGATAGTTGATGCCCGGAAAGCGTACAAAAACGAACAGTGAGCATTTCCGTTAATCGTCAAGTCACCCAAAAGTGAGTTCAATGAAATCCTGGGGTTTCCACGAGAGAAGTCGTTCGTAAGATGGGAATTTGTGACCGATAAGTGCGACTAAGGGAAAAAAACAGCTCAAACAGAAAGTTTTACGAGTTCCAAAAAGTTCAGGCATTCGTAGGACTCCAAAGATGCTAGAAACGTTTGAGACGGGTCGCAAGTCCGCGCTGGGAAGTGATACCAGTGATTTACCGCTCAACCAACTCATAACCCCCAGAACAATAGGATTTCGTCTGTAGACACGCCAAGCACCTTAGAAAATGTTAAACATCGCCAAAATCCGAAGTCAGGCTTGGTCTGTAATGGAATCAGCACAAGCGACAAAAAAATCTCTAGTTTTTTGTGTGGATGAGGGCCGTAAAATGAATCAAAAAGTAAACCAGAAGGATATTTTAGAAGTTATTGTACTTTTGTGGGCCTAAGAGCACTTCAGCAATGTAGAGTGGACATTTAATTTAACTCCACACCGATTCATATGGCCAAAAAGGCATGAGTGGTGTAACGCGCATTGTTTTTGACATGATATCATCTTTTGAGTGGACGCTCTATTCGCTAGACCTCAATCCCATTTAGTACATTGTATGGTTTGTTTTAGAGTCAAAGGTCTATCCTAAACTACACACAAGATTGAACTCTCTAAACTAATTTCTTTATAGGGAATAGGATTGATTAAAGAACTTGCGGCCCTAGAATGAGAATTTCAATAAGCAGTTGCATCTCTGTATTACTGCAAAAGGCTGCCAGTTTGAAATCAATTAAATTTATTGATTGCTAAAGGCTTTCTCAAATTATTATCTTTTGTGTTTTTTTTTAATTTTATTTATTTTTAATAAAGTTTCATGAAAAATTGCTTGCCCGTTTTTTTTTTGCCGCACCCAGTACATTTGGTTCACACAGTCAGCAGAAACATAATTTTGTGATTAAAGTTATGCTTGTTTCTTTTATGAAGAAGAAAAATAAATTCTTCACTAAGGATATTGGTTTAAGCTTTTTTTGAAAAAGTACTATTAAACGTTTTTTGATCTATTTGCAAATTATATTATCATATAACTACTTGCATTAAAATTTGGCAATATTTTAACATACAAAGGGGGGGGGGATTGCATCAGAATTTAAGTGTGAGAAATTTTTAATCACTTTTTGCTGAAAATTTCAATTAAAACATTCTGAAAAGTTGAAAAAATTCATTTTTTCAAATTTTCCGGAGTGGAAATAAATCCTTTCGGAGAAAAACGGCTTTTTTCCGTTTTTTTTCGGAAATTTTCCGATTTTTTTCCGACCGCTTTCATCTCTAACCATGATACAACTTGTAGGATACTAGTCCTTTTTTTTATGTTTTCCGGCTTTTATGTTGTACCACTCTCATGCCAGGTTAGTTGTCGTCCACAATAAGACAACAGACTGAACCTGCTTTCATCTGAGAATAGTACACAAACCCAGTCGACTTCTCTTCAAATGCGATGCTGAAGACATCATTACAAACAAGCAAAACACTGACTTGTACGCAATTTGATGTACAAAACAAGCTGACGGGCGTATAGTCTTACTGCATTCAAATGTCTGGTACAGTTTTTCGGGATATTTGCTTGCTAGTAGCTGCAGGAAACTGCTTTGGTACCTCGTTAGCTGTGTTGCATTGGTTCCTTTTCGTTGCTAGCACTAAGTGCCAATCTTCTGCTGACGTCGTATTGCGTACATGACCTTCCTCGTGACATTTGCTACACATTCGATTTCTTTGAAATGATTTCAAAACTCTAAGAAATACCGTGTGGCCGACGTCGAACTCCCTGGCAACATCTAATTTTTCTGCCCTTCTTTGATGTTGCCCACCACACGGTCACCCGCGAAACCTTCTTAGGGATGTCGGGAAATGCCGAAAAATGCAAGTTCGTCAATTGATTCTTTCCCGTCAAACTTTGCTTTCGAATAACAATGGTCATCACGCGCCCAATCCTTTGTATCGTTTATCAGCGCTGTCACGTGACCAGCAACGTCGCGAGTCTAAGATTTGCATACTCACAACACGTCTTACTGTGTCCCGAAATTATGCTAATTTCCGTACTTCCTTGCCTTCCATTTTGTGGTGGCTAATGCTACTATTGTCATTCGTCCTTAACAATTGTTCACCAGTGTATAATCATATTCATCATTTCATAAAATCACGATCTAGCGAATTTTTGCTATCCTACATAGAAAAATGGGAAGTTTTACTTTTTGGTCTGCATGACCTTATTTAGGGTTCCCTCCCTCCTTAACAATAATCATAATAATAACAGTAATAATTGATTCGATTGTTTAATTTGGTTGTTTTATCATAGGTCTTGAAGAATTCAAATATTATAAACTTGAAAGTAAAGAGGGAACATTTTTTTCTTTAAATACCTGAAACTTTTTTTGCCAGAAAATTTATGACATGATAAAATAATTTTTAATGCAACAAATCGGGACGACTGCAAAAATTCTGAACAAATTTTGACCTTTTTGTTTCAAGCAGTCGGAAGAAGAACGATGAAAATCGAAATGCATCTCAGATTAGACAACATGGATGTCTGACTCGAATTCGCAACTCTAATTAACTATAGGGGTCACTGTAGCCACTGTCTAATGGCGGATGAAAAAGGTAAAACAAACAAATGCCATAACTTATACTTGCTTTAACGCTTAGTGAATGACAGTAATTTTTCATCGTGTTTGTGAGAAGCTTTCTTTTCTATTCTTCTGAAATTACACTACACCACATAATGTTTGAAGCCTGTAAATTACCCCAAAGAAAACACGTGGAATGGAATGTTTTACCTTTTTCTTTAGTATTGTTAATCACCGCAAGGTAGCGTATTCGAGTTCTGGAGTTACGAATTAACATTCGACCTTTAACAAAGTTTTAAACATTTTATATCCAAACCTGTTTTTGTGCGGTCCATGAAAATTCCACACAAATTGGGACTCAATTGACTAACATATCTTTAAAATGAGTGTTTAATAGTGTACATGTGATCGATTTTTTAAGCGATTTTTTTTTATGCGGTCCGTTTCTACCGCACAAAAACAGGTTTAGGTGCATAAGAATCTTCTTCAAAAACAACTTAAAAAACCTCCTTTTACTGTTTCTTACACCAGTGTACTTTTTCTACCGTGGGCACAGGCAAAGGGTAGTAAATGGATTTTTTTTTTTTTTTTGAGCAATCACGATTATTTTTTGTTCTCACTTGACAGTCCTTGATGTTCTGGTTCCTTTTTCAGCTTGAACCAGGGGTCTCTGCAGCACCACCGCCCACCGGCAGCGCGGCTCCTCTGGTCCTTTGCACTGTCCCCCGGAATCCACTTCTGCTGGGTGGTGGCGTCCATGTCCTACACACTAATGCTCATACACACTCGCCTATGCGTGTGCGCCTTTACACACATACACACGCCTACGTGCACACACGTAAGCCTACACACACACTCAACTATACACACGTAACCACCCAGGAGGAGGGACATGCTTGGGGGGTGGAAGTGGGGGGAGAACCGTTTCTAGAAACAATAACTCTAATGAGTAGGGTCTTGTCGCAACTCGTGATTGCGAAAAACATAATTTGAATGCTAAGTTTCAGAATTCAAATTAGAGTTGTTTGGGTAAAATGGGTCACAGGGTTTTTTTTTGCATTTTTGCCATACATTGTACGTTAGCTTTGTTGTGGAAGCTTGCTTATTTGCGTTTCGCTGAAAAAAAAGCGCGAAAAAATCGTCTAATTTCAACTTTCCCTGTTTTTTAGCATTGAAATAAAAACGCGTTTCCTCAAATATCTTGAAACCTCATTTCTGCAGATTTTACCGTTTACCTGCTCACGACAGTATTCATTTGTGTATCAACTTAACCTTCGTTGGGTATAGTTAGGTATAGTTTTTTTTTTTTTTATTTTTATTTTTTATGAAAAAAGTTTTGTTTACTAAAGTCATTAATTAACATAAAAATAGCGAAGGTCTGACATGACATTTTATTTTGATGCATTACATTTGAGAAAATAATAGCAAAACTAAGACGTAACATTTGCATCAGTCAAACCCGGTTTCCTCTGTTTAAGCAATACAAAAAAAAAAAAAAAAAAAAAAAAAAAAAAAAAAAAAATAGCTTAATACATTCAAAGTTGGTACATATGAAGACGGGATTTCGACAAATTTCTTACTCTTAAATCATATACTGCTAAATAAATGTTCAACGCGAAAAAAAGAAATTAATCTTATCCCATACGAAACATTCAAGTGCGTTGAACTCATAGGCGGAAATGCCAATCAAATCTGAAAGCTATTTAAGTTTCTCGCGATTTCCAATCAACGGAAGCAAATCATCTCAGAGATTGGTATTTCAAGATAAAGGTACTCTCCTGGAAAATATTTTTTACTTATGATCTTGAGGCAAAAATCAGTACAAATATTTTATTAAATTTCTGTTTCAAGTTCCTCTGCACAATTTTTTATTTCCAATACAGTAGAATTCCAATTATCTTAACTCTGACCATCCGAATAGTTTTTGGAATTTCAGAAAAATATTATGAAAGATTTTGGAAAGATTAGATTACGAAGCTAGTGTAGACGCAGTGATACAAATTGTTGGAATATGAGTAGGGTGGTCCAAAAAAGACAATTAAAAAAAAAATTCTATTCCTACCCTCCAAATTGGTTTTATCTATGTAAAAAGAAAACTATGTGAAGCTATAACTCTTGATTTTAACTTTTAAAAGTAGCTCAGCATCCTCAAATCTCTGTTTTTTTTCTTCTTCCATAATTGCAAAAGGAAACAGAATTCATGCTAGGGTAACGAAATATTTTTTTTTATTTTAAATCTAGCATTTTGTAAGTAGAAAATTATAACACAACAATTATATTTAAATACCTAATGATTAGTTTGTGCTATTACCTACCAAACCATTTTTGTTCTCACTATTGTTATGCGTTTGGGAATGTTTTTCGACAACCTGCAACAAGAATTGCAATATATCTTCAATGCGTGATTTTCTCATTAAGTTAGTTTAGAATATAAAACCTTTTTAAAAAATATTATTAACAATTGAAATTACTTAAATCATTTTTAGTCCTTTGCGATAATCCTCCCGAAGCTCACAGATTTGTTCAAAACCCTAGATTAAACATAAAAATCTTGAAACTCATTTTTAGCTACTTTCCCGTAAAAGCAAAAGGAAGAAAAAACATGAAAGACATATTGCAGCTTTAAAATATCGCTAAAAGAAAAAAGAAAAAAGTCAAAAATAAATGAATAAATAAATAAAATATTGAAAAGTTTAAAATTGGAAATTGATGTTTTGAGATGGGGAAAATATGTGTCGGTCTGCCCCCCCCCCTCCCCCTTTATAACTTTTGAGTGGATTGTCTGATTCGAACAAATTTTTTTTTTCGAAAGATCTCGGCAAGGAAACCTCATTCCCATATTTTACATTTTAGTTCGAACAATTTTCCGGTCGATTTTGAACACTTAAAAAAACTTAATTTTAGCACCTACAGGGAAGTTTAAGACAAATATAAATCCTAAAATTACTGGCGGATTTTCTGCAAACAAACTTTGTTGCAAAACGCTCCTAGAGAAGAACATGTACAGAAATTATCTTTATATTTTTGATTTGAACAACTTTTCGTTCAATTTTCAACAGTTGAAAAAACTTATAATTAGCGACTACAGGAAATTTAAAGCAAATATAGATCCGAAACATAAAGGCGGATTTACTTCAAACGAGCTTTGTTGAAAAAAAGCTCTTGCTGAAAAACATATATAGATAAGGTTTTCTTGATTTAGCTCTCTTAAAAGTATTTTTTGAATAGGTCAAAATATTTCAACATTAAGGACAAGGCGAAAAAATATCTTTTGGCCCCAAAACGTTGAAAAAAATACAGATTCTGTACGCAGTTATTCTCTCAATATTTGGTTACAAGAAATACAAGAAAAAAAAAACGTTATTAATAAAAATCGAAATACCGCGTCCCGTATACTTAACATTGACACAAGTCAAAGGTAAATACTGTATAACCCCATTAAACGATTGTTAAAGGACTGAGAAAAGTTATCGTTAAATCGAATAGCATGGACATTCAAAGCAGCAAAAACCGGACCAGTGAAATGTTTCATTAAATTGAAGAAATCGTTAAATCGGGTATCGTTAAATGGAAGTTATGCAACTGAATCAAAATGAAATGAATTCACAGCGCATTTTTTCCCCCAAGGCTGCGGAGCCGAAGGGAAAACGACCAACTGCCGACAATATCACTTCGTCACTCGATTTCTGATACACTGGAAAGGAAATAGATGAAGTTGACAATTTTATTTATTTTGGGGCATATGTTTCATCTGAGGGAGGTACAAATAATGATATATCAATAAGAATTAAAAAAGCTCAATGCACCTTTAAATCTTTATGTAAAATATGGAGATCTAACATCATACACACAAAACTCAAAATACAAATTTTCAATTCAGCAGTTAGAGCAGTCCTACTCTATGGCAGCAATACATGGAAGCTAACAAGACAGCAAGAAAAAGAGCTTGATGCCTTTCAAACTAAAAGCCTGAGAAAAATATTAAACATATACTGGCCAAATAAAATATCGAATTCAGACCTGTACAAACGAACAAATTGCAAGCCGATAACCACACTGATAAAAAAGCACAGATGGTCATGGATAGGACATGTTCTCAGAATGCAGGCAATAGACCCTACAAGAACTGCTCTCACGTGGACCCCTGATCGCAAGAGGTAGCGCGGGAGTCCAAAACTAACCTGGCGTCAGATGGCCGTACAAGAAAGAAATACCTTTGGTTGGCCAACAGGGTGGGGTGAAAAATAAAAAAATTTTGAGATCAACTATTAATAGCGGCCAAAAGTTGTCTTTTGTGACAGTTAGTAAATGTGCAAAATTTGACGAAGATCGGTTAATATCTTCAGAGGGCGCTGTGATTGCAAAGCTTTAGCATTGGTTTTTCCTTATAATTTCGTGGTTTTAATGTAAAATTTATGGTTTTAAGGACCCATTTATGTGTTAATAACATATCAAATAGCTTCCAAAAATTTTTTTGTTGTGAAACGTTAAAATTAAGCTAAAGCAATGCATTGTTTTGCTGTAAAATAACCGTAATTTGAAGAGGCACTGTTGTCGAGCTCCATGAATCATATGAAATGCCCTTTAAATACGTCATACAACCTTGAACTTTGACCAGGAAATATTCCTGACGCATATCTACAGCATTGAGTACACAGTACAGTGTATGTTTATATTTTGAGCGTATTGGAGTGGCTATTTTTAACACCATTATGAGCTTATGAGCAGAAAACACTCGAAGGAAAATTGGGCTGGATCGGAAGTAAAAACAAGGAAAATGTTAAAAGATTCCATTTCCGGAACATCAAAAAACTTGTCTCTTTGTCTCATTCTGTGTTACCTATTTATGAAGATGTACTTAAATTTTTTTTTCTTGCACCCGAAAAAAAAAACAGTTTCAAAGGAGTTTTTCAAAGGAGTTCACATTTGCTGAGATTTCAGAAGACGTAGCCACGAGGTTGAAAGAGATATGGCATCGTTCCTTTATTCCTGTAGTTTCGCAAACACGAATCGTGCGAATGATTCAATATTTTCACGGCAAATATAAAACCCTGAAGAAAACGATAATAATAAAAAAATGTGTTAAATTAGATGCGTTTCACGCCAGATGCAGTTATTTTTTATTCGAAGTTCGGGAATCGGGAACAACTTTTCGATATCGCTTGTTGTAAATGCTATTTCAGTGAAACATCTTCAAATATAATCGATCCCAGCAAAGGGAAAGGGAAGGATAGTACGTTGTTCTTGGAACAATCTGTGTCCGGGAGTTACCATCGAAAAATAATAATGGTTATGCAGCCAGATAATAAATATTTAGGACTCATTAAGCCAAATCGATTGAACGCAGAAGGAATTGCAAACGGTATACTAGATTTCATTGCTGAAAACAAAATCCTTATTACACAGCTGTGCGCCATCGGATGTGACGGTACTGCTGTAAATACCGGAAGAAAAGGTGGTGTATGTCTTGAAACATTATTTATCGACAATTGCAGTGATTAATATGCCAACTTCATAGCAACGAAATGCTTCTTCGTCAGTTAGTAGCACACTTGGATGGACCAAGTACTAGTCCCCGAAGATTCAGCGGTCCTTTCGGCAAAATGTTGAGAAGTTGCGAAACTCTACCCATAGTGAAATATGAGCCGTTAAGAGCAATATCTAAAACATGCCAACTATCGACAGAGGTGACCTAAGTACAAACCAAAAATATTTACAGGAAATATTTGAAGACGTTATTAGTGGCAACTGCTCCGTACACCTTTCTGAAATAGTATGTGATTCCTTGCGTCATTCTAGATGGCTCACGAGAACCAATCTAATTTTGCGTTTGTACATCGACACAGAATATTCGACAGCAAATTTAAAAATACCCGTTTCATTCATTGTTAAAGTTTATACACCTTGCTGGTTTCTAAAAGGATGGGGTACAAAACTTGTGGCAAATTTCTCATCTGTCGCGTTATTTGCCAACCGACCTGTTACATGCCATCGATCCTGTCATTCAGAGGAATGCTATTTCCCCTCCCCCCCCCCCTGAAAACATTTTGCTGGCAATGTTAAATGATGATCGAAATGCGACTCAAAACTTTTTCTATCATGTATGTAGTGTACGTTTAAACATTTCTTCTTAAGTACTTCATTGATGTTTAAATAATGTTGTTTAATTTTATTTGTTTCATATGTTTGCAGTTTAATAATTTTTATGTCACATTTATTAAAAATTCAGTTTTTACTTAATACTTTCCTAAAAGTCACTATTTTTTACGTTTTATTTTTCCTTTTTAAAATGCTAGAAATATAAATACATTAGGGTTTGGTGGGGTAAAGTGGTCATAAAATCGTAGGTTTTCAACTTAGGTGGATAATAAGTACAATAAATTCTTTAAACACTTCAACTTTTTTTGTTGTTATTTTACATTGCATTATTAAAGAACACGGTACATAGAATTTCAGGGGGGAAAATATTGTTTTAAGTAGTTTTATAACACTTTCATTTCCATATGTATTTATGACCACTTTACCCCATGGGGTGGGGGAAAGTGGTCATAGCATGGGGTAAAGTGGTCACAGTTTAAAATAGATGCAAAACCGTTATAAAAAACCGTAATATTTGTATATTTCGATTATAGTCGATTACAGTTACAAGTATATGCACGAGTATATGCGGGTATACATAAGCATTTATACGTGATTACCTACAGTATACGTGTCTAAACGAGTACATACGTGTCACGTGTATATACAAGTATATACGCGTATAAACGAACATCATATGCGTGTATGCACTTCTTTCTCGAGTATATACATGCATACCTGAGTATATGCGTGTATAGTAGACATATATATGCATATATAGGTATATATACATACATTTACGGGTATACACGAGTTATTTCGTGGATATATCCAGTGCGTGTTTGTACATGTCTACTCACGTACATATATATGGAAGCAACGAGTATATACGTATGTTTACGTGCAAACACGATTATGTACCAGTATAGACGTACATTTACGTTTATATCAGTATATGTATGTATACACAGGTATATCCCCTAATATACATCTATGTTTACAGAGTGAATCTAAGGTCTGGGGCAAAAACCAAAGGGGTGTGTGAGAGGAGAGGATACGAAGCAAAGAATCATAATGAAATTATGGTCGCTGACGCGCTACATGCACACTGAGCCAGAAACTGATGGATGCAAAACAGGCCACAAATTTGTTACACAAACATGATTTACCTGACCGGCTGGTGGCGTGAAGGTTAGGCGCTCGTCTTGCAGGTCTGTGGACCCGGGTTCTGAACTGGGGATGCCGGTAGGTGGATTTTCGACATGAAGAAAATCATCAGTGCACATGTCGTATGATTATGCGGCATGTAAAAGATCCCTAGGGCTTAGAACTTTTGGACATTTGGCTTAGAACTCTCTAGGAAAAAATTAAATTCCTAGTGCAATGTCGCATCAAAAAGAGCAGAGGTGCCTCCACCTGGTGGAAACTGGGCGACAAAAAAAACTACTGTGTCATATGCATCAGCGCCTTAATGGTGACACATAAAAACCTGATGCATTATAGGATTGTAGGGGAGCGCACTAGGTCTGGTTATGGCCCAGATGCCTCTTCAGGTGGGTGTCTTGTACAGCCCAATTGGAAAAAAAAAGAAAAAGATTATTTTAACCAACATTTTAGTTTTTAAGAAATATTTAGAGCAGATGTTAAAGTTACGGCCTGTAGTAGCTCTAATCCACGCATTGCAACAAAGGCACAGCGACTGATAAAAGTTTTTCAAAAGTCTCATTATTGCAACAGAGAGTGCTTTGTGATTACGACGCATGTGTTACAGCAACCGGCCACAAAGTTCATCAATCACTTTAACACTTTCTTAAGATCTAAAATGTTGTGTAAAATTGTCTTTGTGTAGTAAATTTGTGACCTGTTTTGCATCCCTCAGTTTCTGGCTTTGCGTGCATGTAGCGCGTCAACGTTGTGTTTGTGACCATATGTTTCTTATGATTCTTGTTTCTTCTACTTCCTTCTTACATCTTTTAAGAATTTGCCCAAGAGTTTAATCTTACCCTGTATACGTGTATATCATATGCTTGTGTGTAAGTGTCTACTCGAGTTACGAGTACGTACGCATATATACGTGTCTATCTGAGAAAATAAGTGTTCGTATATATACGAGTATAAGCGGGTATATACGTGTATAGTCGAACGTATACCTTTATAGAGACCAAAAATACATGCAGATACCTATATACTATGCGTTTATTGGTGCATTCATGTGATACGTGTGTGTATACGTGCCTACACGAGTATATGCGCATGCATACGCATATACTCGTATATTTAACCCTGTTTACTGTAAAAACAATACATATTAAGTAAAATCAATATTTCATTTGTGTCTGCCTCATACTTAAAGATTACGTGACGTTAGAAGGACAATATTCGTTAAGCCTAATATTATGACCACTTTACCCCATCTTACTTAAATTGTTCTGAAAAATTAACCAAAATAGATTCAGTTAACTGCTAATGAGTAAGAGTTCTTGAGACATGTAGGAAGCTTCCTGTGCAGTCAATCTGTTCATAATTCTAACAAACAAAATTTTCCAAGAAAGTTAAAAGAGGTGTTCAGATTTTGAAATTTTTCATATTCACACAAAGTATTTTATTTTACCAAATAAAGTTTTGCCAGATGTGAAATTTTATATTCAAAATGTAGTTTCTAACTGCCCTATCCTAAAATAAAATTTTCACGTTCATTCGCACATTTATTTCCAAGCTATAGCCATTTATCTGGCGAATGACCACTTTACCCCATTGACCACTTTCCCCCTTTAGACCCTATATAAGACAATTTTTGTGAGTTATTTCATATGCTTTTAATGCATGAATGTATCTCATGAGTAAATAAAATGAAATAAAATTCGTTAACAGCAGTATTTCTCATATTTTAACCATGAAATCCGGGAAAAAAGCTATAATAAAACTTTGCGACCACAGCGCCCCCTGAAGATATTGACCGATCTTGGTCAAATTTTGCATATTAGCTAACTATCACCAAAGACAACTTTTGGGAACTATTAGAAGTTGATCTGAAAAACTTTTTATTTTTCGCCCCACCCTATTAGCCAAGCTGGGGGAGTGCCAGGGAGGCGGCATTAAACCGATCGGGATGAAATGCCACGCTAACAGCCTCATGCGCCACTAAGCGTTTAGAGAATCAAGTCAAGTCAATCCCACCAAAAACATTCTGTAAAAAACTAGCCAAGTCTCGATGGAGCTGCTTGTTTATCTCTAAAAAGTAGTGAAATCTAGACAAAGTCATGACAAGTCTAAGGTTCTTTACTGCGATTTCTTTATTATTATAGTTAATGTTGTGTGACTTGGCCGTTAAACATTCTTTATACGTTAGTGGGTACAAGTCAATTTTGTTTACACGTTTTCCAAGTGGCAATTTTCCATCGTCAATGGGTAGCGGTTCTGGCGAAAGATTGGTGCAATGGTGTCATGGAGCACCTGGTTTTATACTCTTGTGTACCATTTAACGGCCAAGTCACACAACATTAACTATAATAATAAAGAAATCGCAGTAAGGAACCTTAGACTTGTCATGACTTTGTCTAGATTTCACTACTTTTTAGAGATAAACAAGCAGCTCCATCGAGACTTGGCTAGTTTTTTACAGAATGTTTTTGGTGGGATTTCACTTCTTTTTGTAGAAACATTTAATTTGTGCAATGTTCGAGTAGACTAAAGTTAGGCTAGATTAAATTAGAAGATGTGTCCCACTACGCTGGACTTTAGCAATGACAGTCGATTTTTTTATGTACCAATAGTAGAAGGGGGCATTACCATATCTCTAATACACCTGAGGGTTCTTCATTAGATACTTCAGCTTTCGATTTTTGACATCAAATAAAGCGGCCCGCCAAGTTGAATATTTTTTATAAAGGCGTTATGTCGATCTCGAATAGTTTGGTTGGGCTCTTGTGTTTTCTAATCAGGGTCACTCCAGATCTTCAATTAGCTTAGTTTTTATAGTTTTCCCTTTATGTGGCTATCAAACCCTAACTCTGTACCAAATTTCACATCTCTGAGTTCATGGGAAGTACTAGTTCTATTTTGATGATCATGAGTGAGTGAGTGTCATAAATGCGAAACTTTGCTTTCGCTTAACTTCAGAACTAAATGACCTACAGACTTGAAATTTCGGATTTTAAGTATGTGATGATAGCTTACTGGATGACGAAAATTTCTGCGTTCTAGTCTCACCAGAAGGTTCTCAAATAGGGGCCCGAAAATGCGGCGAAATGGTTCCAGTAAAGATGGTACGGCAGTGTTTGCTTCGCGCTCGACTTGGCGGGGGCACTGCCGTGCCCCCAAATCACAAAAAAAGTTATCCATCCTTTTATTGGCAACAATGTCGAAACAGTGTAAGATATTCAATTATAAAGAAATGAAAGATAAACATACAGATAGTTAGATGCAGGCATACATTGCTACTTGGAGGGACAAAAATAGAATACGTCTTCTTGAAATTAATTGAAGATTTAGATTGATAATTTTATAGAGATAAAGAAAAAAACCTACAATAGGTGCAACCTAATTGTTATAAACCAAGAACTTTGAAGAACATGTTTTGAAATACTTAAATAAAGAGACATCAAAACTAGGAAATAAGTATTTTATACTTTAAACAGAAAACAAATGAATTTAATGTACATTTCGCAAAAATATTTGACTGCATTCTTTCCAAAATTGATTATTGTTCCATCGGAAGATTTTACTATTACCGCGTTTAAACATTGACATCGAAACGTCAGGTACATTCAGCTTTTAAACGTGTCCTTTTTCCATATCGTGTTTTAGAAAAAAAAAAGACATAAATAACGTTGTTTTCAATTTATATTTTCACGCATATTTTGTCCGATAAAAAAAGAAAACATACTACTCATTACAAGCGATGAAAAAAGTAATATACATGATGGATCGACTTTTTCGAGATGTCTAAGCGTTCCACATGAATAAATTGTGAGTATAACTTGTTCGAAAGTTCTTTAAATATAGTTATATGTCATCAACTTTTATGATGGATTAAGCTATACATTTACTTTCTGGTTGAAAAGCTCTTTAATTAAGTTTTTGCGACCTAACAGAATTATTATACTGTTTTTCTCGTTTAGACAGCGCAGTGAATGATTGCTACATTGTAGACACTTCTCGGGCAACTTGGTTTTCGTTTTTAAATTTTTGCTACTTGTGGCAGAAAGGAATACGAAAAAAGTTATTAAATAAATTAAATGTTTTATTTATTTATATGCAGATCGTTATCAATGAGACTTATTTTTTGGCATTGGAAAAAGAAAAAGTTTCTTTGTAACCTTGTAACACACTTCCTATATGACGACTTCAATGTTGTTGTGCTAAATTCTTTCTTAACTGAAACTCAAGAATGGAGGAAGGAGGGAGGTAAATTAAACATTGATGATGTCGTGCTTTGTTCAGCAATGAATGTGTGTGTAAAGGTAGGGGGCAGACTCCCCTTAAAAATAATTTAATCCTACACAATATAATTGTGCCAAGTTTCCATTAATTAGCAATGCTTTTAACACTGAAACATTAAATGATCTACTGGGTGCTTAAGAGTACAGTCACGTCCCGACTTACGCAAGGGATGCGTTCCAAGACACCTCGCGTAAGTCGAAATTTCGCGTTGGGGAAAAAGGTATGCGTGAAAACTTTTACAAACATACCTAATTATTTAACACACTTTTAAACACCACCTCAAACTGTTTGAAACCATTCCTTAACTCCTACATTACCATTTCTTACGTCAAGAACGGAATTTTTATTTGTATTTTTTTAAAGCTGTTTTATTCGACATAAAATATTGTTACGATGCAAAATCAATGATCAATGGGAAAGAGAGACATAAAATAAACTAGTACGGCACGTATGGTATACTAATAAAGCAATGCACTATATTGTACTGTAGAGTAGATCCAGTAATGATATTTGTACCTTAAAAAAATGAGGATGATGATTTATGCTGCGTGATCAAACCGTTTTTCGAATATTTGTTTTAAATACAGTTGCATCACTAATTCTTTTATAACGTTTCCATCTATGGCAACACCTCTTTTCCAGGTTTCTTTAATTTACAATACAAAAGTAGCTTCTATTTTCATGATTTTTACATTTTGCGTAGACACTCTACTCGGCGAACTTTTACGAATTTCCTTTTCTTGACTTTTAATTGTGCGTATGGAAGAGTCACTCATACCCAATTGTGGTGTTACCTTACTTTAGGTAAAACAGCAGTCTTAGGTATCATTACATTTCATCAGCTTTCGCATTTAGAAGGAAAATAATAAGTGGAAAATGAGGAGTAGAGTTATTTGTATGCACTAACAATGCGATGTTCAGACTAGTAAGCTGTGGGAACTTCAGCTGCGAGTGATGCTAAAGGAATGAAGGTTCATTTGCGAAAAAAATACTTTTTTGCCAATAACAAAGTCGATACTTGCGCACCACGATTCCCTTCCGAAAATTTTCGAGTTGCTGGCGATTAATTCGCGTTAGGTCAAAAATTCTTTACTGGGGAAAAAATCGCGTTATAGTCATTTCGCGTAAGTCGAATCGCGTTGTAGCGGGAGTTGACTGTATTGAAATTAAAAAAATGCCAAACACCAAATAAATTTGATAAATGCAAAATCGACTCAGAATGTATGTTTTGGTTAAACATATCCATATATTCACAGATACATATACACTGGTATGGCTGACAAAACTATTCAGCATTCATTTGATGGTGAATAAAATGAAAATTCAGGCTGAAATTTGATACTGCTAAAATACTTTGCACTTTGAACAAAAAGTAAGAAGATAACCAAGTTCTCTAATTCGTGCAGATTACAACAATATTTTCTATATATCTCAATGTCAGTTTTTTTTTTTTTAATATTTTTCCTTTGCGGCTCACAATTACCCTAAATAAATTAATTAACTTGCTCAGTATTCTGATCACTACGGAACAAGGTTACAATCGTGAGATTACAGTTAAAACTCAAGCTATAAATTGCAAGTAATTTAAGATTATACTCCATTTGCAGACATTGCCCCGACTTCCAGTTAACTTTTGCACATTTCTTCAGCTGCCATGCCAGCTGCTCTTTTCAAGAACTACCGGCTGATCCCTGATGCACCAAAATTTGCCGAACGTGTTTTACGGACTTTCGGAGATTTTTGATTATTATTTATCCATAGTCAATGCAACAACAGCAATTCGCAACTCCAATAAACCATAGGGTGCACAGGAGCTACTGTCTAATGGCGGATGAAAAAGGTAAAACAAACAAATGCCGAAACTTATAACTTGCTTTGACGCTTAGTGAATGACAGTAATTTTTCATCGGGTTTGTGGGAAGCTTTCTTTTCTATTCTTCTGAAACTACATTACACCACAAATTGTCTGAAACCTGTAATTAACCCCAAAGAAAACATGTGGAATGGAATGTTTTACCTTTTTCGGTAGTGTTGTTAATCACCGCAAGGTAGCGTATTCGAGCTCTGGAGTTGAGAATTGAAGATTACGGTTATCTCTCGTGGTAACATTGCAGTTTCATCATTTAACTTCAAAAAAAAAAAATAGTTTGGATATAAAGAGCAGCGATGTAACATTTTGACATGAACAGTTGTCCCTTCTACAAATCAATAAAATATTTGTTCGATGTTCAAGCTTTGTTCCATATCCAAAAAATCCCTTTTAAAGAGAGCGGACCTTCTGTGATGGTGAAGTGCTTTAAAATGCATGGGTTACATTCCCTTTTAAAGGGAATGCTAAAACCGTGAGGCACAAAATAGCTTTCGACATAAAATTGAATCCGACAAAAAGCAGTCAAAATATTTTACTTTGACATATTTCAATTGAAAGTAGTAACATTTTGAAAGTAATCTAAAAGAACGGCTATAAATGTTTTTAAATATTGATAAAGTATTTCCATACGAGGGGAAAAAGTAAGACAACGTAACTTAAGATTTTTAATATTTAACGTTCAATATAATAGTTAAAACATTGAAAGATGCGTTCTAAATATTCCGTGGAAATTCCGTGGGTAGCTGAATGACATTTTCAAAGTATAACAGTGTGTATTTTGCTATATTTAACGCAAAATATTCATTTCACAAAAGATCTTTTCTCTTTGATTATTGTATTTTTAAGGTAAACTTAATGGTATAATGGCGTCGTTTCCAATATTTTAAAAGTATCTTTTTCTGAAAGAGCATGCTTAAAAACATAGGATTTGACCACTTTTTAAACAATTTGACTAAGTTTGGTATTTTTTAACAATTATTTTAATCAATGCGCAGATACAATTTCATTTTTTACGCTTCTGCACATGACATCAATAGTGATGAAATGCTATTCACTGATGCCACTAGCTCACAGCGCAATATTCAATTCGCTTCTTTACTCATATGTAGTGTTAACGATATGGTTGATAGCAAGCGTAGAGCGCAATACTTAATTCGCTTCTGAATTATCATAACATGGAAAGGCGGTAGACAGCAAGCGTAAACATTCAGCTCGCCAGTGGAATGCATGCCCAAGTACACATGCCCACTTGGGACGTCATAAAGACCACGCCTTGTTTGAACAATCGGATAATTAAAAAAATTAATTAAAAATTAAATGTTGGGAAAATTAAAAGTTTTTTCTGGGTTCATGCTATTTTTTTTTCTTTTTTGCTTATTCTGTCAACTTTAGTGATTAAAAGTAGTAATTTAGACTGAAGAAAACAACCCCATTGAACTCTCGAAATACATTTTGAATGATTTTACAAAATTCTCAAAAAGCATTCGATGGCGTAGCTACAGTTTCTGTCGTCTGGTGCGGTTCCTCTATTTGTCCCTTTCATTGAGACATAAATGCATTAAACCATTGAAAATTATCGAAATTAAAACTGGAAACTTCATTTAAGGAAGCAAAGAGAAACTAACTTTTCGCGACAAAAATGTCCTTCCGTTACCGTTTCCTAAATTTGATTTTAAGAAAAAGTTACTAACAAAAAAATTCTTGGCTTTGGCATTTTTAGCAACTTACCATGATGTTTATAAAAGTCTCTGCATCAGTTTTTGAAAAATATGTACAGGGTGGTTATAAAATAATGTGAGGTGTTCAGAGCCCTCTAGCAAGTGAAGTATTGGATGAAACGTTGTCAAAATTAATGGGCGTGCATAGCAGACCATGGATTTTCGATTTCTGCAATAAAATAATAGTACCAAAAGTCACCACTAGGGGGAAATTTGGCGCTGCGAAAACGTATTACTTGCGAATACTAAAGAATTAAATGCCAAAAAGTGCAGTAGTTATCAAGGTTTTTACTACAAATAATTGTTGCTTACAAATGAGGTTCAATAAAACCAACAAGAAATTTCAATTTGTTTCAAGAGAAGAATTTTACCAAAAGTCGTCAGGAAGAAATTTCGGCGCGGAAACAAGGATTTCTTTCTTGAATAATATTTTCTTGAATTGAATAAGAGGGTGCTCTACTCCACGTCGGGCTTTAGGTACTAAGGTATGGTGGCAACATTTCTTTGATAGCAGTTTTATTAGTCATGCATTTCCTACGGTATGGCCATCGTGTGCGCCCAATCTTCACTTTGTGACGTTTCGACGTGGATATTTCCTAATGGTGTTGGGTATCTACGACATGTTTCCGGTATCTCAACTTTGAAAACTCGAATAACGTTACATTTGGGAGACATTAATCCTCCCGCCTCCCTCCCGGATGTCTGAAAATTTTTTTTGCATTGTATGCAGTAAATGGAAAGTACCTCTATGTTGTTCATATTGAACATCATTTGTTAGTAAAAATCATACTTTATGAATAAAATTGATACATAGTTTGTCAGTTAGCATTTCATTCTTCAATATTCACAGTAATACACCTTTACAACGCCAAAATTTCCCCAAGTGACGATTTTTTGTACTATTTTTTTGTTCTTTCAGAAATCGAAATCCCATGGTCTACTTCGTACACTCATGAAATTTGGCAATGTTTCGTCCAATACTTCACTCGCTAGAGGGCTCTAAACACTTCACGTTATTTTATAACCACCCTGTATTTTGATATGCTCACAGACAGAAATACATCGATTTGTTTTATAAAAACTGTTCTTCCGTTACCGCTGGAATTCACCAATAATAATAATATTAACAGTAATAATAATAATAATAATAATAAGTAATAATAATGGTAATACTAATAATGATGGTAATGGTTATAATAATAGTAGGGGAATGTAGGGCAAAGTGAAATAGCGGGGTGAAGTGAAATGGTGAAATATTTACTCTGCTTTTTGTGCTACCTATCATAAGCAATATTTTAACTATGTAGTAGCACATATAGTCTATTCCAATAAAGAAAAAAATGTCTTTCAAAATCAAAGAATACGATAATACAAGCCATTTTATAATATTGATACCCGTATTATAAGTTATCTTAACTATTTCATGTTGCCTCACATTACCCTACTTATTTTTAGAAAAAAATCAAAACAAATACATATATTTTAACGTATGCTGAATATCTCATAAATACGTATTTAGAAATTAACTGGAGTAAAGAAAAAAAGGCTAGAATAAAATTTGACAGTCGGATAATGACAAGTTGGAAATGTGTGTTTGTCAGTCAATCTGTTCTCCTACACGCGTATAACATCTGAAAAAAGCCTAAACCAAAATTATTCCCACAAAAGATTTTTTTGAAATTTCTATATTTAACTTTTGATGTGTTCAGTTTTTGTTTTATTTTCAGTATTTTCAGAACACTCAGTATAATCGCTTGTGGCCACATTTAAAATCCACGTAAACTCTGATATCAATTTCAAATAAATTTGAATAAGGTAACACCCCCAGTAATTGGCAGGTCACTAGTGATTGGCACTTCCAACAAAACTGTCCTAAAATAAGATTCATATCCATTCTTTTAAAAGTAGAAGGCTATATACCAACTGAATGCACATTTACCTTAAAGTTTATAACTTCAATTCATGTTACTAAATGGAAGCAGTCCATAGGAAAGAGAAACAATTGTGGCTTGTGTCAAATCAGCCATTTTTGTTGCAAAAGCTTCTTCTCTGGCTTAAGGGAAGCATGCATATCAATCCATTAAAATATGACTTAAAATATATTTTAAATTTTGGATGTTAAAAGTTTTGTTTAGCTGAAAGATGTTACTTTGAGTGGGTAAAAGTAAATTTTTGCTTCTTTTTGGGTTTTGAAGACATGAGCTTATAGTCTCTAATTTGTTGTGCAATGTGTCACTAATTTGATTTTTGATACTTTTGCAGCAACAATATTGTATAATTTCTACTATTAATTGGAATCATCCAACATCTACAGTTAATTTTTTAAAAGAAACAATTAAAAAAAATATGTTTGGCCATCACAGTCAGATATTGCGACTGTAGAGAACTGTTCCATTTTTTGTGGTCCCTTTAAATCATCGGGTTAATGTTCCTTTTTATGTGAAAACAGCTATAATTCGTAAAATCAAAACCTGCATGCCAACTGATGTAACAGTAATAATTTGATATTTTTTTCCATGTAACATTCCAAGTTTTTATTTCTCTGAAAAAGATTTTTAGAGTCAAGATGTGTAATTTAACATTAATTTATGTTTGATTATCTACTTAAATAAAAAATAAATATGTTTCTTAGGATGTTGAAATTTGTATGTAATCTAAAAGTGAAAAATAAAGTGATTTTCTAGTTCTATTAACATGTGCCAATAACTGGATCACAAGATGTCATACACTGGGGTATCAGATGCCAATTACTGGTGATTTTGGTAACTTTTTGTACACGTATTTTTATAAAAATATCTATTCAAATATTTTTGCTTTTAGTGTACTAAATAAATGCACAGATGTGCATTCTTTGATACAAAAATATTTACAAGTAAATATTTCTTTTCTAAGAGATGAAAACAGAGGTAAGTTTAAAGGAAAAACTCTTAAAGTGCTAATTACCGGGGTCGTTAGCCTATAAGAAACTTTTAATGGGCGAATTCTCGAAAAAATGTCCCGTGAGTAACACTAAGTTTTTATTTTTTCCAACTAACCAAAGCCTTCAAAAAATAATGCTGTTGGGACTGCATGCTTAAATTTACTATCAAAGTATAGTAGTTAATCCATATTTAATTAATAGTTACTTGAATAAAATAAAAAACTTATCGTTACGCACGGGACATTTTTTTGAGAATTGCCTAGGGACGAAAAGGAATGATTGGATTTAATTACTATACAGGCAAATTTTAAACAGTAAATAAAAGTTCAACACCATTAAGAGCTATGTAAAATATTTAAATTTTAACTATATGGTAAAATAGGAAAAAATGCAAAAACATTAAACGTCGTCAACACATTAATGAAAGTTAGTTCAATGAAGTAGAGTAAAATAAAAAGTAGTACTAATATTGTCTTGCATTCGTTCAATAACATACAATGGGGTTGTTTCCTTAAGTCAAAAGTACTACTTTTAGTCACTGAAATTGATAGAATAAGCAAAAATAATAACATAGGCCCAGAAAATACTTTCATTTTTCTCAACAGTTATTTTTTAACTTATTTTTTAAAATGTCCGATTTTTCAAACAAAGTCTTGATGACGTTACAAATGATGCATTTTGGCGCATCTTTCTACAGAGTTTCCACGTTATGATCATCAAGAAGATCAATCAACCATATCGTTGCCAATACACGTGAGTAAAGATGCGAATTAAATATTTTGCTCTGTGAATGGCAACAGCGAATGGCATTCCATCATTTGTGATGTCATCGGCAGAAATATAAACAATGAAAGAGTACCGACTTAAGTTTTTTTTTCTTTTTAAATATTAAACTGAAGCAAATTATTTATCCTTTTCCCTTATCCCTTCCCAGATCCTACGTTTTTAAACATGCTCTTTCAGAAAAAAATACTTCTAAATGTTTGGAAACTACCCCATTGGCTGCAAGCGATTTTTTTAATACAAAAGATTAATGTGATGTGAAATATTTCTTGACATTCTAAATTTTGAATATTATTAAGTTTGTTTTAATAGCAAAGTGTAAAATGAAGAGTGTTTTGCTTCAGAAATAAAATTTGTCAGTTTTTATAACTATTGACTTAGTTTGGCAATGATTCAAAAGGAAAATAAATTTATTCATAAAATAGTTCTTGTATTTTCAATATTGCTACTTTAGAATAAAAAGTTCCATTTTTAAAAATATTGTACAAAAGTCGCTCTTACTTTAAAAAAAACTTAATCAAAATCGTGTTCCAGACACCTTTGTAGTAATTTATTTGGATAGCTTCTTTCTTCTAACTTAGATCTAAAATGCTAATGCAAAAACTATGAATATTAAAAGTCCCTGAAACATGATATTTAACTTTAGAAGAAAAAAAAGTACTTAAAATATAAGTTTTATATTTACTTGCTGTTTTGCTTCACGGAAAAGACTTGTTTTTTCTTCAAATAAATGTTTTTAACTGCAAAAAACGACCAGATAAATTCAAATAATTTGGAAAATAAGGAAATGGAGAAAATAATGATTAATGTTGGAATATGGATGTTGACAGACGGAATATAGAACCGTTCAGTTCCAAACAGGCGTGTTTTTATTTTCTTTAAAAAAAATGTATTTTAACATTTCAAATTATCAAAGTTTTTTTCTGTTTTATTTGTTTACTAGCAGTACCCGCTCGGCTACGCCCGTGCTAAGAATTTAAAGAAAGTCTCCCCCCCCCTTCTGATGTGAAATGACCATTTTTCTTCAAATAAAATGCGTACACATCTTTTCACAAAAACCTGCTCAAGTCTTTTTGGAATTTAAAACTATTCGCCAAAACACATAAAAAGATAAACAGTAGCTTTAAAACTCAAAATAATCCTTCAACTGTATGGTTCATTGCTTAACGCTCCAAGCAACCACGTTACAGTAACCCTGCCCTTGAGCAAGTAAAGCGTGTTTTGTTTTCTCCACTTTAAAATGTTTCGCCAAATAAATAATGCTATAATAAAAATGTAATAAAGAACAATCACAAATGAATAATACGACAAATCAAACTATTTGCTTAGTAAGTAACTATTTTCAACTATAAGAACAAAAACAAACGTTGAAGAAATAAGGAAAACAAAACCAATAGAAAAATCCTACAAAATCAAATTATGTACCTGAATGTAGAAAAAAAACCGCATTCAAAAATCAGTTAGCTGACCACAACAGCGTAGCTGACCACGAGTCTTACCCCGCCGTCTAATAGGAATTCATAGAAATAAATAATTAATTAAACATTTTATTTGCAATTACATTTATTTCGGTCAATCTGATTTTAAATAAAATAGCCTATGGCCTTCCTCAATAAATTGACTATTCAACTCAGAAAGAATTTTTCAGTTCGAACCAGTAGTTTCTGAAATTTAGCGCGTTCAAACAAAAAAACAAACTCTTCTGCTTTACATGGTATTTCTGCCTTAGCCCTGGCTGTTGGGCTGTAACTTATTAAGAATCTTCAGCTTTATATTATTAGTATAGATTTCTTTTTTCAATTTTCAATGGCACAAATTAGAAGAAATCTTCGCTGTTAAAAATAAAGGTTAAACGTTTCACCAATATTCCGATTATCCGATTATTTTTAGTTCCTTTAAGAAAGAGTATGCTCCATTTTCCATGATTTCGATCAAGGAATATCTACCTTCGCCGAAATCTTTGTTCAACTCATAGTGCAAAACCGTCGAGTCAAGAAATTTCATCAACTAACTTCTTGCACGGTGAAGAAAAAAACATTTTATAACTACTTTTAAATTAACAGTGTGATTAATATAACACATTTAACGTTCAATGCTCAATCTATTTGCACGGGTGTGACAGTTTTACGTATTTTTTCCACTTTATTCCAGGGATTTAAAACCTTTGGCTTTGATTTTTATTTGTCTGTATAAAATGAACTCCATTAGGTGTCATGATACAAAAACTGTTTAGTGCGATCTTTACTTGCGCGGTTTTTTTTTTTTTTTTTTTTTTTTTTTTTTTGCGGCAAATGAAAGTTTTAATAAAATTGGGACATAATTGACGAATTTATTTGTTTTTATAAACCGAGTGCAAGGTAGGTACTACAAGCGACGAAAGTGGTTCTGAACTAGTTTACCACAAGAAAGTTTCCGCGTTGTCTGAACACAAAAGATAAAAGGTTATACGTTTTGAAAAGTTGTGTATGTGGAAAATAAAATATGCGGAAATAAATTTTTTTGAAATGTTCGCAAGTGCAGTTGAAATTCAGATTATAGAAGGTTAAGCGAGATTCAAACACTTGGTTAAAGTCTGATAATAGTCCTCATGAAAAACTCTCAGAATCATTAGAATGCAAAAATATATAAGGTAACGCACTAGTGGTGGCCACAGTTAAGCATATTTCATGTCTTTTTTAAACTGTGGGTCTACAATATTAATTCCATTTTTTTAGCTCAATGAACATATTGTAGCCCAACTATTCCTAAATCGTCCCATTTTCAAAAAATGCCAGAATTTTTTACATATTTTTTCCCGATCTTCAAATTTTATCCAATAGTGGGCACTCCAAAATCTGAGATTTTCAGTAGTGGCCACATGCATGAGTCAGTAGTGGCCATTTGACATCCTTTCCTTAGAATTCACATTACTCACCTTAAATTCAAATAACTGATGGATAAAATTGATTCAATATGATAGTTACATTAAGTACCAATATATTAATCACATTTTTTATTGTACATTTCTTTCTTCAATGTACATACGTACTTAGGATAAAATAAAAAGATTTTCGTAGAAAATTTGTATTTGGAATTTTGTACGCTAATGTAAAAATTTAGTAAAAAAAAAATGAATGTACTGATATAAGTATTCTACATATGAACTTTGGTAAGTATGAACTGAATTATTATTATCACTACGAAATCATCTTCTTTATCTTTACTAATAATAAAGATGATAGTCTCTCTGTCCGGAGGATATCTGGATGTCTGTGACGCACATAGCGCCTAGACTGTTCGGCCGATTTTCATGAAATTTGGTACAAAGTTAGTTTGTAGCAGTGGGGTGTGCACCTCGAAGCGATTTTTTTGAAAATTCGATGTGGTTCTTTTTCTATTCCAATTTTAAGAACAAAAATATCATAAGATGGACGAGTAAATTACGAAATTATCATAACGTGGAACCGTAACATGGGTACAAGCCAGTTGGCGAGAAAATTCATCATACATTACTTGTAAATATACAGGCGAACCAAAAGACCTTTTAATTTTCCTATTAAGGGCAAAGCCGTGCGGGTACCACTAGTTAATATTAAAGCTGAAAGTCTCTCTGTCCGGATCTCTGTCTGTCTGGATCTCTGTGACGCGCATAACGCCTAGGCCGCTTGACCGATTTTCATAAAATGTTGCACAAAGTTAGTTTGTAGCATGGCGGTGGGAACCTCGAAGCGATTTTTCGAAAATTCTATTTTGTTCTTTTTATATACCAATTTTAAGAAAATTTTTCCGAGCAAATTATCACAGCGTGGAATAGTAAATTACGAAATCATCATAACGTGGAACCTTAACATGGGCGAGCCATTTAACATAGTAAATTGGCGAGAAATTTATCATCCATTATTTGTTAATATACAGGCGAACCAAATGACCTTTTTATTTTCTACTACGGGCAAAGCCGTGAGCGTGCCACTAGTTCATAAGAAAATAGTAAATACACAATTCAATGTAATTCTAAGACAATTTGTTTTCTACAACTTACCAAGGTATATGAATGGATATAGGAAATTGGTAGCATAAGTTTTCAATACTACTAAATGTAGGGTGTCCATGCACCTAGAAAGTCATGGATTTCGGCTATAATAAAAAATGGTCATGGAAAATCATGATTTTCGGCAAAAAGTGCTCAAAAATCATGGAAATTGACAATTGGTCATGGATTTTGAGTTCAAGAACATGCATATTTATCGAATTCTACACATTAGCTTAAACTTCCGCATAATGGCCATTTTTTGCGCTATTACGTGTTAATCCCAATTTTTCACACCTTTCTAAATCCGATTGCATCCGCTTCCTTAATACTCGCTCATTTTTCTTTTCTTTGTGATTTTACCTTTCGGACATTTATAATTATGTATTTAGCGTTATTTTCAACCCTCCTTATATATATCTTATTGTGTAGTTAAGGACTTTTAGACTTCTAATTTTGCCGATGGCATTCGATGCAAAAATTTTAAGTCATCCGTGTTGATTCAAGAGACTCATAAAAATTATCGTTATTTCTCAGATATGTCTTAAGTTAATGAAGATTTTAGAAAATAAAATAGGTCTGAAAAATTAATTACGGACGTTTTGTACATCGATAAAATACAGAAATCAGGGAAATTTCAAAGGTAAAATTTTTAAAAAGTCCGTAAATGTTACACATTTCACAAATTTGGAAATTTTACAACATTTGTAACCTATCATAAAACTTTGGCGGTAAATATCTGGTATTGTCTAGTAAATTATTTTTTAAGTACTCTAATATTTTATTTTTTTCTGATTATTTATGCTATTTATTGTAAACATAATTTTAGAAACTACTAAATTATTGCTAGTCACAGGTAATTTAGAAAACTACCAGTAGTATCATGCTCCTATTTTTTATTCGGTAAGCTTTGAAGTTTTATCCGGTAAACTGAAAATTGTCCCCTTCCCAAAAAAATTTGGGCATCCTTGACTATTAGCAGTCATAAATAAATATGAATCAATAGATTATAAATTGCAAAATACATATTTACTGACATGATTTAGACTACCAGAGAGAAAATCTGTTCCATAAACAATTGTTATAACTGGGAATTTTTTATATCATGGCTTTTTCTAATTTTACTGTGTGTGACTTACTTCTAAGGGTTTTACCTTAAAAAAAATCTGTATTTTCAAGAAATGATTGCTTAAATCTAAAAAATTAAAAATTATCTGCTTTGCATAGAAAAGGGATAACTTCGATCAAGCATTATGCCCTTTCCTCTTCATTTTTTTACCTGCTCAGCAAGCAGGGTGCAATCTCTCTCTCGGTTCTAGTAGAATGTTTCTCCTCTTTTTGTACTAGCGAGCCAAATCCCTGTTGTTGTTTTTTTAACCAACAAGCTATTTAATAATTCCCCTCCCCCCCGTGATATGCGCCCCTAGGCCAGGGCGTATGGGCCTAGGGGATGGCCTGTTGAGTAATCCGGGCCTGGCCATAGAAGAGGTAAACGCACTAGCAGTCACCACAGTGAAGCATAATTTTGTGGCTTTTTTAAACTGTGGGCCTACACTATCAATTACCATATTTGAAACTCAATGAGCTTATTATAGCCCTTCTCTTCCTTAATCGTCCCATTTTTTAAAAATGCCAGAATGTCAGTTTGTTCAATTTTTTTCAAACCTCAAATTTGATCCATCAGTGGCCATTATGTAATGTACATGAGTCAGTAGTGGCCAATGGCCATATTGCTGTTTAGAAGTGGCCACCGGGTGGTCACTACTAGATCACACAATAATATTATGTCAGAAATGAGGCAGGTTTTTATGTAAAGAGATTACAACCTATTAAAAGGAAAATTGAGTTGATTTATGAAAAACCTTCCTGATTCAGTAGTGGCCACTCGGTGGCCACTTTTGAATTTCCCAACTTTTTTGGTACCAGTAGTGGCCAGGTAAACTGTCAGCCAAAAAAGAACTATTTCGAGTTGAAAACGTTCCAAACATGATCTTTCACATTTCATAAGATGGTTTACAGCTCTAAAAATATTATTTTTGGGCATTGTTCTATTCATAATACAACCCAATGTTTATATACCTTGTTACGGAGAAGCGTTAGAAAACAGCTGAAAAAACATCGACAATCCAGGTGATCGCATTAAATAGTTGATAACAATTTTCCATGATGCTCTACCTACTCCTCCTTGAACTGCCCACTACACTATAGCCTGAGGTATACCTCCTGCAAGTTTGAATAAACTGGCACCCCAAGAATCCTTATTTTTAAAATATAAACCTTAAAGTGGCCACTACTGAAGCAGTGGCCATTACTGGTGCATTTACCTTATATATTGGAGCGACCTCCACCAGCTCAAAATAACATCGTCAAAAATCACAAATTGCAGATAACAGCAGACACGTGTTTTGGCGTTACAAGGAATGCCTTTTTCAATGCAAAAAAAATGAGCTTTTTAATGAAAAGACATCCGACAAAAGCCAAGAGCCAGATAAGCAGGCAGCTTAAAAACTAAAAATAGCGAATTAACTAAGAACCAATGAAAAAATTCTAAACCAATAAAGGACCAATAGGAATGCAAACAATGAGCAACAGCTTTCAAAAGCAATGTGTTTTTTGACGAAGTTATTTCTTATTTTACTTGTTATTCATAAAGGTTTTTATTCAACTTATTCAACTTGAATGTATCTTCTCAGAAAGAAAATACCCAAATCTCTAAAAACTCATTACGCATTCTTTCTGTTATAAGAATTTTGCTTGTCAAATAAAACTGCTATCAAATTTTAAAAAAAACCTGTCAGTTTGTCAAAATCTGCATATTTCACGAATAATGCGACCAAAAAGTAAAAATAATAATACTATGAGAAAAATAATGCACAATATCTTCAGAAAATATGTAAACTTCTTTTTCTTTCTTTGCAGTGCGTTGCCATTGCGGTACTAGCCTAATTTTTGGACTGTGGACGAATAGTGTTGGGGCAACAAAATAAAAATTAAAAAAAAAAAAAAAAATCTGAGGGGAAGGTCAAAACTCACAATGTATGACTTTGAAACTTAAATGTGTCCTTTAAAAAGTCATCTAATATATCAGTAGAAAATTCTATTTCTCAGTTAAGCAATGGTTTTTTGAAATTTCATTCTATTTTTTTAAGTAGGAGAGAAGTTAGTTATTTATAAGAGCACACTTTTCATTTTTTCGCAAATTGAGTATTTTTAGACCTATATTTTGAACTATTTCCAAAATCTAAATCTAAAAATTGGCAGGATTACTTATCTTGTCATATGTATCTTTCATGCCCAATTTTATGAAAATCCGAAACTAGTAAGGTCAAAAACTTCACTTTTTTTTATTGGTCTGACAAGGAATTGCTCATCTATTAGTTTGAAAGGTTGCTAGATTGTTGAAAAGTTGTAAGTTGCTTATCTCAGAGACTTGTGACTCTGCTTAACTTCAGAGGCTAACTCTGAGTTAAGCAGAGTCACATTGAAATGAACGAAGCACGTGGATTAGATTTTTCCTTTTCCCTCTCTGTCTAATAGAATTTCCTTAACGAGCCGCTAGCTGATTCCATGACAAAACGTGGGCAGTATGTGAATCCATTGAGAAGGAATACTAATGGAGGGAGCCATAGCAAATGTCTCAGTGAAATAAGCTTGGGACCCAATGTTTCCCAGGTCAGGTGACTTGTTTGGCTGGGAAGTATTCGCGTTTTGGCACGCAATCGCTCTTTTGGCATTAAATATTTTTCAGACGACGCGACGGCGCTTATTATGAAGTCGGGGGGGGGGGGGGGGGGTTACAAATCAGAGCAAATCTGGCTCCAACTCCTTTACCGCATAATAATAAATAAATAAATAAATAACGGATACAAATACAGGCCCATCATTCAAACTCCCTCTCCCCACTTCTTTCCGGATTTTAAAATATAATGTAACTGCATTTTTCATGTATTTTGATGTTTATTCCCTGAAATGACGGGCATGTACAAATAGTTTAAAGTGTTCGGTTATTGACTGAAAATTTATGGATTCATATGTATTGTTATCAATGTTTTGAAATGATTTCATACACAGGCATACTAGTATTTAAATTGAAGTATAAAAATAGCAAATCTTTATTCTTGCGCATCTGCTGTTCACAGGAGCTTGGCGAGAAGATACTCGCCAACAAAGCAAATGTACACAAAAACACAAAATGCTTAAGAGCCGTTAAAATAATTACTAGTTAAGTAAAAAGTGTTTTTATGGAACTGAAATGTTATTTACACTCAAGATATACAATGTTTTATACATTTTATAGGTAAAATAAGTACAAAAATTTAAAAATTATAGGCAACTGTGGAATATGTACTCATTGAATGCATATAAATGTTATTTTTTCTTTATTTAGAAGTAAAAAACATTCGTACATGCTAGGGGAAAGTTACTGGACCTCCTGGTGTGGCTTTTTCCTCACAGTTTACAATGCTAGAATACTGCACTATTACTATAAATCTAATTTTTCCCTTCCACAGCTAAAGGTTGTTATCATGCATGGCTTCAGCTAATGAAAACTTCTTCAGCGGTTACGGTCAACTCGAAATTGCTCCCCAGGTCACATGGTACTGTTGTCGTATCGGGATGGTAGGGTTGCACTCTCTCCATCTATTCCTTCTCAATGTGTGAATCCTTTGTTAGGCAAAGTGTTGCGTTGATCCGCTTTGTCTGATCCTCTTTACCCGAATATGTCTGCTACAATGTCGTTCGGTTTAATACACCAAAAACTAGGCGTAACAGAGAATTTAATACAGTTAAGCGATTTTAATTTTCCTTTAAAATGATTTTAAGCTGATAGTTGCGTTTTTAATTTGTTTTACATACTTATTCCTTACCCATTATGACAATCAGCTCGTACCATCATAGAATGTTTTTATGAGTAAGTTGAAAAAATTTCAACAAAATTTTCTTTGCTTAGGTTATTTTCTAGAGCCAATGCTTTAGATATCCTGTTTTGACAAAACTTGATGCAGCATCAATTGATGACAAAATATGAATAGAATCATTGCCGTCGACTATCATGAATTTTGAGGAGTTATAATCAATCCACTGCACTCTGATCCACTTTGAGCTACCATTCCCCTACACATGAATACACATCTTAAAATTCAGAATGAAAATATTAATGCATGATTTTTAACATATTTTTGCTACATCGTCAAAAATTTCAAACAATGTTATCTTTCAACAGTACCTACTTTTTTCATCTTACACTCCAAATTGCTAGATTTTTATTCTTGATAGCGCACGTGAAACTTTACAGAACAACTTTTTCCGATTCAAATTTAAAATTTAAATTACTTAAGAAGTCTTTTATTTCCCTAAGGGCTTAGACTTTTTCCAGAAAACAGCTTTTAATTATTTCTTTTTGCAAAGTCATGTCATCTGAGAGATTGAAATTTGCAAACCGACAAAGTTTCTTTAGTGTTAAAAGTTCAAAAAAAAAAAAAAAAATCTACAAACATTCATTTCAATCTCATCAGTAAGAACCCTTGGCTTCAGCGTTAGGAGAAGAAGAGTATAATTGAAGCAATTAAGAATCATCAGCATTTAACGCACTTAAAGGATTTGAATTGATCATACAATTAAATGGAATAATCAAAGGGGATAATTATTTTTCTAAGAAGATCTTCTGATTACAGATTTGGTTAAATGAATCTGTAAGCAGAAGCGTTGTTTTTTTCCACACTGTACGGAATTAGTGTTACTGGTTTCATTCGATTTTCATAAAAAATAAAGTTTCTCCTAGATAACAGGACACCCTTCAATATTTTTAGACTTGTGAATAGTAATATACTGGAAGAATTTTAGCTTCATATTTCAACTGAAAGAGGGTGCTCAGACCCCCTCCCCCAAACTTCATACTTATGGGGAGGGAGGTTAAAAAATACATTGAACTGAAAAAACAATGCTACATATTAGAATATACACGAGTAATATGCATATACATTGCAATAAAATTATTATTTGCAAAAAAAAAACAGCTGGGGAAATTAAATGTTTCTAAATTCGTGACATTTCCCATGCGACGGCTAATGTTAAGGGGTCATTGAGCACCGTCTCAAAATTTGAGTAAGAAGCTAAAACTTCTACAGCATAATACTATTAGTAAGTCTAAAAACAATTAGGGGGTCTCCTGGACTCTAGTTGAAAAAAAAATTTTTTTTAACCACTCTAATGCGGGTGTTGCCTTCGGTCAAGATTACTACTTTAAGTCACTGAAATTGGTAGAATAAGCAAAAAAATAAAAATAGTAATTACTTGGAGACAGAAACTGCTTTAATTTTCCCAACATTTTAACTTTTGATTCCTTTTTTAAAATGTCAGATTTCTGAAACAATATGTTTCGTCGTGTGACATAACATATAACGTCGTCTGCGCACGCAACTCAAAAGTACCTGCAAGCTAATAATTGTCAATCACGTAAAAAAAAAACCGGGGGGAGGGGGAGGGGGGAGGGGTCGTCATATCAAAATAAATAAATGCATTTTGTAAAAGTTCGTTGGCTGAAACAACGTTATAAAGCACAAAATTGCAAATAATTGCAGGAAAATGATTTGAGGTCACAAAAGGAACTAATTTTCATGCCAACAATTATGTGCGCCTATGGATGCAAATACCCAAGTTAAATTTCAAAAATTTAAAGCTAAGCTTCTTTTAGCAGATATCTTTGCATTCGTAAGCTCACATATTTTCGGGAATTACATCTCCACTGCAGATCATAAATTGGTGGGATCTTCCTCTTCTTAAGCAGTCAAGTCAAAAAATCAATAAGATACCCAAATTTCCGAGAACAAAGGAGAAACTAGCAATTCGCTGCTTCTTGGAAATGCTCTGTTGAGGGAGGGGAGAAAAACAGGACAAAAAGAGTGCAATAAACCTTGTAGCGAGAGGGTTATTTATGAAGATAGAGATAACCACTAGGAGCAAGTCCCTCATCTGCCTTTGGTCCTTTAATAACCCAATGCACACAAGGATTCCAAAACTTTTTTGTATTTTCGGGTATAAGCACCGCGGTGCGTACGAGAAAAAAAGTTTATAAAGTGCCGATGTGGCGGATACAGCAGGTACGGCGCATACGATGCTTTTTTTTTTTTACAGTTTACAACATTTTACAGAAAATAAACTATTTTGAAAAGAAGGAAAATAAAATGTTTGGAACTTTCTTCGAAATGATTGGAATAGTGTTCAAAATGTGTTTTGAATTAAAAAAAAAAATTCCCTTTGAACTTCTGGTATCATTATTGAACACGTTTTTTTCCCCAAGCGATTAACTATGCAAAAAATTGATGAATTTACAATCGGCGTGTCCCGCCTTTTTCGCACAGTTTAGCTTCTAATGTAATTCAAGTCTTTAATTAACGGGAAGATAATATTAAATTATGCCAGAATGTGTTTTATTGCTTTAGTTTTTAATTGAAAGGGTTGAGCTAAAATCGGAAAGATGTCCAGATTTTCGAGTATAGATCGGGAAAATTTTCGGAAATTTTATTTTGCGGTAAAGTCCGGATCTCTTGCTTTTAGCATCGTTGTTTGGACTAAAGTGCTGAAATTTATGCGAGTTTATCCTGTAATTATTTCAATGTAAGTTCATAACTTTTTAAACATCCATTAAGGCGATCATTCAAAGTTTTTTTCATGCGCAATATCAAAATTTTCGGCAGCAATCCGAAATTCGGCAAAGTCCGTGGTTGTCGGATTTAGGGTAACTTACTCTCAGTAAGTTGTTAAGAATTTTTTTTTTTTTGAAATATTTAATCTGTTTAAATTGCGTTCTAGATATCTTCAAAAAAAAAAAAAAAACCCTAACAGAAACAACTTTTCTTTCACATTGTTTGTTAAACTTAAAGCGCGGCACTTACGCCGGGTGCGGTGCAAATTTCCAAAAATACGGCAAGTGTGACCTTGCTGGTCCCATATGATAAGCTTTAAAGCCATAGGTGCTTTTGTGATTTGATATGAGCTCCAAAAAGAGAGGAAAAAAAAAAAGAAATACTAAGCCACATGAAAAGAATTGCTCAGTTATCCCACTTGGTGAATAGGAGAAAAGAAGGGAGGATCAACATTCTAGTAATTTTTTAACAGGAGGAAAAAAAAGACAGATAGGAAACTAGAACAATTACTCACGATTATGGGCAGATGCGCATGTCCGCAATGAATGTATCCTCATAGCACCAAATATTTTCTTACAGCAACGAATGTATCTGTGTCCGTCTGTATTATCTAGCTATGATTACTACGTTTTTCATTAGCAATTTCAATTTTAAACAAATTAAAAGTAACGAAGGAGAACTTGAATGATTGTCGCGAGATGTAAAAGCCCGCAATGAATGTATCTGCACAGCAGCGAACCATATATTCACCTTACGTGCTTGCGTTTACCCTACCTATTAATAATTTTTACAGAGTAATATTAAGTAATATCAGTTTAAAACAAATTAGAAGTGAAGAGTAAGAACTTGAACGATTATCGCGACATGCAGGTGCCCGCAGCGAATGTATCCACCTTACGCGCTTTTATATACTAATAACCATTTCTAACTATTACAAATTAATTAAATAATATCAGTTTAAAATAAGTTAGAAGTAAGAATTTAAACGATTATCGCGAGATGCGCGTGCCCGCAGCGAATGTATCCGCACAGCAACGAATGCATCCACCGAATGCGCAGGTGTATATACTATCTTGTAATAATTTTACAATCTAAATAAATAATATCAATTTCAATTTAAAACGAATAAGAAGTAAAGAATATGAACTTTTACGATTATCGGATGATGTGCATGCAACTCCTCGGCGATGTATTCGCACGTCAGCGGATGTATCCGCGCACGGCGTGCGCGCGTGCATCTACATTATCTAGCTCTGGTTATATCCTGCAGCTGTAACTCCGGGACGGGAAAATGTTTGAAATCTCCGAAAGAAGCTAACCCCTTTTTGACCCAATGCGGGCATAAAAAAGAGGAAGATGCCCTTCTGAATTCCAAGTGTCGTTTACTCAAAAACAAGCGGTGGGAAACTTTCCACCGAAAAAAGGAAATTTTGCGTGGGGAGCAGAGATTATCGAATCGGAATGTGTTTACTTCTAATTATCTATTTTATGAGATGCAACAGTCTGGAGGTCTGAACTTATTTCCTGCGTTCCCGAAATTAGGTGGCAGGAAAAATGCACGCCTGCGACAAAAAGATCAACTCTTCTTGACCTAAACACGCTCAAAATCACAAGGGAGGCTATTTGCAGCGGAACGAAGCTTCCAGAAAACGCAGCCGGGTCGCAGAATGGGGGTGGATGTCCCTTTTCAGGCGTGTGGGACAGAAGGTCAAAATCGAGCCCCACAGTAAGTTTTCTTTTCGGAGAGTTGAGACTTTGTTACAATGCATGATTGCTCCTTATATTCAAACGCATAAATGTCAAAGCCCAAAGTTTAAAACTCCGGAAATAAAGCTCAAATATGTACTTTAAAATGTCAGTTTGGTGCAAATAGATTGTTTAAGCACGATCTTAGATTACTAACATTCAGTTATTATGCTTTCACTTGATTTTGTATTCTGGTCATTCTTCAAAAAGTGTAACTTTTCTCTGTCACACGCCTTTTACAGAAAAACTTTAAGGAACAATTCATTTAACAGTGATTTTTAATTTCATCAAAAATGTATCTATTTAAACCTGCCAGCAATTTTTTAATAACAATTTTTATTTTAGTATACTTTTGGTTCGCAACATGTGAATTCTCACCTCGGTGGCAGGTCACACACGTGTGACTGTTTATGTTGCTTAATAACTTGTTTAATTAAAAGTATATGTTTATTTATTTATTATTCCTTTCACCAAGTGTCTCAAATACTAATTGTTTAGGTACATTTAATTTTTTAATATTGTGTTTTAGCTCGTTTTTTAGGAAAAGTAGTCATGTCACACGAAAAACTCTCACCTCCGTTACATAAACACAAAATGCCATTTCTCATTAACACGTGGCAGTAATGACATCAAATTTTATTTTCCATGATACAAGGGAGCTAGCTCCCTTGTTTATGTTCAGCCATAGTTGAAGTTGTGAGATTTTTTTCGAAAAACAAGAAGATAGATTTTGCTTTAAAAATTTAGTGTGGTTATTCTGACTTCTCACCTCCGTAATCTTGAATTTCAAGGATATAAATTAATGTGAAAAGGAAGTGAACATGTTTTCATATGCTTAACATGTGCAGATTGTAGCAACGGAGAAAAAAAATTCCATGAAAAATGTATCTATAAGGCCTATATTAACGGAAAGACCCTCACCTATGTGACAGATCTTATCAATGTCATTATTTCTGAGGTGAAAATAACTGATGGAGGAGAAATACACCAATAATAGGCAACATCAATAATAGGCATTCAACCAAAATTGTAAATTGCCATTATATCCTCAAATTTACTAAATACTACTTTTTAACATATGTTTGAAACTACTAATTAAGCCGTACTTTAATTAAGAGAGCTTAATATTATATTCCCATTAATCATTAAAATAGCTGATTGTTTGCACAATTTAAAAAATTACTACTTTGATATTTAATAGGCCTCAATTTTTAAACATTAAAAGTTTTTTCCTTTTTTTTTTGTTTCCGTGAACAAGGCATTTATTATCATTATTATTATTTTTTTATTTATGAGTAAAATAATTGGAACTTAGCTGATCCATTGTTTATGGTTACTTCTAGCAGGTAACATTTCATGTAAGAATGAAAAAAAAGAAAACAAAAGGTTTCGAAATTGAAAAATACTTGCGTTCAAAAATTACTTTTTTTTTTGAAAATGACCCATTCATGAATTTTGATCGACTTAACTTACAATACAGTAGGAAGATTATAAAAGTTTTTAAAAAATACATTTATCTTCCACTTTTTTTTTCGATGAAGATTTTTCCGACAACTTAACGACATTATATTTTTGTTCAAGCAATTTACATATATATATCATTCAATATGAATATTGATTTTAGTATTAGCGTACAGTAACTGGCTTATAATGTTCTCAGAAAAAAAAGAAACATCAAATTGACAGTCGGACAAATTGGTGAAGACATTGCATAAAAGCAATATATATATATTTTTTTTACATTTTAGCAAATTTCACTCAGCTGCTTTTGTACTATTATAAGTTTAAGAATGATAGTCAGTTATTTTAAAAAACTTAGGGTTTTTTTTTCTCTTGCAATTCCTTTCAATTTGTTCCTATTGTATTCATGTCCAAGTATGAAACGAAATAAATGTATCATAATTTCATCACTTAAAAAGAACCGAAGTTTTTTCAGACAAAAAATCTTTGAAATAAGTTGAAGAGCTTATCAATAAATATTCTGTAAAAAATACAACCCAGCTATTTTCCAATGGTTTATTCATAGCCAGAAGATAAAAACGATGAATAAATAAGTTGCATTTGCCAAGAAATTTTATTCAAAACCAGGGTGCAGATTTATTTACGATAGCTATCTCTCTGATACATAATTTTAATGCACTTTATTCATTCAGAAAAGTAATTGGGAACGCAACAAAATCAGCTTCAATGTACTGACACTCTTCTTTATTACAGCTATTTTGTTTGGAAATGAGCCGTAAATATGAATTGCCAAAACAAGATTAGCTATATCATTTTTCTTAAATTACTTTAATAAATGAACATTTTTACAGCTAATTCTACTGCTTTAATAAGAGAAAAGTACTAAGCCTATTTCTTATCGTTTTATTTGAGAACAGTACCTATAGATACTGCAAAAAGTTAAACGTAGTTCTCAAAAGACGATAAATCAGCTGAGGTGGAGTCAGGAGCGTTCCGATGGGTTTTCAAGGGAGATCACTGTGACCTCCCTGTAAGATACTGTGAATTTCATCCCGAGTTTTAAGCTTTAACCCATCCAGAGTTCTTCTGGTCCAGAGTTGTTTTGATAAAGCAAAGAATACATCGCTCTAGAGGTTCTATTGGAATGTTAAATAATTCTGTTTTTCTTGCTCTCTCTCTCTCTGTTTGTAATCCTATATTATCACTGAACGCACTTTTGACGTAACAACAGATTTCTTACATAAAACAGCAAATTTGCATAATTTACTCATGAAACATTTCCAAGTTAATTTGAAATTCTTTTCTTCCGCAGTGACACTTTCTGAGTTTAGAACTACGACCCCCGACTTGAGTCATTTCAAATGTCACCCCAAAGTCGTAAACAAGAGTTTTCTGAGTAAACAGAAAGAGCTCAATAATTTTTATTAAATGTTCTGATGATCGAAAACATCTCGGGGCTTTAGGTTAGTATGTGTTTTTTCGAAGTGAAAGATTTCCTATCGAATTTGGTACATACAAGCTAGTACATTTGATGCGAAGACATTGAGATGTAAAAAAAAAAAAATCAGGAAAATTTTACGGAATATAACTGTTTTTGCAGCAAAAATATGAGCAAAATATTATAATTAATCACTTTAACTGCGCTTAAAAACCGATCATTGGATACATATACTCTATGATTAAATCATAGAGTTTGACTAAAAAGAACTTCCAAATTCAAGACCTTTTATTCAGTGGGGCTGCGTATTAGTTCCTCGTCATTTTCAGACCCTATCGGCGAATGATATTACTAAGAGAATTTCGACGTCCAATTCCGCTACCAGATGGACCAACCTGGACTCTTTGCGATTCGAAACTGCATTAGTAACTTAATTTTGTCGAGTGTTTTACAATTAATAGGGTCGTTTCCAAAATTTTTAAAGTATTTTTTTTTCTGAAAGAACATGCTTAAAAACATAGGATCTGACCATTTTTTTAAAATAATTTGTTTAAGTTTAACATTTTTAAAAAAATTACTTAAATCGGTGCGCTTTTGTAATTTACGCTTCCGCCGATGACATCACAAATGATGAAATGCCATTCAATGTTGCCATTCAGAGTGCAAAATATTTAATTCGCATCTTTACTCACGTGCATTGGCAACGATATGGTTGATAGCAAGAGTAGAGCGCAATTTTAATTCGCTTCTTGATTATCATAACGTGGAAACGCGGAAGAAAGATGAGCTTAACATTTCATCATTCATCATCAAAAAAATTCATCACACATCAACAAACAGCATCATTTGTGACGTCATCAAGACCACGCCTTCTTTGAAAAATTGGACATTTAAAAAAAGTAATTAAAAAATAACTGTTGGGAAAATAAAAGTATTTTCTTGGTCAATGTTTTTTTTTTTTTTTGCTTATTCTATCAATTTCAGTTACTAAAAGTGCAACTTTTGATTGAAGGAAACAATCCCATTTGACTATAATCTAATTATTAAGAAACTACCGTATTACCCCGCATTATCCGGCATGCCAAAAAAATCTAGGTTAGGAAAAAATTAACTAATGCTATAAAAAATATATGTTCAGATTTAAAAAAAAAATCGTATCTTATGCATATTAATAAACAGTTTAAGTTTGTAAAAATATTTTACTAACAATGCCAGTTGTATTTTAACAAGAAAAAATTGTTTGATAACGAATAATTTTAGAAAAAATAAATTAAAACTAAGTAAGCAAACACGTTTAAGCTGTAAGTTACCGCCCCTAAACCAGTGCTAAAGAATTTACCATAGCTATTTAATAAATAAAAATTAAAGTTACCTCTTTAAAAGGAACCTAAAATAATTCATTTAAAAAATTATGAACAAATCGAAGTAACAATGGTTGCTTCTGAGTTTATTACTTTATTGGCATATAATTCAATCTATTAATAATGACTTACCATAAATAACAAGCACATATTATATGCAATACACTTTTTTTTTTTTAAAAGAATGTTTACTTTCGGGATTTATTTATTATTTCCTTACAGTGGTTTTCTTTCTGATTGGAACTGAATGGGGATATTTACGTTTGTTTCGTTGCAAAATAAACCTCAAATTACCCAGCATGCTGGAAAATTCGAATTTCCCAGCATGCTGGTCAACCTCGGTTTTTTCGGGCATGCCGGATAATGCGGGTTAATACGGTAGCTAAGATGAGTGCTCTAAGTAAGGTCATGTAATCTAATTAAAACAACCCCCAAATTTTTAGCAAAAGTTTGCTAAATTGTGGTTTATCGACGAAAGCCTAACTGGTGATAAAGTGTTTCAGACAAGCAGTTTTTTTTTTTTTTTCAGCTGGAAAAAGTGTAGCATCGGTTAACAAAAGAGTCTTTTTAAAATTGCCTGATCTTATTTTGCAGAAAGTTTTTTTTTTTTTTTTAAATATTTAACTGCAGTTTAGTAGTATAAAAAGGGCTATTAATTTTTCTAGAAAGCCTATTTTATGTAGCTTACGAATTCAAAAAGGAAAATCACTATGCACCGTCATTTTTTCCTGTGATTTAATAACCCTACAAAAATAGTATATTGTTGCCCAATAAGGATATGATTGGCATTGTTAGGACTCCGGTGTCATTATTGCACCAAACGAGTCGGTGAAGGATGTGATCCGGTGCTGCATATTCTTCTTGCACATATGTGCCCGAACTGTATGCAGAAGTGATTAAAGAAAAAAAAGACGACTTATAAAAGTTGTTAATCTACTACATTCAAGGCACGATAATGGCGATTGATTTTTCTTCTTTCCATTGAAATAAATATGGATTTTTGGCTAGTGTATTTGAGTTTATCAAATGAGGTATAGAATTTTTATATTGAAAATAAAGAAATTCATTTTTTTTAGTTTGATTGCACTTTTTGTCGTTAGGTCAGCCTAGCTTAATCGGGTAACGGATAAACGAATACCCCGCTTATACGAATAAAATCTTCCGGAACGGAATATTTCTCCATAGGTGTAATGATAGAGATCACCGCTTAATCGAATAATTTCCCCGGATAATCGAATAATAGTGATAAGCTTTTGCATATATTTTTGCTGAGAAAAATTTTGAATACGTTAAAATTAAATTGAATAAACGCAATTTTTGACGTAAAAATTTAAAATATTATTTTTCGGCAAACAACAGGCGGAAAAATTCCATATTCCATTTATATTCCATAAAAGCAATTCCAATATTCTATCTAGTTTCTTTTATAGTTGCCATTACAAACAGACAGTCGATAATTAAATTAAAAAACACAACGAAATCTAAACATTGCAGAAGATAAGAAATTGCTAAATATTAACCCTAGAGAAGTCGCGTTTCCTTTTGTTACGCTAGTGCTCGCGCTTCAGTCTTTTCCCCGCCGTAGCGATCCGTGAGACGAAAGCAGAAGAAAGGAAGTGCCGGGGAAAAAATGACACCTGACTAGGATGGCGCGCTATTGGTCTCTTTCCAAAAGCTATGCAACCTTGAAATACCGAAGAAAATTCTTAGAACTAAGTGTGTGGGCTGGGGAGAGTCTGACCTTCAGCTACACAGATGGGCCCCATTATTAGAATAAGGGGTGGTGGGATAGAGCAAAAATATCTGACAACGGGCGGGGAATCGACCGAAGCGCGACTTCTCTAGGGTTAATTACGTAAAACACAGTAATTGAAGTTAGAAAAGTATTCTTAAAATACCTTGAGTAAGAATTCCACTATTATAAACTTTCTCCTAAAAATATGAACTGAAAAAAGGTGTTGAAACAAAAATTTAATGCCTCAAGCTGTAAGTTACATATTTATGATTTTCATGCGTACTTGTATTATATATAATTAATTATGTTGTGCTCATAACTTAGCTTATTAAAAACGCTTTTTAATCAAAAACAGTTTTTCTTCTTTTACTTAGATATTGATTAATTATGACGTTTCAAGACAACGTCATTGAAGCTTAATTTTTCACCTTGAATTATTTTATTTTCCTTATCTTTCACGAGTCATGTGATGAATGCACAAAAGTTGGAGCCAATTGAATCATAAATGAGATGTAAGACCTCTAATCTTAGGTTAGTCTTATTTTTCGTAATTACCATAAAATTTTATTTTTTCTAACTTATAATCTCGATTTATAATAACTAAAAGATTTGATTCTCTCTCTTTTTTTTTTGGAACAATGAAGCCTTGTTTATTGTTTTTTTGCAACTGTAAGTGGCATTCGCTCTTTTTTTCAAGACCATTCTTTATACAAATAAATGTGTACGTATGTTGGTATGCTAATTCTTCCAGAACGGCTAGTTGTTAGAGGTCAAGCCAGATATTTAAAAAACTTAAGTTTTTTCAAGAAACTGATTTAGTGCTCTCTCTTCTTCAAAGGACAGCAGTTAACGAAGGGGTGAATCACATCATTACTCACAGACAAGGCCGAGCATATTTCCACTTCACGTCTTTAGTGCTATCTAATTTTATCATTGTTTCTTCCTGTCATGTCGACAACAACAATAACAACAGCAACGGCTTTTATTTAATACTAAGGGGCTCCGTTCTTTGGTCGCCAACCTCCGTTCGTCACATGCACAGACAATTGAAGATTTTAAGGCTTTTACTCCCGGATTTCTTCAGGACATTCAAGAGGCGAGGGTATTCTCAGAACATCCCCAGGACTGGATGTTCCGCCCCTTAAGGTTTAGAGGAGTAAGACAAGGCTTCCGCCTTGTTTACTCAAATTTGGGTATCCTTGAATGTTCTACATCCAACGGTACCAATATCGACCTGGTAGACATTGGCAGTCCGGAGGAGATAATGTTCCAGGCACACACACACAAGTTTTAATAGTATAGAACAGTGGCTCTCAACCTGCTGCCCTCTGGCCACTTGTGGCCAGCACTGCTGATCCATGTGGCCCGTTGTTCTGTTCAATATTACGAATAGACAACTATGCTCTGATAATTTCCAAAACAACCGATCACATTCATTCGGTACTAAGAATGATGCTGAAAATTTGGAGCCAAATCGTTAGAAATTTGTTTCTAAAAGGCAGATGAAAACTTATTGATACAACAAGTAGAAAGTAACAAATACAACAATTTTTTATTTATAATTTTTCTTCCCTTATCAAGCGTTCCCATGATATATGGAGAGTTTGTGCAAATACATTTAAGTTTTATAAGCCTTCTGGTCCGCGAGAGTAATGTAAGGTGCGGCCCTGGTGTAAAAAAAAAAAAGTTGGGCGCTCACTGGTGTAAAAGTTAAAGATTGGGCGCCACAATTGCTTAAATTTCTTACTGCATAGATAGTTTTTTTATTATTATTATTTCTTCGTGTATTAGGCATGACTTTCCAGATATTACTATTCATAAGTACATAAGGGTGATTTTTGTATGATGTTTAGTATGAAAACAAATCCAAAAGATCGACTGAAATATATGCGCAAACATATCTGTTATAAGCAGTAACCATCTGGCTATATTCCTTGATTGCAAGAACAGTAAAGCCAATTCAAGTTGTTTATTTTATTTCTTCATTGTTCGCAATTCAGTTCATTGGTGCATATTCAATTGTATAAAAAGTTGCGTTTATCATAGCAGTGTCACTCCCATCCATGTACAGGGGATAATCGCGGTTAAGCAGTTGCTCACATTTAGCTAATGACATTTGTGATAGAATGAGATAAAATAAAGACCATAAACAGCACCGGAAGCTTTTTATTTCCCTTTGATCTACCCAAGGTTGATGACACTTCCCGTATCTCGGATTTCCAAAGAGATTTCGGACGTTTCCGAAGACAGTTATAATTATTTAGATCAGGAAAAATATAAGACTGGCTTCGTTTTTTATACGAAAGGTTGTGAAACTTAATCCTTGCAACAGAAACAGAAGAATTCATTCGAACTGAATACAACGAATAAATTGGGACTCTTAAGTAATCAATTAAGCGAAGCAATTATTACGGATGTACAATACATTCAGTTTTATACCGTAAATAACTTCAGTGATGCATTTTTTTCACAAAAATAATAAGTTACTTTATTAAAATGTGACATTTTAGGACCTTTTTGAAATTTATAGTCACCAAATTGTATATTTACGTAACCATAAAACGGGGATTAGGGTCAACCCAGAAGGGTTACCGCATTCTAGTTTTATGCAGCACCCATTGTATTTCTTGTAGTTATGAATAGATGGTAGTAAGACTCGCATCATATGTGTGAAATGAGATTTCTTGAATTAGTGTGTCACTTAAAACTCAATTTGATGATAATTTTAGCTATAAAATCGTTACTTCGCGATAGCCGCATGATCTCACTACAGAAACTTCTTAACACCTTATATCAAAATAGTTCCTGAGAACCAAATATCGCAACCACGTGCGATTTTGAAGTCGATATACTAGATGCAGAGTACGAAGCTCGTTATAGAGCACGGTGTACATGAACACGCCATTTAACTTTCGGCGGGCATTCATGGTGTGCGACTTGCGACTTTTATACCGCACAAAACGGGATGCCTGCCACAGCACGATCTGGTATCCATGCCACACCACAATCTGGTATTTATGATGCTCCACGATCTAGTATACATGCCGCACCATGGTCTGATCACGAAGTTTTTTTTTTTTTCATGGAATGCCGCTATTATTAAAATGAACTGAAACTAATTATGTCACACTTCATTATGTTACTGACTTTTATATTACTCACGAACACATTTTCTGGCATTGACTAACATTTTCAACTTCTTTTTCCCTTTTCTTAACAACATCAATCACTTTGATCATTTGTTTTGCGCGTTATTTTGTCCTTTTAATACACTTTTAAGCGAAACAAACTTTTAAAGTAGACTATAAAGTGCAAGAAAAGGACAAACAATCTGCCAAAAGCCATTAAAATGCTAAATAATCCACCAAAAACAAAACCAAGCCATTACAAGACAAGAAAAGTTCATTTAAAATAATCCGCTAACAAAACAAAACACAATAAAAACACCCTTAAAACGTAAAATAACCTACCGAATAAATACAGGGTGTTCCGTTTTAACCAGCAAGACCTTTATTTTCGCAACGTTAGTCCTAGATGTATACTTCTAATTGCAAAAATGTTCAAAATCAGATGCAGAGTTAAGATATTGAAAGTTTGAAGCAAAACTGAAAATGAGTCGAAAAATACAAAATTTAACATTTATACAGGTCCTACGTTCCCAAACTAATATTTAGAGCAGCGTTTCTTAATTTATTTGATCAGTGGAACCCTTTTAAATGCGCGTTTCTTTTCGTGGAACCATTAGTTTTTTGTCAATAGTTTGCAGTGGCGTAGCCAAGGTTCTGTTTGAGAGGAAGCCCAGGTTCTTTTCTCAATCTGCAGTAGAGAAAAAAATTGAAAACTAAAGTTGGGATCAAGTATCCCCAGTCTCCCCTACTTAGCTTGGTGTGTCAACACATTTGAGAACATATTGGGCCACATTTGGGCACACTTGTGAGGTCATTGTTTTCTTTGCTGCAACAGTGATGGCTAGATAAAGATTGTTTGGTTGTATTATATATTGTTTGTACAATAAAGCTAGATAAAGATTATTTGCTTGTATTATATATTGTGTGTGTATATACAATAAAACAAATGCTGTAATTTTTAAAGATAATTTTACTGTATTTTTTCAATCACCGCAGCCCTAAACTTATCTGAAAGTTATAAGTGCTATGACATCGGTGTAAAGTTTTATCACGTGCACCATGTAACCAGTAGTAATCTCGAACCCATTCCTGCGAAGCTTAGCAAAACTTTACGTGAGTAAACATTGAATGCGATTTGGTGATCATCCACAATTGTCTTTGCCTTTTACGAAATATTTTTAAGGTAAGTGATTTACATATATTAATTTTGCATTTGTACATTTGCTGAGCTTCATATGTATTTGTTTTAAAGAAATTCTTTATTTTGTTGTAAAAGTTTCAGAATAACTAAGTTTAAAAATAAAGTAAAACTCAGAGGTTAACGTGCTGCAATTTTGCCGTGAGCAAGTAAAGGACTGTAACAGCAATTTCTTCACTTTTTTGCATTTTTTTTCATCTATTGTACCGTAAGCTTTATTGTACATGCTTGCTTACATGGTTTCAGCTGAAAAAAAGCACTAAGAAAAACGTGTTATTCCAACATTTCCTTATCGTTAGTATTGAAGGCAAACGCCTTACTTTAAATATTTCGATAATTCATTTCTGCAGACACTGCAGTTTACCTGCACGGGGCAAAATTCTTATGTTTTTTTTTTTTTTTTTTTTTTTTGAGCAATCACATTGCTTATTGTTCTCATTTGACTGTTTTGAATTCCTATGATTTTATTTTCCCCCCGCCTCCCTCTGCAACACCACCGTCGACTGGCCACACACGCCTAAATACACACACACACACACTCGTGATTGCGAAAAACATAATTTAAATTCAGGATGTCAAAATTCAAATTAATTTTTATTTTTATTTTTTATTTTATTATTTTTTTTATGGACGATGTCTATTAATATGTGAATCAGGTTTTATAGCTAGAAATTTTGTTACAATAATTATCGCTCGGCGTGGCGTCGCGAATGCCGCTACATAGATTGGTTTCAGACCTTCCCCGGTCAAAGGCTGTCCATTGCCCAGAGACTGATCCTGCTACCGCGGTTTTTGCAGTGTAAGTATTGCACTAGCATGTGCTCTGGAAGAAGACGAGTGCTCCAAAAAAGTGCAAAAAGTCCTTCCCCTCCCCCCCCCCTCTCCGAAAAAAACTAAGTGTTTTGAAAAAGGGGACATGTGTCAATTTTAGAACAAATGTTCTCAAATGCGTGCCCAAAGAAGTTTAAAATGTGTGACGAACTAAGTAAATATTCTGAAAACTGTTCCAAAAAGTGCGCTTCAAAGTGCTAAAACATGGGACAAGTGTTCGTATTCAAAGAGAGTTTAAAAAGTGTTTCAAGATTTACAGTGTATCATATATTTCCAGGTTTTTTTGTTTTTTTTTTTTTTGTTCTTGACGAGCTCTAGTTTTCTCCGTAAATGATTCTAACGGCGGATTTGCTTTAAAACTTTTATGGTTTTGCACAACCAATCCAGCTGCTATTCAAAACCGTAAATTTTACAGGATTATTTTGCAGTTGCTATTAGTTTATCAATTATTTAGCTGTACCCGCACAGCGATGTCCGGGTTAAAAATTTAATGGAAGTCCGTTGAATAAAAAAAATTGACCTCCCTCCCCCTGTGATGTGTAACGATCATTTTTCTTTGTATAAAATGAGTACACTTCTTTTCTAAAAAAAAAAAAAAACTGTTAAAGTTTCTTTGGAATTAAAAACTTTTCGTCAAATCATTAAATTAGATTTACAGTTGCTTTAAAACTGTATTTAGTGAGTGAAGCGGTTTTTACTGCAATTTAAAATATTTCGCCAAATAAACAAAAAAAGACATCTAATAATATCTTTTAAATGTAAAAATAGTTCCGCAACTAACCTAGCAACAATAGTTCGCCAAACTCGCCCAGCAACCACGCTATCATAATCCATCCGTCTAACAATTAAAAAAAAAAAAAAATTTGAATTTTGAAATTTTGAATTCAAATTATGGTTTTCGCAATCACGACAGGACCCTACATTTCATTGGAGTTATTTTTTCTAGAAACGGCTCCTGTTCCCCAAGCCTGCCCCTCCTTCTGGGCGGTTACGTGTACGTAATTGTGTGTGTGTGTAGGCTTGTGTGTGTGCGTAGACCTGTGTGTATGCACGTAGGCGTGTGCGTAGTGTATGTGTGTGAAGTCGTGTGTTTGTATGTGTGTGAGCGTGCGTGTGTGTAGGACGTGGACGCCTCCGACCAGGAAACGCGGATAGCTCAGGACCGGGGGACAGCCGCGCCTGGAGGACGGCGGGCGGTGGTGCTGCAGAGGCCCCTGGTCCAAGCTGAAAAAGGCACGGACACCAAAAATGGTCAAGTGAGAACAATAAGCAATCGTGATTGCACAAAAAAAAAAAAAAAAAAAAAAAAAAAAACCATCCAGTGGAACATTCAAAAATCATCGTCAGTAAAAAAGAAGAAAATGTCGTGCTTTTCACTCGGATAAAAAATAAAATAAATAAAATAAAAAATTTCTTTTATTTCAAAACAAATCGCCAAAACAATGAATTACATTTACGGTTGCTTTAAAACAATAGTCCTAGACTGAACTGCTCAGCGCCTACGTGCCAAGCAACTACGCTACCGGAACCCAGCCCTTTTGCGAGCTGTTTTTTCTCTGGCAATAATAAACGTTTCGCCAACCAAAAACAAAAAGTATAAAATCACATTAACAGTAGCTTTAAAATCTTTATATATTAAGAGCTGCGTCGCCTGGCTTTGCCCGGTCTACCTTGAGAATACAAATTGTGACAAGTGGCATATATTCAACAATCAGGCTTAAATAAAAAAAAAAAAAAAAGAAAAAAAAAACACCATGCAAAATTATTCTTCCAAACAATGACGACAGATATTAAAATACTTTTAAGAAATTAAAATGCGAAAGATGGATTTTAAAAGCGTAACCACCGAAACACGAAATAAAATAAGTTTAAGAAATTAAATGCAAAATAAGGAAAGAAACGATGGATTCAAAAAGCGTAACCTTGGAAACGCGAAGATAAAATGGTTGACAACCTGAATCAAAATGAACTTTTTCGAATTTGATTTAAAAACGCTTGTAACTTTTTTCCTTTGAAGATAGAAGCTAAGTTTTTCGACCACAGGTCGAGAGAGATCTGGAGTAAAAAATGTCGCTTTTTCCAATGATGTCCAAAAAAAACCTGTGGGACAATTCCTTCACTTCTTATTGATAGATTTAATGAAGGAAGTAATGCCTAAATTTCAGATAAGCCTAAAAAAAGTTCGAGCTAAAAACGCAAATTACTCCCGCCGTAATTAAGTTAGAGCATTGAAACAAATTGTTTAGAACGCGGAAATTTCTACCCTTTTCAACGATATATAATAGTAATATGTGCAAGTAATTTTTCACTCCCATATCTGGGAGTTTATATGAAATTTGGGCCTAAATTGGAATAAAAAAAGAAGTATTCATCGGATTTTTTCGAATTACAACCTATGTCACTCAGTAAGAAAGCACCTTTCATATAGTGAAGGAATTTTTCAAATAGGTTCAATTTTTTCCGGAGATTACTTCGAACATATAAACACACAGAAATCCGCCCTCTCTCTATATAATATTAGTATAAATAATTACGAAATAACTTGAATTTATAAGCTATATTTTTTCAAGTCCTCAAGATTATAGTTTAATATTTGGAATAAGGAGATTTATTTTAGAGTAACAGTAATATGATCAAACAGATATTAATCCCCTATTTGCGAAGTTCAAATATTTCAACACTTTCTCAGAAAGGCGGGTTCCATTAAAAAGTTTATGACGAATGCTAGTTTCGCAAGCTCATATTTAAGTTGAGACATAAGAAACGAAGGAGCTTTTAGAGGAACTCCAATAATACTTTTTTGCAGTATTAATAAAGGAATTTCACTCAATTCCAAACGCACTTAAGTATTCGAAAATTATAAACTTTAATATTGTTCAATATCTTGCAATGTTAATCAGGGTGTGATAGCAAAAGAAATTTTAATTTTGTATTGAATCATTTTGCTTTCCCATTTGCTTTAAAATTAAAAAAGAAGAACGCAATTCAAAGTTAAAGACATAATCGTTTTTCCGGGAAAAACTGCTTAAAGTACCATGCATAATCAATGCAGTTTTGCTTGCAATTTAAAGACAATTTTAAGCTTTTGATGTAATAAGAATGTGCAGGGAACAATTTTGTTTAAAACATTAATTGAATTACTTCCATTAGGTGATAAAAGCAGTCAAAACGAGAAAAAAATTAGTAGTGACGTAAAATACAGTTTTCATGAATAAATAAAAGTTGTCTATGTAAACTTTAAAAATATATTTTGTGATTAGAACTGACTTGAAGAAAAAGAAAAAAAAAAGTTTTTTTTTTTTTTTCCCCAAAACATGAATAAAGGTATTGAGTACTTGAAACAGAAAACAGAAAAAATATCAAAAAATCAGTCTTACGTAATGATTGAATATGTAATAGCAAAAAGAAGTTGAGTTTTTTTACAGTTGCATTTAAATTCACATCTTGATGAAGTAAGAAAATCCTCATTAAAGCTGACTAATGAGTTTTTTTTTTTCTTAAGTTTTCGTTTTCAAACTTATCTTTTTCCCTGGATTTCAATTTTTCTAACAGTAAAATGCCACATCAACTGTTCAGGATCCGTTATTAAATTCGTTTTAATTTAAATAAGTGTTTTTGTATTAAAAGTATCGCCTCTATGGTTGCTTGAAAAAAAATATTTTTGACAATAAAAAAAACCTTCCGCCTTCATACTGCAATCCAATATGTATCCGTCACACATTACATGCTTACAAAATAAAGAGAAGAAATAAAAGAAAACATTTTAAAAACATTTGAATTTTAGCCTCTGGAAATAAAACTATGTTTTTCGAAATCACGAACTGCGATAGGGCTCTACTTGTTTGGTTTCTTGTTTCTGCAAATGGAATGGAACGGAAATGGGTAAGAAATTCGCACCCGTCACATTGTGATTGTTGATTTTCTGGAATAGGAAATACTAGTCATATCCATAAAAAATGATGATTAGGATGTGGTAATAAAGATCAAAATTTTATGGCCGATATCCACCAGTACACTCATCATATAGATTATTTACAGCGTATAAAATTAGGATTTTTTTTCTTTTTAATCTTAAATGATGGGAATCAGTAATCAGGAAATTTTGAACTTGAGATGAAGTTCTGCTGTTTTAACTTATCTACATTGGTTTTTTTCCCTGAAACAACGAAATTTTACAAAAAAAAAAAAAATACTTTTTTTTAATGGAAAGTCTGTTTGAGTTTAGCCCTGAAAAAATATGAATAAAACCAAACAGCAGACGATTTGTAATTACGACGACAAGCACTTCGCTCTCTAAATAAATATTAAAGACAACTGTCGTCATGGTAATCCGAAAAATTAGAGCAACATCAACTTTGCTCAAGAAGCAATTCGTGATTGCTCTATAATTGCGGTATAAATTAAATCTTGGTAAATTAAAATAATTTTAAACCATACAACTTCAGTTTAGTTGCTCTAAACTCGTCAAATTGTATTGCAAAAGGAATGAGGACATTTTTAATACTATAGTTGGGGCAAACCTAACCCGACATCATTGTGAAGGTTACATTGATCCTACTCACAGCATTACGAAGATTCCATGATAGGTTTGCCCCAACAATAGAGCCCAGATTATATGCAAATGCATACGTTAATATACCACGGAATAATTCTGTTTATTTTGGTCGTTAATGCATATAACTGCATAGAAAACAACATTTTTTTAAATACTGCGTTTTTGCTTTCCTTTTAGATATTTTTTTTTCATCAAACGACGATAACAAACAACGATTTTGTTCTTCAAACAGAACAAAACATTAGGCGACTTGTGGGTTTTCCAAAAATTTGCCCGAATTTTGTGCATACTATTAATGCGTATACTACTTTTTTGCGCACATTTTCAACCAAAAATGAAAATTAACTAGCAAAATTATCTTTGAAATGCTAGAATAGAAAATGCCATTCATATTTTTATTCTGATGGCGAAAACTTTTATTTCCGTGAAGAAAAATTATTAGTGCATATTTTAAAACTTTTACTGAAAATTTATGATATCTTTAGTGAAAATGATGATTATATTGTGCATATAGTTCAGGCTCTAGACATCCTTATTATGCTTTTGAGCAATGCAAAAGAAAGTGTGACGTTCACATTGTAGTTGATATACATACACTGCTAAAAAAATTAGATACCACTAAAAATAAGTTTGGAATTCATTCCAGCAATGTGCAGAGCCGTAGAGATCCACGGTGGGCCCCTTGTCAAGTTTGTCACCAATCTCCCATCCACCCCTCCCTTAACTCAAGAAAGAAGAAAAGAAAAAGAAAAAAGAAAAAAATTAAAACTGCTTACTAGAAAACAATTAGCGCTATTTTAAGTGCCGCAACAGTAAATACTAAAAGAATAAATTTTACAAACAAATCATAGTTTTAATTCAGGAATAGTACTTGCTAAAAAATTAAAAAAGAAAAAATACGAAACAGAAAGTTACACATCAAAACCAAATTTTCATACAGTGAAAAAATGCATATTCAGAATATTAAACTTATTTCAAAGCAACCTTCCTTGTTTTCTGATTTGCAAAATGATTTATAACTTCATCGAAGTTCAAGTTTCTTGAAAGCTTTTTCTCCAGTACTAAAACTCCGATACTAGATGTCAGTTGCAATGTACGTTGTAATGTAAAATGAAAATACAAACCAACTTTGCTTTAAAATAAAATGTCTTTTTAGAATGCTACGTCTAAAGTCTGAAGATAGTCCTTTGAAGAATCTTTTCGATCTTGCTATCTTTTATTACGATCAAAGTTATGAAAAGTTCGTTTTTAAAACTATTGCAATTTATTTTAGAGTGATAGACAGGGGGAGTGGCAAAAATAAATTGAGACGGGCCCCCAAGATTGTAAACATGTTACTGACGTCAGTAATACTATGCGCAATTCTCAATTCAACACCCTCTCATGAGCAGGGTCGGATTAACCACTTTGGCGGCTCTAATTCAAGGAAAAATTGTAGCCATATTGCAGCAGGTTTTCGCACGTTAGTTTCACTGCAGCACATATTGGAACTCTGCTTCTCCCCCTGGAAAGTGTCAAGATTATCTTCGACCACGCCTGCCTTTTAGTTCGCACGAGTGACTTCCAATACTCCCCATTCCTGGGCGTGTTCGACGGTCAGTTGTATAAAGTTGTACAGAGAAGGAATTCGAAAAGCATTGAAAACAGATACTCAAACGCTTGGCTTCGTTCTTCTGAAACAACATCGTGTTACTATGCTTTTCAACTTAATGTGTGTATAATATTACACATCAACACTTCGACACGCGCATACACTATGTGACCAAAAGTAGTCATTTGGTATTAGGAAACTTTGAAAAATTCAGTTTTACGGATTTCTCCAGAAATAAGAAGCTAATTCCGTGTATTTTTTTTTCAAATAAAAAGTATACTCCAGTTATCATTTTCCAATAAAAATTAAGTCTATTCAGTTAGGGGACTAGCAACAATATGAGGAAACAAAAAAAGGTTTTTGAACTTCTTTTACCGTAAATAGCTTAGAATACGCTACAACTTTCAGAAATAAGTTAAAGAACTATGTAGAATTTATTTTTATACTTGGTGAAAATATCACTTAAAACTACGGAGATATAAGCATTTCTTTGAAAAATACAAATTGTTTTTGACGGTTTTCGGCTCATAACACGCAGTTTTCCGTCAAAGGTTACTAAACTTTCAGAATATTTCACAGCATACTTGAGAAATATAGTAATAAAATTTGAAGTAAAAGCATTGAAAATTTGATGAACTATGAACGTTTAAAGCAATTATTTTTTCACTGTGCATGCGCGAACTATAAGAAAATTATAACTTTCATAATCCAAATTCCAGATAGATCCTTCAACTATTGAAAAAATTCTACTCGATATCTTTAAAATTTGAAAAGTTGTCAGCGATCTAATAAACCGAATTCTTGGATAGGCGACGAAGCATGAGGGATCGTTCGCAAATAATCCGTTTTTATCATGAATCATTTTGCACGATAAGAAGAAAGTTTTGCCAGTTTGAGAACGACCCCTTATCCTTCGTTGCCTAGCCAAGAATTATTGAAATTCGGCCCATTTGAACACTGATTACTTTGTAAATTTTAATGATATCGAAGTGGAATTTTTTTAATGAGTTGTAAGATCTATCTGGAATTTGAATTATAAAGGTTATAAATTGTTATCTTTCGCGCATGCACAGTGAAAAAATAATTGCTTTAAACGTTCCTATTTGATCGAATTTTCAATATTTTTTCTTCACATTTTATATTATGTTTCTCTTGTACGCTGTCAGATATTATGAAAGTTTGGTATCGTTTGAAGGAAAACTCTGCATGTTATGTCAATGGGAGAGAAATATATAAAAATAAAACAGTACGGTACGTACAGTATGTAGTAATAATAAAGCACTTCACTGTAATAGTACTGTACAGTAGATACAATAAGTTACATTTATATCTTAAAAATTGAAGATGATTTATCCTGCGAAGTCTGATCGTCATCCTAATATATTTTTAAATACAGTAGCTTCGCATTTACTTTTATAACATTTACATCTATGGTACTGGAACCCCTTGGACTTATATGGATTGTCTTCTCTTGACTTCTAATTATACGTATGAAAGATTCGACATACCTAATTGTCGTGCTACTTTCGACCCACTTTCTAGTTGTTAAGCTTATCAAGAATCTTTACCTTTTCTTAAATTGTGGCAAACTTTCACTTTTTGTTTCCATCTTCAAACTTTAGATGAAACAGCGTGCATGGATGCCACAATATTTCATAACCTTTCATGCTTAGAAAAAATAAATGAAAAATGAGGAGTGGTGATCTATACACACTAACAAAGCTATGTTTATAATGCGGTGTGTGGGAACTTGCGCAGTCAGTGATGCAGAAAGGATGAAAATACATTAACGAATTGATGTTTAGTTGTCAATAACAAAGCCGAAACTTAGCATCACGATTCCTTTCCAAATATTTTCGTATTGAGAGCAAGAAATTAGCTTTAGCTCTAAAATTCGTTGCTCCTGAAAAGCTCGCGTTATAGCCATTTCGCGTAAGTGGGATCGCTTTGTAGCGGGAGTCGACTGTATTAAGGGGTCACATTTTTCGTTAGTGTAAGTTAGTGTTTCGTAGTTTCGTTAGTAAGGGCATAAGTCCCGGACTTATGACCTTTCGTCACTAAACACGAATGACGAGACAGTAAGACGCACTGAATGTATGGCAAGATTACAGAAGAACTAGATTTTTTTGGAGTAATGAAATAAAAACAAATAACTACTTAGATCTAACATTATTACGGTAATGGTAGGTTCGTCAGTTAGGGGGTTAGTGGGGGGGAGGGGAGGAGATTCGAAATCACGACCTGAACAGAGATAAGGCAGAAAACTATCAGAACGAAATTCGCTAATTTATCGAGGATTTTACTATCACTCTAGCATCTATATTACCCAAAAAATTACGTAATTTACAAATCCGTTCTGTGGAATTGTGAATGCCTCATACAATTTTAGTTTTGTAAGGAATTCGTTAAAAAGTTGTGTGATACATTCTGACTGATGTAAAAGTTTGGATGTAAGTTTTAAAATGTGATACTTTTAAACACTTTTTTTAAATTAATGATTTGCCTTGAAAACATCAAAAACCATTCACAATTATCGGTCAATCACAATAGTTTTCTATCACTTTGTTCATTAAATTTAGGTCTCTGTGTCATATGTATTTGAAAGTACAAACTAGTTAGAACTGACCTTAGACCATTGAGACAAGGTCTCCTGCAAACACACGTGAGGTAAAAGATCCCCCAGGAACGACCCCCATTGATAAGAGCTATTGTGTATTGTGAATGTGCTCGCTCTTTCTACTCATGCCTTTCTTTCAAACTAGAATAAGTAGAAACTGATTTCCTTATCGATTTCAACATCGAGTGCAACAAGGTGCTTTTCATGTTTTCTCCCCCCGAAAGATCCTACATCCCACCCTACCCAAAGAAAGCTATAGAAAAAATTCTAAAGAAAAAAGCTGTCTCCTTTAGAACAGAATTATTTCTATACTAATCTCACAACAGCAAAAAAAAAAAAAAAAATATATATATATATATATATATATATACATATTGTCATACAGCTAATGCTGTAGTTGGAAACATTGAACGCAAGAAGGATAAAGACTGGTATGACGATGAATGTGCTGAACTCACAAATAAGAAGAATCAAGCATATAAAATAATGTTGCAGAGAAATACCAGACATAACTCAGATGAATATAAAAGAGCTAGGAAAGAGGAAAAAAGGCTTCACAGGTTGAAGAAAAGAACTTTTGAAGAGGAGAACCTCAAAGACATTGATAATCTCAAAACCATCAATGAATGCAGAGCATTCTATAGAAAGGTTAATCGTAGTCGTTCTGACTTTAAACCAAGTTCTGCTCTGTGTCGTGACAAGCAGGGTGAAATCCTGGCTAACAAACAGGATATACTTTGTAGATGGATGGAACATTTTGGTGACCTTTTAAACTCGGAGGAACCAGTGGATGACCATCGGCGCGACTCTATAGATTTAAATGATAACGAAGTCATCCCCCTCCCAGATAGAGATGAAATTAAATTTGCTTTAAATAGACTAAAAAATAATAAATCGCCAGGACATGATCTTATTTCTGCAGAGTTGCTAAAAAATGGATGTCCTCAGCTATATGAGCACCTGCATAAACTAATAATTGATATTTGGAGCTCTGAATATATACCATCAGACTGGAACATTAGTATTTTGTGCCCTATTCACAAGAAAGGAGACCCAATGGTCTGCTCCAACTATAGAGGCATCAGCCTGCTAACCACATGCTATAAAATCCTGTCCAATATTCTGTTTGTGAGACTAAGACCATTTGTGGATTCAGAAATTGGTAGTTATCAATGTGGGTTTAGAAGTGGAAAATCTACAGTAGACCAAATTTTCTGTTTACGTCAAATTATTGAAAAATCAATTGAGTTTAATATTGACACTCATCACTTGTTTATAGACTTTAAGTCTGCATTTGACAGTGTGGATAGAAAACATTTAATGGATGCAATGTATGAATTCAAGATTCCAAGCAAATTAATTAGACTTGTAATGTGCACTATGAACAACACTAAATGCAAGGTAAAATTCAAAGGTGTCCTCTCTGAGGATTTAAATGTTAATAATGGTGTTCGACAGGGCGACTCATTGTCTTGCCTTCTTTTTAATATTGCTTTGGAAAAAGCTATTCGTGACTCAAATATCAACACTAGGGGCACCATCTTTTACAAATCAGTTCAGATCTTAGCCTATGCTGATGATATTGATATAGTTGCTAGGACTGTACCAGCCTTGAAAGAGGCTTTTCATCTTTGGAGATAGCTGCTGGTCGAATGGGACTAAAAATAAACGACTCCATATTTCAAATCGTTAGCAGTTTTACGTACCTTGGGTCCTGTGTTAACAACAAAAATGACACAATCTCAGAAATACAGAACCGAATAACGTTGGCAAACAAGGCCTTTTTTGGACTACGCCCCATCTTCAGATCGTCTTTGATTTCAAGAAAAACAAAGATCTTGGTTTATAAGACTCTTATTAGGCCAGTTCTAAGTTATGCTTCTGAAACATGGCCTTTGACTAAAACCGGAGAGCGTAAGATATTAATTTTTGAGAGAAAGGTTTTGAGAAGCATTTTTGGAGGCATCAATGAGAACGGTGTCTGGAGACGACGATTCAATTTTGAAATTTACAGATTGTTTAGAGAACCTGACATAATAAAAAGCATAAAAATTAGGAGAATGAACTGGGCGGCCCATGTCTCTCGAATGAACGAAGAAAACCCAGTAAAAAAAGTTTTTGCTGCAAAACCTGTGACAATTCGAGGAAGGGGACGACCAAAAATGAGATGGTTGGATTCTGTTGAATCTGACTTCGATATTCTCAAAGTTAAAAATTGGAAAATCCAGGCAAAAAGTAGGACGTCTTGGAAGATTCTCCAAAGGAAGGCCTTGGCCCACCCTGGGCTGTCGAGCCAACTATGATGATGATGATATATATATATATATATATATATATATATATATATATATATATATATATATATATATATATATATATATATATATATATATATATATATATATATATTTTCTCTTAAAATTGGTTGGTTCTTAACCAACTAATTAATTTATAAATGAATTTCACATTTTTTATATTCCTCATTTAAGATCATTATAAAAGCCCAGGGATACGTTAATAATATATATTCACACTCTCATAAATAATAAATAGTCTGCTTATGATTATACCTTTATGTTACGACAACCTTCCAAACCAAAAACATAATTCTTGTAACGTTACACCTATTAATACTGGTAACCTTACACATTTCTTTTTACAGAGCACATATGCTTCACGGGCCGTAGATCAAGGGAGGATGCAGACAAGCATTTTAGGGGGAGGGGTGGTCATGCTGAAAAATATTCAGTTTCGGTCAGGGGCGGCATTTCAGCATTTCATTTGGGGGGTCGAATTTCTTAAATATGTAATACTACAGTGTGGTACAAAACACACATTAGCTAATAGGGAGTGGTCATAAAATCGGTTTACTATGAATAAAAATTTGTGTTTGGAAACAATTAAAATTTTGACTCATTTTCTAATAAGTTGTCATACAAAGCATGAATGCATGATTTTTGGAATTCGGAAGAGCAGGAAGTCGTATTACTAATCTGTCAGTGCCCAGTGTCATGCTGTTTTGCCATGAAGTAACAAAGTTATGTATGAAAACACTATTTATATCTTGCTCTTCAAAATCACCCAGGCAACTTCAAAAATTGTGAGGGGCTTCAGGTTTCATCATTGAATAATCTAGTCTCGTCGGCGCTCTCGACTTCAATGAGATGTCATCTGCATACAGCTCTGTTATTCACTATTAAAGACTGATGAGTTCATTAACAAGGACGAAACTACAATCTATGGATGTGATAACCGATCTGTCGGTATATTGCTTGTAATTTTTCTTGCCTCAAGCTAAAAATTTTACTCATAATTGAAACATTTTATTTTTCGTTTTCAACATCCAATCCAGGTAATATAGAGCCAACCATACAGAAAAATAATTATCATTAAATCTTGTGTTAATTTTTTAGAATTGGCTCTGAGGAAGAATTTTTTTTAAAGGTGTCAAGATTGATTGAAATATGCATCTATATATAAAATCTAGTTTCAGTTTCAATTGTAGATTGAGCTATGGCAGTATGCTGTACAGATCAATAATTGTAGATTGAACTGTGGTTTGAATAGTCCGAAAATTAAGGGTAGCGGATTGAAGATGTTTTGGTAGAGTAAAGCTTTTTTCAAAAACTTTCCTCAATACAAACAAATTGAATATAAATTCAAACGAAGTCATACATGGTAAAGGGCATGAGCTTTTTCACCATTGAAAGAATCATTTTGCAATAAATCTTCCAGTCGTCAAATCATTGCTTTGAAGTTATAGATAAATAATTTTATGGTTTTAACTCTTGAAGACCATTTTCTGTCACGCCGAGATTGCATAATTATAGTGCCCCATAAAAGGTATTTGTTGATACGTTTTTTTTTTTAAATTCAATAATCATATGCGTGTTTCTAGCAGATAAAAGCGATAAACACTCATCAAATAAATGTACACTTAAAAAATGAGTGTAAAAGTGATTGTAAAATATCAAGGATTTTTCTAGTGAAAAAACCATGCAGCCGCACCATTTTGCGCGAGCCTCTCATATTGGACATACCATCGTTACACTGGCACACAAGTATAAAATATTTAGGCAAAATGAGGAAACGCCTTCTTTAGTTAAAATTAACCATGGTTCTCTATCACTTTTCTATGTTCTGAAAAGGCCGGAAAATACTTCATGAATTTAAGTCATCATCCAAATAATGAAAAACACTTTTTCTAGTCTGGGAATGCGTAGAGTTTCATCAAATAGTTACTGAGAACCCGCGAGATTTTTAAAAATGAACATTGATTTCCGATTTACATAAATTGAATTCACCCATTTTCTATCATTCTGCTCATAAAATTTGGGGGTGCAACCGCACCCTCTTGACCCCCCTATTTGCCGCCCCTGGTTTTGGTTACGAAAAATTTCTGACACTGTTTGGGTGTCAATAAAATGTATCGAATCGGCAAAAAACATGGCATCTAGAACTGCACATTTTTTTTTTCCAAATTAATATCAGAATCAATGAAAGGAAGAATTATTTCAAATATTTACTTAAACAAATAATTATTTGACTGAAAATTATTACAGATGACAACTTTATTCATGAAGCATCTGGACACAATGCGTACTGATATATTTTCATGATATGCTACATTCATCCATCTAACTCGTATGCAATTATTAAATTATGATCACGTAAAGTAATGATGAATGGATAATAGTGTCGATGGTTTAGGGGGGGGTCATACCCCCATGACTATCCCCTGAAATCCGCCCTTGCCGTAGGCTGGGCACCACCACTGCGCTAAGTTCTGAAGAAGATGAAGAAAAATAAAATAGATTTTGAAATAACTATTGAAATAAATTTGGGTTTCCCCGAACAGGTTCTAATATTTCTGTGATACCTTTCCGTCTTGTAAAATAATAGCAAATGAACTGATTTTGAAAAGCTCACAGACATGTTATCATCAGACTCAAAACTCCAGTTAAAGATACAATTCCCTTCAGGAAATCAGACAAATGATAATATGTGTACAATCTAAAGGACAATAAATCCTCTGCTTTGGATGATGCGTTACAGGTTTTCAAACACACATATAGAAATAAATATGCGATATATGTGTGCGTGTCATCTCTTAGTCAGAGAGCTTAGGAAGAGTTATAAGTATATTATCAAACTTTGCCGCATTCAGTAGTTGTAAATTCACCCTATTTGGGATCGTCAGTCTAGAATAGTCATAAAAAAACTGAATGCAGTAAATATCTCATATAAGCCGGCACTTCCTTCACATTGATATCTAAAATTGGCATGCCAGTGAAATGTACTTGTGCCCCGGCTAAATGACGGTTGAGCTGTGATTCGACCGCCTCGGCCAGAAACAAATTCTGTTGCAAATTTTCTTTTGCAATTTGATATATATATTTTTTTTAATTCAAAATTGTACCTTTTGATATATCATAACAGAAATGTATGTTTGATTTTAAAATTTGTGCATTGATCCCTTCCCTTGGATCCAGAATTCATTCAACAATCAATAAAAAGTTTATTTGCAATGTATTCTATTGAAAGTTACATTACATTAAGTTTAGTTTTTAAAAAAATTTCTGAGATTTAAAATGAAGCTATATAAATGCACTGCATTAAACATTCTTCAATGATTTCTAGTTTTAAAACTTATAACAATAGTGATGTTATTTATACATGAAAAGGTGGATAATGCGGTTAATGGGCATCAATAAAGAAAATTGTTTTAAAATTATATTTTATTTAATAGGTATAGATACAATATTTCAGTTTTTTTAAAAGATGCATTAATCTGTCAATATATCTTTAGTGTGCACGTTAAATTGGCAGTTGTATAGATGTGTTTCAGTATTTTTGCAATCAGCATAGCTTTACAAATTTTTAAATTACAATCTGTAGGATTAGGTTTAAATGTTGTGGTAAATTATTTTAAGTTGTAAAAAGGCTAATTTGTTGTTTACTTTATAATTATTAGTTTTAAATTGGATAAGAAACTTGGCGAAACTTGTACTCCTAATAAGAAACGTGTTGAACGGTCAGAGAAATTTCCTCACGAATGCAATGAAACTGGAAATGGATTCTAAAAGCAACATACGTCACGTTATCTATCTTCTCCGCCCTGCTGTCAGTCAAATTCAGGGGGCTTACACGAGTGCTTCAGTACTCAAGAGAAAGAAAGTAGACAAACTGCTTTGTGAGTGTAACATGTACAAGAGTGATTTTTACACTTTCACTTCTTTCTTTCGTTCCTTTGCTTATTTTCTTCAACGCTTTTAACAAAATTTCATAAAATTATCTGAACTCGTTCATTAAATGAGTTCTCCAAAATGAATCATTTAATAAACTAAAAATATGATTTGCTCTGAACTATAATCTGAAGCTAATAGATTATACTTGATTTATTTGTGTATCTTTAACATTATTATTATTTTTCACCCTCTTTTATTGACCTAAAAATTGACCTGTTTCGGATATGTAAAGTATTTTCATTTAAAAAATAAATTAAAAATTTAAAATAATTTTACATGAATGCCGCCGTTGCAAAAGAAAAAATAGCGAGACCGAAATAGAGACTTATCTTTTGGATAAGTCTCTGTTTCGAAAATTATTGTCTGCAGAGAAAAAAAAAATCATTTATGCATCATTCCATATCAGTCGCTTGAAAAACGCATCAACGGTGCTATACTGCATTATATTATATTCTATCATATAGTTTTTTGTTTTGCAGCTAGTTTAAAAAATTATGACTTTATTTTTTACATTTACTTATAGCTCACCTCCAATCTCTGGTACAAATGTACTTCCATTACGATTAGTATTTAAATGTGGCATTAAATACTTTTCTATCATCTGGATCCCCCCCCCCTTTCCCTCAGTAGTGACAAAGAAAGGGATGATCTCACAAGTGCGCCAAGATGTGCTCAAAACCTGTTCTCAAATTTGTCCCCAATCTATTCTCAAATGTGCTTCCAATCTCTGTTCAAATGAGTTTCCAAGTTTTAACTAAGCAAATATCTTGAGCAGAACACAATTGTTGCATTTTCTTTGTAACAAAACATAATTCGGAACATATTTTAGTTCACATCCCGTACACCGGATCCCATTTGAACACATTTTAGTACACATTTATGCAGCTGAAGCATCTTTTTATTATCTGTATTGAAGTACGGTATAACTTCGATTTGAGATTTTCGCAATTTAACGACGAATTTCACTGGTCCGGATTCGACTGCATTAAAAATCCATGCTCCTCGGTTTAACGATATCGTTGAATTAACGATAACTTTTTTCTGTCCTTTGAAAATCGCGTACGTTTGGAGTTATGCTGTATTTCAAACGAGCTTCCAATATATGCATGCTTTCACTGACGGATAAGCGCAAGGCGTCATGCCCATAGTTGCAGTACTGTTAAGATTGGCCTGTTGGTGATTCGAAGTCAAAAGATTATCTACTGCAGAGAAAATTTACTGTTCCAACCAGTGTTGACTTTCAACCAAATCAGATTTCTTTTCTGCTAATCTAAAATTTAGTCGCGAAAAAGTAGGTATAAATCCAGAGAATACTAGATACGATCAGTAGAGCTAAGAGACGATGAATTTTCTGCTTGTTTCTGGCAAGACTTGATTCAAAATACTTGCTATAGATGGTAATTTGTATTTTTTATTTTTAACACTGTCAAGCTTCAAACTTAGTTGCTAATTTTATTATGTAACAAGAAAAGTTTATTATTATTATTATTATTATTATTATTTTCGCTTCTAAACATGAGTGTGTCGCTGACGCGAAACCAAAGCCGCCCCCCCCCCCAAAAAAAATAGCTCAACTTAATACTTTTTCCTACCTTAATACGGGCGTTAAGTCAGTTTACGCAATTGGGGCGAGGTGGCGAATAAAAGGTACATAATATTAGCATGTCTTTAAAATTTTATTATTTAGGAAAACAGTTTGCAAGCTTCAACTACACAATATTAGTTGTGGCCAAAAAACGAACTAATAATCATAATATAAAATATAGTTTTGTTTTATTTTTTGAACACATTGCATTATTTAAGTCTAATTAATTTGAAATTTGAATAACTTGAAACCTGAATTTCTGCAATACTTTTGCTGAAATTGTTTGTTATTATTATTATTATCATTATCATATATATTGTTTCTTAAACGCTTCTTTTTTTTTTTCGGTGGGAGAGCCATAACTTCATCAATACTTTATCAAACCAATTGAAGCATCATTTAAAAGATTTTACACCCCCTTCCCATGAAAAGTTAAGAAACAACTCAAATTTTGGTTCTTTTGTCCAAAAACACCAATTTTTTCTGTTTTTTTATTACGCACTAGTTTACTTTTCAACGCGCCAGAGCAAATGCTATAATTTAAATCACCTATGAAGAGAGGAGAAAAGTGGAAATAGCTTCTTCATTGTAAGAAAATTCCTGAACGTCACAGGTTATTTCCGAGCACCATTTTAGAATTTAACGGGTTTCCACCAGTTTTCTGCGAAAATCAAGTGGTTCGGCAAAAAGGTTTCCAGAATTGCTTCAAGTTGCAGGAATGCAAACTTCTTGCTGTTTTGAAAAAGATATCTTTAGCTACCAGTATCAAAATATACTCAGCGTTTTTATTAAATTCTTATTGAGCTTGATTATTGAGCCTTAAGTTCAACTATACGGTTTATCCAGATTGAGGGGATAAATCAGGGAGCTAACAAACTAACATAAATAAGTTTTCTTACAGAGTACCTGATTTCTTCCCTAAAACGTCATTGCCTTCTATTGAGAAAGTTTCTGAATACTTCAGAAAAATTCCATGTTGATTTCGGAAAGGGTTACTGTCTTTTAGCGGGAAACTGTTGTGCTTTTTTTTTCTCGATACGTTACTGCCAGAATTTAAGCACATTAGCTGCGCATTATTTTGTAGGAACGTTTCGGAATATTCTTCACGGTTTTAAAGTGCATAAATATTTAAAGGAAATTATAGGTTGTGATTTTTTTTAATCTAAATTTGAGCTTCAAAACATTAAAATAATAAAATCATTTCTGATCATATACATAACTGTAAATCTGATATCGTCAAACTTTAAAACTTTTTATTGCTCAAAAACGTAATACCTCATAAGCGAAAACCAATGAAACAAAATAAGGGTTTTGTTTCCTTAAAAATGCTATTATATTGCTTGAACTCCATTGCAGCTAAATTTCCATTACTACGAATAAAACTTTCGGTCCATTGAACTCTTTATACGAGTTAAAGATTACCATGAAAATTACTATAAAAGCATTTCTGCAAGATTTTTCCAAGCGCACTCAAATTACAGAAATAATATTAGTTCTCAGTTCTGCAATAACTGAAGAATTAGGGATGACAAATTTTACATTAAAGCTTCATCAATTTTGATTGCATAATTTATAAGACCTTTCAGAGATTTTTCTACATAATCAAACTTATTCAAATATTAAAATTGCCATTATAAATAATTGTAAAATGTTTATTTACTTTTATTCACAAACTTGCAAGCATTAAAAAAAAAAAAAATAAATAAATAAATAAATAAAAATCCACATTGTACGAGTATTTCAAAAGAAACATGACAGTTGAAAATCATGCTCAAGTGATTCCTGACTGGGAGAAATTGACACGGAGGGTGGACAAAGGAGCGGTAGATGCTTTTAACGCCCCTACTATTCGTCAATTCCTTCACCCTTCACTTCCCGCGAGGGGAAAAACTGCTGGTGTTCTGCAGGAAAGCCGAACGCTTCGAACGTAATATTACGTCGCTGCCGCTAATGACATATAAATTCGTTGACGTAATATTACGTCGCAGCCGCTTGAGTGGTTAAGCCAGCGCGGAGCCCGTAGCAAATGTTTCCAATGGGGCCCTCGTTTTTGCATGATATGATAAACAATGGAGCACTTCTTCATGGAGACGGGAGTTACACTTATAACACGCATGAATACATAAATGTGGATATAATTTTAGAGCTTTACGAAGATTATGACACTCTTATATTGCCCCTCGATCGTCTTCCCGTTGCTACACGTTTTTAACTTTTAATTCCAAAAAACGCAATTTTTGGACGATATAAAGGGAGGGGGTCCGGGGGTTACCCCCGGAAAATTTTCGATATTTCAATTTTAAAATCTCAATTCTAACGACCCCTGATGATATTAGGAAGAGAAGATTCGGAGGCCATTATTTGGAGAAACTAAACTCAAAGAACGCGATTTCATGCTATCTTAGGTAAGATCAAAGAAAACAAATTGGGTTCACAGCGACTCTCTCCAGGCAGTTTTTTAAAATTGAAGTCTTAAATAAAACTGTAGATTATCTTTATTGATATTGTAGAGAGAGGGGTGTTCAAGGAGTTACCATTGAAAAATTTTCAAATTTATTATCTAATATTAATCTAAAAATACAATTTTAAGCAAAAATTCTCGAAATTATATACAGTAAAACCTGTCTACAACGATACAGTTGGGACCTAAAAAAATATTGCTATAGATAAGTTATCGTTATAGACAGTTTGATTATACGTGCTAACATTTTTCTGGGACAAAGGAAAATATCGTTATAGACAGGTTTATTGTTATAGACAGTATCGTTATACACAGGTTTCACTGTACTCTGAAAGGGTATTTTTTTACGTACTTTGGTAATTTTGGAGCGGAGTTCACGAAAGCCATCCCCTGGAAATTTCTCGAAAGTGAAGTTGTGAAAACGTGATAGATTGTAGGCCATCGCGGGTAACGTTTCGATATAGGATGGGGTTCAGGCACTTTCCAAGGCAACACGGAAAATTTTCGAAGTTGAAGTCTTGAAAGTACATTTTAGACCATCGTTAACAATGTTGGAGGAGGAGGGGTACACTCCCATTGAAAATTTTGGAAATTATAGTCCAAAAATACGCACTTGTTGGCTACCTTTTAGACGACGTTATAGGAAGGGATGGGGCTCGGGATTACACCTATGGAAATTGTTCGAAACTGAAGTTCCAGAAAGCAGTTTTAGCTGGTTTTCGATTATGTTAAACAATTTTTTTCCTGAATTTCAAGTTCGAATAAAAAAGTTTTCGGCTACCTTTGATGATGCAAAAGAAATGGGTTAGGGTCGGGGCATGGGCGGCAGTTTTTTAGTTCCCTCCCACTGAGAGAAAAAAATTAAAAACGATATTTAAATTCTTTCCTCTACACATAATTATTTTAGTTAATCAAAAAATAAGTCTCTTAAGAATTTATTTATTTCGCTCAGCATAAGTGTGAAGTCTCAGAATCTTTTTTCTTTTCTTCTATCATGATCTCTTAATTTTGCTCATTGTTGTTTACGGTGGCGGATCTACGGGCTCGTGTCGCGGACGGAAAATTTTGAGGGTGACAAATTGACATGAAGTTAAGTAACCAAAGAGAGTCGAAAGGATGACTAATAATTACCTTTTCAGGACTCCAATTTTGAAAGCTATAAGAAGAAAGCCACTTTCAAACAATTTCTGGATAATAACCCTTTCTCCTCTCTTGTCTAACATCGCCAAAGATAATTTTAAAATGTGGTTTTAGGATTTGTGCTCTAGGAGTTTCAGCATCCTCCTTCTCCTGCTATCAATAAAAATTGCTTAAATTTGAGTTTTTCGATCCTAAATTCCGAAAAATTCCGGAGAAAGCCCTTGAACCATCTTGATTTCAAAATTTCAAAAAAATTCCAAAGAAGAATACCCACCTACTTCCCTAGCTTCTCAACATTCGGGGCAGGGGGGGGGGAGGCTCCAAACCACCACTCTTTACCTAAAGTTAGAATTAAAGATAGCCTGAGTTTTGAAGATTTCAGTATCTAACATTTTGCGAAGCAAACCCGTATCCCCCCCCCCCCCGCCGATAACGTCTCCAGTGATAATCTAAAACCGCAATTTGAAACTTGAAGACAGAACTGTTTCTGGGGGAGTTCAGACCCTCATCCCGTTCTCTAATCTTCCCACATAGCTTGAAATTTTGTTTTCAGCTATACCATGGGTCGATTCCTCAAACCCTTTCCTCCCAAAGATAGCTTGAAATTGACTTCAGTTTTCAACACAATTTCAGGAAAGAACCCTTTCCCCTTTCCTCTATTGTTATCAAACAACCTAAATTTTCTCTTTTTAGGCTTGAATAGCTGAAAGTTTTAGGGCCCTAACTCCCTAAAATTTCCTAAGATACCTTAAAATTGACTTAATTTGAAAAAGCCGAGAAGAAAAGTATCTAGAGAAAACCCAATTCTCCGTTCTCCAAACATTGCCTAAAATTGTAATTTTTAGTTCAGTTTTGAAACTTTTCAGACCCACGGAGCTTTTTCTCCTTCCACTAAGAAAGATCAACTAAAATTGCGTTTTTAAGACTTCAATTGAGTGAAATTTCTGGAAAGCAATCCATCGAAAAAATAAGATTTTTAATTTACCTGAGCATTTAGAAAAGCTAGATCTAAATAAAAGGAGAAATATAGAGAGAAATTTAAACGGGTTAAAGTACGGAAAGTAGTTTTTTTCTGGAATTTTTTCTCATGGCGCGGGGCCCCCAGAAGCGCGGGGACCGTAGCATTTGCTACTTCTGCTCTATGGCTAATCCGGCCCTGCTCATGAGACATAAGTATGCGAAAGGCTGCATGCACGGAACGATTGACGTTTATTTCACCAAGAAGGAGAAAAATGTCCTTCCGGTATGCTAGTGTAAAAGTGGCAACGATTGTTCACTTTTTCCAGAGCGCGCTGTCGGCGAGCCGCTCCCGACAATCGCAGCAGATCAATGTAAATGATGCTAAGTTTCTCACTTTTTAGAGGCAGCTATTTAAGCAAAAAAAAAGAAACAAACTACTGGAAATTGGTTGTAATAAGGGGACAATATAGTGGACGATGTACGGCTTTCGTACACAGGAAGTTAGCGCAGTATTTTGATGGAAAAATTTATTTTATTTTTCATCAACAACTTGCCGAATTCGTCTGCTATTAATATTGCGCTGTGCGATGTTTTATTTATTACGAGTTGGAATTTTTCTATTCCTGTAAATAATTGACAAAATGAGAATTTAGTACAATTATTTACGTAAATACATTTTTTTAAACTAGCTGTAAATTTCGTGACATGTTTCAAGAACTAATTAAAGCGAAATAATTTTTTGCTTTCACGACCTTTAACAGATAAAAATAAATGTTAATGTTCTATTTACTTAACTTCAAGCTGATATTGATTATAAAAATTTTATTCATGTATTTACTCACAGCTTAGACATAATTATTATCATTGCTTTTTATTATTATTGAATTTTTTTCTGCAACCAAATCGAAAAAAAAATCGGAAAACCTTTTTCATTTAAAAAATACATGTATAAAAAAAGTAAATTTTAATTTTTGAAAACTTGATTAATTTCTACAGAAAATCCCACAAATATCTCAAAAAAGCGTTCCAAGGTATAATTTTTTCAATGAATAAGATTTCTCGATTTTTTTTCCATTTGGTTGTCGAAATAAATGCAATAATAAAAAAAAATAATGATAACAATTCTGTTTAAGCAGTGAGTTGAATAATTATTAATCATGAATTATTAACATGAATAATTATTAATCAATATCAGCTTGAAGTTAAGTAAATAGAACATTAACATTTATTTTCATCTGTTAAAGGTCGTGAAAGTAAAAGTTATTTCGCTTTAATTAGTTCTCGAAACATGTCACGAAATTTACAACTAATTAAAAAAAAGTATTTACGTAATTAATTCTACTATATTCTCATTTCGTCAATTATTTACAGGAATAGAAACATTCCAACTCGTAAAAAAAAAAGAACATCGCACAGCGCAATATTAATAGCAGAAGAATTCGGCAAGTTGGTGATGAAAAATAAAATTAATTTTCCCATCAAAATACTGTGCAAACTTCCTGTGGACGAAACAAGTACATTGTCCACTATATTAGCCCTTTATTACAACCAATTTCCAGTAGTATTTTTCTTTTTTTGCTTTAATAGCTGCCTCTAAAAAAATGAGAAACTTAGCATCATTTACATTGATCTGCTGCGATTGACGGGAGCGGTTCGCCGACAGCGCCCTCTAAAAAAGTGAACAATCGTTGCCACTTTTATTTATCTAAAGATTTATCTCCTTCCTTCTACCTACCTGATTTCACCACACACCTTCACCCTCCCTATCATTAGCGAGTAATTGCCTGGAATATTGTTTGTTTGCGAGCACTCAGGTTAAAAGAAATTTCATTCTTTACGTTTTCACCTATTCAGATTTTTTTTTCTTTTTTTTTGCTAGAAGCTTGTATGTCCCCCCCCCCCTCTTCCTTTCTATTTTTCTTTTTTTTCTCTCTCTTTCTTTTTCTTTGCGCAAGTGTCGCCCCCCCCCCCCTCCTCAAGCCCCTAGTTTCTGACTAGGTTGACATGGCCTCTCGTTGGGCTTGGCGATGAGGTTTTCTTAAAAGCAATTTTCATCGCTTATTTTACAAGTTTCACTGCGTGCATTTTCCATACATACCTTAGAAAACAAACAGGTCCATCTCCATAAGTTTAAAAGCTAACACTTCACTTAATTTCATATCAAGTTCATGTTACATAGTGTATATGTTGAACTGTCAAAATAAATGAAATGTAGCAGTTCGATTGGGTAGCGTGATTCCGCAATTTTCACCCTGTCGGGGGCGTTTCCTTCGGGGGTGAGGAGAGGAGGGGGACAGGTTCGATAATTATAAAAGGGGGGCGCAACCTTCAGCAAGTTCAAACTCATAAAATGTTAGAGTGTAGTTTAATCATCAAAATGCGTCGAAAGCTAAAAGATTAAGACGCGGTGGTGTGGTGGTTAAGCATTGGCATCATACGCCTATGGTATTAGGTTTGAAGCCCATGTCCAAGTGAGCATTCGATGGATTTTTGAAATACAGAAAATAGCCAGCGCCCATACTGATGATCATTCAATATGTTAAAGATTCCATGAACTCTTATTTGGCTCAAGCTTTCTCAGCTAAATTAAATTTTTAGTTCATATTTACATCGTGACAATCCGGACTCTTACTTTCTGGTGGGAAACATAACATCGAAATTACGTGAGCCATTGACGTTCGTGTATCAACGGTATTACATGAAAGTGTGGATGCCATATCGGAGGATCACATTAGGTCTGTAAAAGGCAAGCTTTTTAAAAAAAATACAAAGGCAAATCAAAAATTCTTTGCGCCTTTTTTTTTTTTTTTTTGTAGCCAAAATACGGCTGTGAATACAAAGCAAACATATACATTCCCAACAGTGACAGTCCCTTGAACCGTACCAGCCATATTTGCTTTTTGCTCGGAAGAGCGGAGCTGCTATTAGTCATTTAAGATGACCGTCGTTCTTCAGATGTCCACAGCTTATGAACAGCGAAGTGTTATACGTTCTGTACGGAGCAAGGGACAAAAGCCCTTAGCAATTCACAGGGAAATGCACCTGCAGTCCAGACCTTCCCCTTAGTGATTTTTACGATTTCCGTCCACTGAAGAAGTTTCTGGCAGGACAGAAGCCAAGAACGCGGTTCGACGGTGATTCCACAGGCAGCCGGTAAAGTTCTGCCACAGGGGGATCTCTTACTTAGTCCCACGATGGGACAAATGTCTGAATCGGTGTGGTGACTATGTGGAGAAATAGTGTAAGTGACATAGTTTACTATGTATATTTGTAAATACCTGTAGGTATCTTTTTTTGGCAAATGAAAAATAGGCGCAAAGACTTTTTGATTTGCCTATGTGAAAAAAATGTTAAATAATGCTGGGTTTAACGCTTTTTTACTGCATCTAACAAAAATACCATTTCTAAAACCACAGACTTGTTGCTGATCAGCGAAATTTTTGTTTTCGTCAAATATCAATAATAACTTACAAATGAAATGGTTACCTTTATCAATTGGCAATCACGTGTTTCTAGGTTATTCAAAATCCTCTTTTTAATGCAAAAGTAAGCTCATATTTAAAACGGTGTTGGAAACCAAAAGGTTGAATGTACATTAACTCCAAATCATGCAAAGACAGGGTAGAAAAGTTCGCCTTGTATTAAAACCGTGAAAGGGTTGAAACTAAATAATAATAATATCTGATCATTAAGACAATAATGTTTGAGCAAAACGAACAGCAAAGTTTTTGCTGGCACGAAGTCCTTAAAAAATTGCTCCTTAAAATCCCGAAACACGTATCTGCAATTTAATTAGTTATTTGAGCAATTTTCATATTATTTGGCTGTAAATCAATAAGTGAGCTTACGGCTTTCGCATGTTTGCGATGTTTCAAATATATGCTTGTTTTTAAAAACGAGATGGGATCGAAACGGAAACAATATGGATTGGGCCTCGTAAAAGTCATATGTGACGGGCCCCAAAATTTTTGTGAACGCCCCTGAGTGTGAGTCTTATTGGCATATGCAAATCATCAATCTAATTTTGCTCTGATAGTATTTTAGAATAGCATTTCTGCACCTATTTTTGGTACACAGACGAAAAATCCTGTTGCAGATTTTTTTTTTTTTTTTTCTTCTTTTTCCTTGTTATTTACGAACAAACTTTTCGTGATATTACGACTCGGCATTGCTTTACAAAATCCACTTAAGGAAGAAAGAAACAGAAGAGCAGCAAGAGACAAATATGAGTGCCCTTTAATGTTGCCGCCATTTAAAGACAAAATTATATATTCTAGATATGCATTGCGGCATTAAATTAAAAATATCAATTTTTTTCTGAACTATGAAAAAAAAACTTTATGTTGTTTTACCACTTGGCGTTCCTTCACAAAATACATTCAAGAAAAAATATATACATATAAGTTTGAATTTTTGGCGTCTTGAATTCAAATTATGTTTTTCGCAATCACGAGCGTGTGTGTGTATGAATGCGCGTGTGTGTTTATGTAGGCGCATGTGTGTGTGTGTTTGTGTAGGCGCATGTGTGTGGGTGCGTGTGTGTTTATGTAGGCGCATGTGTGTGTGTTTGTGTAGGCGCATGTGTGTGGGTGCGTGTGTGTGTGTGTATGTATGCATGTGTGTGCGTGTTGTGTATGCAGTGCTGTGTGTGTACGCACGTGTGTGTGTGTAGGCGTTCGTGTGTGTGTGTAAGTAGGCATATGTGTTTGTGTCTGTGTGCAGGCATGAGTGTGTGTATGTGTGTAGGAGTGTGTGTTTGTGTCTGTGCGCAGGCATGAGTGTGTGTGTGTGTATGCGTGTGTGTCTAGGATATGGACGCAACCTGGAGACGGTTTTCGCAAGAGGAGCAGCATCGTGAGGCCGGCCGCGACGCGACGGTGGTGCTGGCAGGTGGAGGTGGTGGGAAAATAAAATGATAGGAATTCAAAACAGTCAAGTGAGAACAATAAGCAATCGTGATTGCTCAAAAAAAAGAAAAGAAAAGAAGTAAAAAGTGACAAACGTGAACGCAATTTAATGTTGTCACTCTTCAAAGACAAAGTCCTGATGCCAAGGGTGTTCCCATAGGATCCCCCCCCCCCTCTATACACGCCGTATACTCTCAAAAATTTTTTAGACATATAGCGTATACCCTCAAGCTTCAAATTTTTTCATATTATGACATACTAGCAAAAATATCCGACGGTGCCTGGGTCAGTAATAATTGTGAGAAACAGTCGCTACTTCCATTCATTTTCTATTTTAACTGAAAGAACTCAAACACACCGCTTTGACGTGATTAAAAAATTGAGCTTCTTCCTTACCCGTTAAAGTAAATAGCAATAAGTATAAAGAACGAAATAGTATTCAGTTAGAAACGAAAGCACGACATTTTAGCATATAAAAATTTGAAGGATTTTCAAAATACGAACTAACAAAAACAAAAATCTCTAAAAATACCGTGCACCTTATTTATTAAAAAAAAAGTACACACAAACACGAACGCACACACACACACGAAAAAAAGAAGAAGCTCTCTACTATGTTTCCCAAAGTGTTCAAAAAGTAGAATTTCCGAATATTTAGGGTCTGGTGGGGTAAAGTGGTCATAAAATCGTAGGTTTTCAACTTAGGTGGATAATAAATGCAACAAATTCTTTAAACACTTCAACTTTTTTTATTGTTATTTTACTTTGCATTATTAAAGAACACGGTACATTGAATTTTAGGAAAAAAATATTGATTTTAGTAGTTTTATAGAGCTTTCTTTTCCCTATGTTTTCATGACCACTTTACCCCATGGGGTGGGGGAAAGTGGTCATAGCATGGGGTAAAGTGGTCATTGTTAAAATAAGATGCAAAACCATTATAAAGAACCCAAATACTTGTATATTTCAGTTGTTTTTATAGTTACAAGTATATTCACGAGTACATGCGTGTACACACGAATATATACGTGTCGTGTTATACACGAGTAAACACGTTCCTATAGGAGTAGATACATGTATACATCAGATACATGCATGCACGTGCCTACTCAAGTATACACGTGTATATACGAGTATATAAGCATGTATACGTGATTACCTACAGGAGAGTATATGTGTCTACATGAGTACATACGTGTCACATGTACACTCTTATATACACGTGACACGTACATATACGTGACACGTGTATATAAGAGTATATACGCGTATGAACGAACATCATATACACGTATGCACTTGTATCTCGAGAAAATACGTGCATACTTAAGCATATATGTGTATAGTAGACGTATATAAGCATATATAAGTGTACATACATACATATACGAGTATACACGAGTTAATTCGTGGATACATCCAGTGCGTCTTTGTACCTGTCTACTCATGTATATATAATATGGAAGCACTAGTATATACGCATGTATACGTGTAAACACGATTATTTACCTGTATAGACATGTATACGTACATTTACGTGTATACACCAGTACATGTATGTATACACGAGAATATACGCTTATATACATGTCGGCTTACAGAGTGAATCTAAGCTCATGGGCAAAAATCAAAGGGGTGTGAGAGGGGAGGAAAAGAAGCAAAGAATCATAAGGAAGTTATAATCACTGACGCGCTACATGCACACGAAGCCAGAAACAGATGGATGCAAAGCAGGGCACAAATTTGTTGCACAAAGATGATTTTACCTAACATTTTAGTTTTTAAGAAATATTTAGAGCAGTTGTTGAAAGTTACGGTCTGTAGTAGCTCTAATACACGCAACGCAACAAAGGCGCAGCGGCGGATGAAAGTTTTTCAAAAGTTTCGTTATTGCAACAGAGAGGGATCTGTGAATGCGACGCATGTATTACAGCTGAAGGCCGCAAATTTCATAAATCGCTTTAAAACTTTCTTAAGTCCTAAAATGTTGAGTAAAATTGTATTTGTGTAATTAATATATATATATATATATATATATATATATATATATATATATATATATATATATATATATATATATTATATATAAATATATAAATTTGTGACTTTTTTTGCATCCATCAATTTCTCATTTTGCGTGCATGTAGCGCGTCAGCATTGTGTTTGTGACCATATGTTCCTTATTGATTCTTGCTTCTTATCCTCTCGTCAAACACCTTTTAATAATTTGCTCAAGAATGTAAACTCACCCTGTATACTTTTATATCATATGTTTGTATGTAAGTGTCTACTCGTGTTCGTACACGTATATACGTGTTTACCTGAGTATATAAGTGTTCTTATATATACGAGTATAAGCGAGCATATACGTGTATAGTAGAATGTATAGCTGTATGGATAAAAAATACTTGCAGATACCCATATACATATTTATTGGCGCATTTATGTGAATACGTCTATGTACATGTCTACACGAGTATATATGCGTATATATACGCATATACTCGTATATTTAACCCCGTTTACTGTAAAAACAATACATATTAAGTAAAATTAATATTTAATTTGTATCTGCCTTATACCTAAAGATTAAGTGACATTAGAAGAACAATATTCGTTAAGCCTAATATTATGACCACTTTACCCCATCTTACTTAAATTGTTCTAAAAAATTATCTTAAATAGATTCAGCTAACTGCTAATAAGTAAGAGTTCTTGAGACATGTAGGAAGCTTCCTGTACAGTCAATCTGTTCCTAATTCTAACAAACAAAATTTCCCAAGGATGTTAAAATAGGTGTTTAGATTTTAAAATTTTTCATGTTCACGCAAAATATTTTTTTCTACCGAATAAAATTTTGCCAGATGTAAACTTTTGTATTCAAAATGTAGTTTCTAACTGCCTTACTATAAAATAAAATTTTCACATTCATTCGAACATTTATTTCCAAGCTATAGCCATTTATTTGACGTATGACCACTTTACCCCATTGACCACTTTCCCCCACCAGACCCTAAATGACTTTAAATTCATGTTCGCTCCTGAGAAGCCTTGATTCAAAATTTTCATTATGATTACTATAATATTGCTGTTGTAAGGCAACGAATATTTGTAACAATAGGTTTATATTTAATCATTTAATGGGGAAATTACATGAAATTTACTTTTTTTTCCATTATAACTTTTATAACTAAGTTTTTTAGAAGTAAATTATAGCCTAAGTTGCTTCCTCATAATGTAGTTATCTATGTTGAAAAAATGGTTAAAATCCGTCCAGTAGTTTTGAAGCTTACCCCCGACATACACACATACAGAAGTAGCCATTTATGTATGTATATAACCGCATACACATATTGTGCGTAATGATTACTGGGAGGATACATTCAGAGAAATTGATGGGAACATCACTACTTGATGCTAAAATTATGGCATTAAGTTTAAAACATAAGACTTTTTTTTTGGAATTTTTAGTTTTTTTTTCTTTCTTTTTTTTTAAAAGAAAAAAAAGGGTAAAAATCTCTGAAGATCTGATACATTTTTCAGCAGAACCGTGCTGGTCCACCGGAGCAGCAGTTGAAAATGCCTCTTTTAAAAGACTAAATTGGGCTCGTTGCCAAATAGAAACAAGTTGCATTTGAGGGTTAAATTCATAGAACAGCCTAAACAAAGAAAAAGTATGAGAGAGAGAGAGAGAGTGACTTACATTTCTGAGATAGAATGTTTATCCCCTTCCAGGATGGGAATGGCTTGAAGAGTGTTTATTCTCCTACACGTGAGACTTTCCTTCTTGCACCAACAGACTTCAGCACATTCACCAGCGTCGTCTTGCTGGCTACGACCTCGTCTGGAATGCACCCGAGATATCACCATTGACAGAATCACTAACAAGAGTTGGTGCTTCATGGGCATCGTTATCACATGGAAGAATGACTTGGTTTGATGAAGTTTTACAAGTTTATGAAATAGTGACGTACTACAGCCTCGATGAAGTTCTACTGCCCATTACGTAATTAATACTTTTTACAGTCACATGTTTAGCAGAACTTAGATTAATTGTTTTTCAATTTTATGTTACGATGAACATCAAACCATAAGTTTGTATGCTTATAAAATTTCAATTTGCTTTTAGCATCTACCACTTACTAGCAAGTTCAGCATTTAGAAATAATTTTCACGTTACACATCTTTTCATTTATAAAGTTGGAATAGATTTCTGTTCCTTGGAAACGGTTTGTTATCCCTGCAACAACCTGCAGAGTTTTAAATTTTTGGCCTACTTTAGTGTTTTTGATTTCACATTAAAGGGTTCCTTTGGTATAAAATGTAAAAACAATAGCTACTGAAGCACACTACGTCTGCATAAATTATAAAATTTAAATGACTAATTCATCACGAAACTGATTTGCGATTGACCTGTTAAAGAAAGCTTTAACATCTGTTTAAAAGAGCAGTATGCTCAAAACTTTGAATAGCATTCGCTAAAATATTGAAAGAGCAAAGTTTTTGGGCTTTGACCCTAAAAAAGAAACTTATCTTTAATACAGAAAATAATTTTTTGTATTCTTGCTTTTTAAGTTCGAAGTTACAACATTTTTCTTTAAGAAAGAAAAACCTTTGCAGTTTTCACATTTATATTTGCTGGTGCTTCGCAACTATTAAAATAAAAGTATTTAAATAGTAATCGCGCAAATGTAATAGGCTGAAGAATTATTTACATTTCCTTGAGAAGTCTGTTTCAATGTATAATTCCATCTTTTACATCACCGAAAAGACAATTCAATTGCATTTTTTTTCCTTTTTGGCCTTATCTTTTATGAATATTATCGAATATTAAACAATTAAGTCGCAGCAAACAATATCGCTCCTTCACCAAATTGTGCCATTAAACGTTCCTCGGATATTTCGTTTTCACTTTCACGCTTTTGAAACTAAGACTCACGCGGTCACAAATGTCCGAAACGCAAGCTTTGACTCTTCCCGACGCTTCCGAACAACTGAAGATAAATAGAATTCGGTCTTTCACCCACGGAAGGATGAGCGGGACATCTGCCGATATCCTCCCACTGCTAGCGCGGTGAGCACCGCCATCTGCAGGTTCACCGAGAAATTATTGTTTGGCACCGACATCGACGGAGGAAAAGTTTTGGGTGCTTTGTGGAGAAAAATTCGTGACTCTTTTCAAAGTTCTTATAAGTTCTCTGGTTTCACTCTGTTCCCAAGGGTTGCCCATCTAGAGGGAGGGGTGGGTCATGGCCAATTTTTAGGAAAGGTTGTTTTGAGGGGTATTTTTCTCATTTTTAGGGGAGCTCTTGCTTTTGAGGGGGGTTGCGAAATTTAAGGGGGAAGCCCTCGCTCTTAGGGGAGTGGGCACCCCTGCTGTTCCTACGTTTATTTTCAAAGTGAAAAGGCTTAAAAAAACAGTATAATGTCAGTTTAGTATTCCTCTTACAAGATGTTGCAATGGTCTTTTGTTTAAAATAAAAAAAAATCGTCTCAATTTTACCCCGTTGATTGAGGTAACATTGGGGCAGTACTTTATCGCCATTAAGAACAGTGGAGAAAGTATCATATATTCAGGGGGGTGGCGGTTGAAAACCGTAAAAGTCATCTCTCCCAGACCCGTCATGTATGAAAAGGGGGGAGTCAATTGCCCCCCACGCCCCCCTGGGACTTTAAAAATGATTTTTTTTTTTTTTTGCATGTAAGTGAGCGGGTTTTTTGTTGTTTATCGATACAATTAGCAATGAGTCTCCCCTTTCCCCCACACATGGAAGCATTTTAAAAGACGGGCCTGCCCCGATCCTATCCCAACTTCCCTATTACGATGAGGTACTGTGTTGACTAATTGGTTCGTCTGTCTGTGATACAAATATAGCATGTACAAACAGTATTCCCACTACGGCGTCTTCCGTGGTAAAACTTTTAATAAATTTAAAACATTCAGGGTTCGTACTCAATTTCAGAAATAAAATGAAGGAGTTTTGGAGGAGTTTTGAAATGAGATTTTGAAGGAGTACTTTTAGGCTATCGTTAAATGGAACAGCACTTTTTTCAACATATTTGACCCCCAGGTGCTCGTCACACTTTACCTTTCTCCTTCCCTTGTCACATATCATATTTTTCATAAACGTATTATTGTTATAATAAGTGTGATGTACTTTTTGTCACCCTCTCTCTTACCCTTGTCACAATTTCATGAGCCCGTCTCCCCCTCAAGACATGACATCACTTGTAGACGACTCTTTTTGCAATGTCAAAACTGCGATTTATTGAACAATTGTTTTTTAACACAATTACTTAATATAGTATATCGACTTATGTATTTTTAAATATTTAAATATTAATTAGACAAACTGACTTTTGCTGCTGAGAGTGTGGTGAAGGGAAAAGCAATAATCATAAAACTTGAAAAAATAGCCAAGCATCGTTAAAGCATGATTTACTACACTTATGAAATGTCTTAGTCATCTAATAATATTTTCACATTCAACTTTTATGGCTTCTGTAACCAATTTGTAAATCACATCTTTATGAAAAAAAAAATAGCTATACATTAAATTCGCCCTTGTGACCTTCGCCCTTGTGACGAAGTTAAGTTGTCGATCAAAGTACTTTAAATTACTGTCATAGAGGAAGATTATGTAATCTTGATCTAAAAAAGAAGGAGTTTTGAAGGAGTTAAAACCAAAATGAAGGAGTTTGAAGGGCCCTTCAAAAAATTTCCTAAATGAAGGAGCATTGGAGGAGTTTTGAAGGAGCATACGAACCCTGACACTTAATACATTTTTATAAAGCTTAAAATAAGCCAGCAGTATAAAAAATTTGAAATCAACTGATAAAGCACTAAAAAATTATCTAGAAGTCATCAGTGCATATTGCTTTATATTAAACGATTTTAAGTTTAAACGTATGATTCACAGTAACATATTTCAAATAATGTTTTTAATAGATGAAATTAAATAATATAGTATTACATTTAACCTTTTCCTTATTTAAATAATAAATAAAAGAATTAACGTACACAGCGTTTTGAAATAAGTCAGCTTACCATACCAGTGTAGTACCGCATTCCGAAACTAGCCTCATTTGCTCATAAATACATATTTCGAGTTATTTGCACCAATTGACGCATTAGCACTAAATTCGCATAAAGTGAATTTTTTCGTTTAGTCTTGCTGTAGGATTGCACAATCTGTTTACAATATATATCTGATAAGATGACTTCTGATGTGCTGATGTGTGAGGATTAAACGGATCCATTTGCTAAAACACGGCAGAAGAAAACCAAGTTTCTTTGCGTAGTATCGCTATTAATTGCCGTAGCACTATTTTACCGTAGTAGTCATTTGTATAATGCCAATAAAATAAGTTTCCCCCCTTCCCCCCCTTTCGGCCCAAACACAAATGAGTTCGTACAAGGTCAAGCAGGTTGTCACAAATTGCAATTCCTCTCAGCCTCACCATATTTTTTGCTACACTATGAACATATAGGCGACGATGCGGCGCTATGTTGATGGAATTGGCTGTCCACTTCATGCTACGATTTCGTATGAAATGGGAAACTTAAAGGCACATAAGCAACTTTCCTACAAAAATTATCTTGCAATGTTATTAAAACGAAAAAAACCTACCATATCTACTTAACAGTTGGGTGTCGTGTGAGAAGTTTGAAATGGCTCACAAAAGGATGCGCTAGTTCAGACAACGGGGTTATCCTATCAGTCTTAATACATGTATTACGCACCATATTTATATTTTGTTGGTCTGAAATTTTATGAAACTATTCCGATAAAAAGCAGAATTTATGCACGCAGTGCCAATTTCTGGTGTAGTTAGAGACTGAGAGATAACTATCATATTAAGTTAAAATATATTTATTCTTATACTCAAGAATTAACGTAAAATAAAAGTATATACAGAACATGTTAAACAGACAAAATCAACACATAGAAACACCCACACGTGGATACAGTCGACTGCTTAAATACCTTCTTAAGCTACGGAAATTTGCATACGGTTAAGCAAATCAAACAGTTAATACATTACGGTAGAATAAAGTTAAATTCCAACAGAAACGATATACCACTACTCTAGCATAATGTAGTCAAATATTTTTGATGTTTTGAAATTATTAGTCTTTATTTTTCGTAACATTTAATCGTATCCCTTTCTCTAACGCAGAAGAGGAAACATGATGCAACATATTTAAAGTACAAGAGTTATATTCTTTCCACATATTTGCATATTTTGATAAATTCGCATTCTATACGAAATAGCATTTTCTCTCTTTCACATAAAATTGAGAAAATCAAACTTAAATATACAATCAGGTGCTAGTTTCAGAGGGTACTTGCGATCACATTCGTCAAAATATGAATCTGTAATGGAGTCGTTTCCGAAATTTTAAAAGTATTTTTTTCTGAAAGAGCATGCTTAAAAACATAGGATTTGACCATTCTTTAAGTAATTTGACAAAGTTTAATATTTAAAATATACATATTTTAATCGGTGCGCAAATTTAATTTCCTTTTTGATGCTTCTGCACATGGCATCAGAAGTGATGAAATGCCATTCCCTGAAGCCATTAGCGCAGAGAGCACAATATTTAATTCGCTTCTTTATTCACATGTACTGGCAACGATATGGTTGATAGCAAGCGTACAGCGCAGTATTTAATTTGCTTCTGAATTATCATAACCTGGAAACGCGGTAGACAGCAAGTGTAGATTAGCTGTAGCACGTCTTATTTGAAAAATCAAACACTTATAAAAAGTAATTAAAAATTAAACATTTTGAAAGCAAAACATTTTCTTGGCTCCATGCTTTTTTTTGCTCCATGCTTTCTTGGCTCCATGCTTTGTAAAGTTCAACTTTGTCAAACAAAACCATAAGATCGCTGTAAACTTGAATCTCTTTTACTTTAAAACTTTCTCAGTCTCAAAGTTACCGCGTGAAAAGAGGAAAATTTACAGTGTAGATGTTATAAATCGTTAAACATCATAGTAACAAGGTTGCTTCTATATTAATCAGTTGAGGAGGTATTTATCAATATGTATACCAAGCTGCACGTAATTGGTATGCGCAGTTCTTGAGGCAGGCACAAGTGACAGTTTCACGAAAACAAGAATTTTGAAACACAAATGGAGAGAATAACCTTGCTGCAACAAGTGCAGTGAATTAGGGATCTGACAACTGTCGTCAGGTATCAGCAAAATACAGGTCTACTCAACAAGCGTGATTGCAAACTGAACCAAAGCAGTCTGTGTCACAGGGAATCCCGCAAACTAAAAATTACTGACTGTCCTAAAGTTAGCCCTCCAGTTCCAAAGTTGCCCCGTTCTGGGGCAATTCTTTTTTTTTTTTTTTTTTCTTTTTGAATGCTTATCTCATCCAACCCCCCCCCCTCCCTCCATTGATAAATTACACTGTTAAACAAAAACTGACTTTTTGTTTTTTCCTGAATATAAAGCTAATTTATTGATCAGCTACACTCATGGGTTTTTAAAATAACGGTAAAAATGTTTACATGGATTTTAGTTTTTCTAGACTGAAGAATATGTTTCTATGAATTATTGCATCATCAGTTCCACAGAATATACTCTAAAATATTTTATTTATCAGCAGTGTATTGGTATACATTTTACAAAATTGAATACATTGAAGTGCATTAAATCAAGAGCATAGGTACCTGTTTTATTTATATTTTTGTGCAGAAAGTTCTACCTTGATGAGCAAATAGTAGTCGTCAATCATTGCTTTCCAGGAATAGAAATTACTTTTTGTTTTCGTCAGCGCAATTTTTTCCATTTGAAAATCATAAGTTTTTCGTAATCAAGCGTGGATCTGGAAGAAGGTCAAAAGTGATGATGAATAGATGAATAAACGCAAAGAATCCAATAAAGTAAACTTCAGTCAAGGTTCACCATATAAAATTCAATTTAATAGTGAAATGTATGAATAGAATTCATAAGAATTCGCACAAATACACTCACACAAACTCAAGAAGAATTTCACATTTTCTTGGAATGAAGAAAATAACGCAACACAACAGAATTAGAACGTAAATGAAAGTCAAAGTATTTTTTAACTGTTGCCACGCTACTATTTAAAGAAACTATGCAGATTAAATTGAAAGTAAAAACAGGGGGGGGGGGATTTTACTTTTATTAAAAGCTAAATTACATGAATTTTTGCGATAATTACATTCACATAAAAATCATTACTAATAATAAAGCTGAAAGTCTCTCTGTCTGGATGTCTGGATCTCTCTGTCAGGATCTCTGTGACGCGCGTAGCGCGTTCGGCCAATTTTCATGAAATTTGGCACAGAATTAGTTTATAGCATGGGGGTGTGCACCTCGAAGCGATTTTTCGAAAATCCAATTTTGTTCTTTTTCTATTCCAATTTGAAGAACTTTTCACCGCGCAAATTATCACAATGTGGGCGAGTACGAGTAAATTACCAAATTATCATAACGTGGAATCGTAACATGGGCAAGCATAGCAAACTGGCGAGAAATTCATCATCCATTATTTGTAAATATACAGGCAAACCAAATGGCCTTTTAATTTTCTACTACGGACAAAACCGTGCGGATACCACTAGTGCAGAATAAAGTATGAAATGGAACTGCGTCATTTTCTTTTCTCTTTCTTTTGTTCTCGCTGTATCAAAGAAGGTTTTTTTTTTTTTTTTTTTGTCCATTCTTACTTAATCGACCAAATATAGCCTAAAACCGCATTATGGATGCTTTTGCTCACAAATTTGACATCTGAAATAATGTTCATTGGACAATTTTAACGGAAAACCTTACATATTTCTTCTGTGAGTGCTTCCGAATTCATGTCAAACAGATACTATAAAAAGGTCCCCATTTCACGTTATAAAATGCCATGAAAATCTTTTTTTTTTTTTTAAGACCACGATAAATCTTACTGTGCGATATATTGTCAGACCATCTATATCGCAAATTTTCTGAAGAAACAGAGCACTTTAAACCAAAAAACCTCCCGCGTTTCCTGGCATTGCACAGTCTACCTCAAAAATAAAAGTTGTGTCAAGTGACGCATGCTCAGGTTAAAATGAAGGGAAAATATAATCTTAAATTTTCCCGTCAGAATAATGACAACAATTACCAAAAATCCCTATAAAAATTTTAACGTTGGTCCCTAAAATTTGTTGTAGGATAGTTTGCAATTGTCTTTTAAAATATTTAAATTAACAAAAAGTCAGTAGTTTCTTTTTCAATGAATACCAAATTATCAAGTCCTGATGCTAACATGCACCCCCACACAAAAACACTTCTACCGCCATGATTAACTGTTCTACTAAGTTCTTGGAATTAAAAGCCCCACGTTTTCTTCCCTTACAATAGAACGTCCCATCAGAACCAAAAACGTTAAATTTACTTTCAGCTGAAAATAAGACAAGATACGAAAACAAGTGGGAATTATTCATCATTTGTTTTGAGAAAGAAATAAGCTTTCTGTTTTTTTCACTGACAATAAAATTTTCTGCGGGCATAACGTCATCATCGCAGTCCAGTTGTTCCCAGAACTCGTCAAACAGTTTTAGGTTTAATTGAAAAAAAATGTTTCATTTAATGGTGTTGTTTTCTTCAGTCAAAAGTACTACTTTTAGTCACTAAAATGGATAGAATAAGCAAAAATAATAACTTGGGCCCACAAAATACTTTCATTTTCCCAACAGTTATTTTTTAATTAATTTTTTTAAATGTCCGATTTTTCAAACAAGGCGTGGCCTTTATGACGTCACAAATGATGCTTTTTGGCGCATCTTTCTACAGCGTTTCCACGTTATGATAATCAAGAAGCGAATTAAACATTGCGCTCTACGCTTGCTATCAACCATATCGTTGCCAATACACGTGAGTAAAGATGCGAATTAAATATTTTGCTCTGTGAATGGCAACACTGAATGGCATTTCATCATTTGTGATGTCATCGGCAGAAATATAAACAATGAAAGCGCACCGATTTAAGTATTTTTTTAAAAATATTAGACTGAAGCAAATTATTTTAAAAATGATCAGATCCTACGTTTTTAAACATGCTCTTTCAGAAAAAAATACTTTTAAATTTTTGGAAACTACCCCATTCTGAAGAAACTTTTATAACACTCAAACGTCAATTTGCATAATTTTTCTGATTATAAACCTACAATCTCGTTTTGTTGACTTTGCTGATTTACCTTTCTTACCATGGTTTTGAACCGATTTTTTCAAAAAAGCGTTTCATCACTTACTGCACTGTAGAAGGACCTTAGTTTACTAATTTTATGATATTTTGAACCGGTTTACCACCACTATGATGAAAAATAATCACAATTATAACGGTGCTTGTTGTTTTTTACGAATACGAGCCATTTAAAAATAATAAAGAGAATATCGTCGCCTCAGAGCAACAGTAAGATATCTAATCCCAGAAATAGCACTAAGATATCTTACTGTAGCTCTGAGGCGACAATATTACGGAGTAAAAAAACAAAAATAACACGTCAAATGATTTTTATGTACCAACACAATTCAATAATTTTTATAATATATATATATATATATATATATATATATATATATATATATATATATATATATATATATATATATATATATATATATATATAAATATATATATATATATATATAGGGATCAAGAGATTCCAAAAAGAAGATGGAGTATATCATGAGACGAAATATATTGTTACGAGTCCAGCCACTTCAAGAAATTCTTTACTGACGACACAGTTCTTGAGAAAACACAGGAGATTTATTTACAACTATGTACAAGAAATATCCTTAGCAACTGCTAAATTAACCATAGCAATTAGGCAAATATTAATTAACACCGTAAACTCAACTTTCCTACACGTATTCTCATCAAAATACGCAAAAACACAGCGCAAAGGCTAATACACACTTCCAGCGGAACGCTGAAAACGAGACTCCACAGTTAGAAAACAAACAGACTCCCCCATTCACAAGACGCCCGGCGTTTTATATAGAGCGAGGAAATATGTAGAAAATCCTACAAAGTTCTACAAATTTCTCATATTTTCTTTTTATTCCACTCACAAATCTTATCGTTCCGAAATGGGGGACCTTATAATTCATTCGAATGTAACGGGGTTGTATATTCATTACATGAAACTATTTACAGGTTAAGTTGCTACAATAATTTTAGATGAATAATGGAATAAACGCCAAGTTTAGCCAGATTACAACAAATCAATTGTACAAATAATTACTATTTACAGAATTTGTAACAATATGCTTTTATATTAGTTTTATATGGAATTAAAATATATTCTGCAAAAGAATTTCAATTGTATCGCTCTTGGTCAAACGACTAGGAGCCATCCGTTTTCCAGAATACAATGCTAACAGACCAAGTGCGCGAAATAAAGAGATTTTTATGCTTTGATATAAAATCGGCACTTACAATAATTGGACCTTGCGGACACTCAATGCTTGGGGTTTATGCAAAACTCCAATTAGAAAACCTATTAGTAGGCGGAAGTTCGTTTAAGACTTGGTTGAAACATTGTGCGAAAAGTTTGTTCGCTCCCGACCAAAAAAAAAAGAAGTCGTCAAAGTATGAATGATGCAACAAATAAAAGCGACGGTGAACCACAAATTGAACGTAAACAAACCCAATTCAAAATGCGAAAAAAAACTACAAATACATTTTCAAAATGAGAAGCACTAATTAGTGCAAAATATCGAAAATTTAGTGCAGCGTTTCCTGCATAATGCACTCAGTAAATTGGATTTTTTTAGAATAATTTGTAAAATTAGTACCTAATCTATAATATATATATTTTTTTAACTATGTCTAAGCATATTAAACGATATACTCTGTTTTCCAGTGTAAATTGGGATATTTAAGTCATATTTTTTAGGGATATGTCACAATATTCTGAGGGGGAGTGGTTAGGTAATACGATTTTGTAACAACTAATGTGACTTCTATTGTTTTACACAAATTATTTAACATAAAAAATGAAAAATATTGATTGTTTTTATTATATTAAAATGTTTCAGCTAACTAAATCAAACACTTACGCATATTTTATTGGTTTTAATATCGGATTGAAATGACCCAGTCCGCACGCGGTTCTAGATATATCAAAATTCTAACTGTTCAAGTGTTAGTTTATTTTCGACCTTTCTTTTCTCTCTTTTTTTTTTAATAGTCTTTAGACACAACTTTTCTATACACTAAGCCTTTTTTCAAGTTGTTTTCCTTTTAAAGTAACTTTGACAGAAGAGTAAGATAGAAACAGCATCAAGTAATTAAATTAAGCACGGAAAATATACTGTTAGTGCTTTCTGCCATGCCAACGTGGTTTTGGATCCTCAGGGAACAAAAAGACCAAAAACCAGATACTTAAAAGCTCTTAAGCGAAAAATTAACGACAGGCAAATCGAATTAGTAACACAAAATTTTTAGGGAAGCAATTAAATAGCTTCATTTTCCTTCATTATTCGTAGGTTAAACGTAGTTCTCAAAAGACGATAAATCAGCTGAGGTGGAGTCAGGAGCGTTCCGATGGGTTTTCAAGGGAGATCACTGTGACCTCCCTGTAAGATACTGTGAATTTCATCCCGAGTTTTAAGCTTTAACTCATCCAGAGTTCTTCTGGTCCAGAGTTGTTTTGATAAAGCAAAGAATACATCGCTCTAGAGGTTCTATTGGAATGTTAAATAATTCTGTTTTTCTTGCTCTCTCTCTCTCTGTTTGTAATCCTATATTATCACTGAACGCACTTTTGACGTAACAACAGATTTCTTACATAAAACAGCAAATTTGCATAATTTACTCATGAAACATTTCCAAGTTAATTTGAAATTCTTTTCTTCCGCAGTGACACTTTCTGAGTTTAGAACTACGACCCCCGACTTGAGTCATTTCAAATGTCACCCCAAAGTCGTAAACAAGAGTTTTCTGAGTAAACAGAAAGAGCTCAATAATTTTTATTAAATGTTCTGATGATCGAAAACATCTCGGGGCTTTAGGTTAGTATGTGTTTTTTCGAAGTGAAAGATTTCCTATCGAATTTGGTACATACAAGCTAGTACATTTGATGCGAAGACATTGAGATGTAAAAAAAAAAAAATCAGGAAAATTTTACGGAATATAACTGTTTTTGCAGCAAAAATATGAGCAAAATATTATAATTAATCACTTTAACTGCGCTTAAAAACCGATCATTGGATACATATACTCTATGATTAAATCATAGAGTTTGACTAAAAAGAACTTCCAAATTCAAGACCTTTTATTCAGTGGGGCTGCGTATTAGTTCCTCGTCATTTTCAGACCCTATCGGCGAATGATATTACTAAGAGAATTTCGACGTCCAATTCCGCTACCAGATGGACCAACCTGGACTCTTTGCGATTCGAAACTGCATTAGTAACTTAATTTTGTCGAGTGTTTTACAATTAATAGGGTCGTTTCCAAAATTTTTAAAGTATTTTTTTTTCTGAAAGAACATGCTTAAAAACATAGGATCTGACCATTTTTTTAAAATAATTTGTTTAAGTTTAACATTTTTAAAAAAATTACTTAAATCGGTGCGCTTTTGTAATTTACGCTTCCGCCGATGACATCACAAATGATGAAATGCCATTCAATGTTGCCATTCAGAGTGCAAAATATTTAATTCGCATCTTTACTCACGTGCATTGGCAACGATATGGTTGATAGCAAGAGTAGAGCGCAATTTTAATTCGCTTCTTGATTATCATAACGTGGAAACGCGGAAGAAAGATGAGCTTAACATTTCATCATTCATCATCAAAAAAATTCATCACACATCAACAAACAGCATCATTTGTGACGTCATCAAGACCACGCCTTCTTTGAAAAATTGGACATTTAAAAAAAGTAATTAAAAAATAACTGTTGGGAAAATAAAAGTATTTTCTTGGTCAATGTTTTTTTTTTTTTTTTTGCTTATTCTATCAATTTCAGTTACTAAAAGTGCAACTTTTGATTGAAGGAAACAATCCCATTTGACTATAATCTAATTATTAAGAAACTACCGTATTACCCCGCATTATCCGGCATGCCAAAAAAATCTAGGTTAGGAAAAAATTAACTAATGCTATAAAAAATATATGTTCAGATTTAAAAAAAAAATCGTATCTTATGCATATTAATAAACAGTTTAAGTTTGTAAAAATATTTTACTAACAATGCCAGTTGTATTTTAACAAGAAAAAATTGTTTGATAACGAATAATTTTAGAAAAAATAAATTAAAACTAAGTAAGCAAACACGTTTAAGCTGTAAGTTACCGCCCCTAAACCAGTGCTAAAGAATTTACCATAGCTATTTAATAAATAAAAATTAAAGTTACCTCTTTAAAAGGAACCTAAAATAATTCATTTAAAAAATTATGAACAAATCGAAGTAACAATGGTTGCTTCTGAGTTTATTACTTTATTGGCATATAATTCAATCTATTAATAATGACTTACCATAAATAACAAGCACATATTATATGCAATACACTTTTTTTTTTTTAAAAGAATGTTTACTTTCGGGATTTATTTATTATTTCCTTACAGTGGTTTTCTTTCTGATTGGAACTGAATGGGGATATTTACGTTTGTTTCGTTGCAAAATAAACCTCAAATTACCCAGCATGCTGGAAAATTCGAATTTCCCAGCATGCTGGTCAACCTCGGTTTTTTCGGGCATGCCGGATAATGCGGGTTAATACGGTAGCTAAGATGAGTGCTCTAAGTAAGGTCATGTAATCTAATTAAAACAACCCCCAAATTTTTAGCAAAAGTTTGCTAAATTGTGGTTTATCGACGAAAGCCTAACTGGTGATAAAGTGTTTCAGACAAGCAGTTTTTTTTTTTTTTTCAGCTGGAAAAAGTGTAGCATCGGTTAACAAAAGAGTCTTTTTAAAATTGCCTGATCTTATTTTGCAGAAAGTTTTTTTTTTTTTTTTAAATATTTAACTGCAGTTTAGTAGTATAAAAAGGGCTATTAATTTTTCTAGAAAGCCTATTTTATGTAGCTTACGAATTCAAAAAGGAAAATCACTATGCACCGTCATTTTTTCCTGTGATTTAATAACCCTACAAAAATAGTATATTGTTGCCCAATAAGGATATGATTGGCATTGTTAGGACTCCGGTGTCATTATTGCACCAAACGAGTCGGTGAAGGATGTGATCCGGTGCTGCATATTCTTCTTGCACATATGTGCCCGAACTGTATGCAGAAGTGATTAAAGAAAAAAAAGACGACTTATAAAAGTTGTTAATCTACTACATTCAAGGCACGATAATGGCGATTGATTTTTCTTCTTTCCATTGAAATAAATATGGATTTTTGGCTAGTGTATTTGAGTTTATCAAATGAGGTATAGAATTTTTATATTGAAAATAAAGAAATTCATTTTTTTTAGTTTGATTGCACTTTTTGTCGTTAGGTCAGCCTAGCTTAATCGGGTAACGGATAAACGAATACCCCGCTTATACGAATAAAATCTTCCGGAACGGAATATTTCTCCATAGGTGTAATGATAGAGATCACCGCTTAATCGAATAATTTCCCCGGATAATCGAATAATAGTGATAAGCTTTTGCATATATTTTTGCTGAGAAAAATTTTGAATACGTTAAAATTAAATTGAATAAACGCAATTTTTGACGTAAAAATTTAAAATATTATTTTTCGGCAAACAACAGGCGGAAAAATTCCATATTCCATTTATATTCCATAAAAGCAATTCCAATATTCTATCTAGTTTCTTTTATAGTTGCCATTACAAACAGACAGTCGATAATTAAATTAAAAAACACAACGAAATCTAAACATTGCAGAAGATAAGAAATTGCTAAATATTAACCCTAGAGAAGTCGCGTTTCCTTTTGTTACGCTAGTGCTCGCGCTTCAGTCTTTTCCCCGCCGTAGCGATCCGTGAGACGAAAGCAGAAGAAAGGAAGTGCCGGGGAAAAAATGACACCTGACTAGGATGGCGCGCTATTGGTCTCTTTCCAAAAGCTATGCAACCTTGAAATACCGAAGAAAATTCTTAGAACTAAGTGTGTGGGCTGGGGAGAGTCTGACCTTCAGCTACACAGATGGGCCCCATTATTAGAATAAGGGGTGGTGGGATAGAGCAAAAATATCTGACAACGGGCGGGGAATCGACCGAAGCGCGACTTCTCTAGGGTTAATTACGTAAAACACAGTAATTGAAGTTAGAAAAGTATTCTTAAAATACCTTGAGTAAGAATTCCACTATTATAAACTTTCTCCTAAAAATATGAACTGAAAAAAGGTGTTGAAACAAAAATTTAATGCCTCAAGCTGTAAGTTACATATTTATGATTTTCATGCGTACTTGTATTATATATAATTAATTATGTTGTGCTCATAACTTAGCTTATTAAAAACGCTTTTTAATCAAAAACAGTTTTTCTTCTTTTACTTAGATATTGATTAATTATGACGTTTCAAGACAACGTCATTGAAGCTTAATTTTTCACCTTGAATTATTTTATTTTCCTTATCTTTCACGAGTCATGTGATGAATGCACAAAAGTTGGAGCCAATTGAATCATAAATGAGATGTAAGACCTCTAATCTTAGGTTAGTCTTATTTTTCGTAATTACCATAAAATTTTATTTTTTCTAACTTATAATCTCGATTTATAATAACTAAAAGATTTGATTCTCTCTCTTTTTTTTTTGGAACAATGAAGCCTTGTTTATTGTTTTTTTGCAACTGTAAGTGGCATTCGCTCTTTTTTTCAAGACCATTCTTTATACAAATAAATGTGTACGTATGTTGGTATGCTAATTCTTCCAGAACGGCTAGTTGTTAGAGGTCAAGCCAGATATTTAAAAAACTTAAGTTTTTTCAAGAAACTGATTTAGTGCTCTCTCTTCTTCAAAGGACAGCAGTTAACGAAGGGGTGAATCACATCATTACTCACAGACAAGGCCGAGCATATTTCCACTTCACGTCTTTAGTGCTATCTAATTTTATCATTGTTTCTTCCTGTCATGTCGACAACAACAATAACAACAGCAACGGCTTTTATTTAATACTAAGGGGCTCCGTTCTTTGGTCGCCAACCTCCGTTCGTCACATGCACAGACAATTGAAGATTTTAAGGCTTTTACTCCCGGATTTCTTCAGGACATTCAAGAGGCGAGGGTATTCTCAGAACATCCCCAGGACTGGATGTTCCGCCCCTTAAGGTTTAGAGGAGTAAGACAAGGCTTCCGCCTTGTTTACTCAAATTTGGGTATCCTTGAATGTTCTACATCCAACGGTACCAATATCGACCTGGTAGACATTGGCAGTCCGGAGGAGATAATGTTCCAGGCACACACACACAAGTTTTAATAGTATAGAACAGTGGCTCTCAACCTGCTGCCCTCTGGCCACTTGTGGCCAGCACTGCTGATCCATGTGGCCCGTTGTTCTGTTCAATATTACGAATAGACAACTATGCTCTGATAATTTCCAAAACAACCGATCACATTCATTCGGTACTAAGAATGATGCTGAAAATTTGGAGCCAAATCGTTAGAAATTTGTTTCTAAAAGGCAGATGAAAACTTATTGATACAACAAGTAGAAAGTAACAAATACAACAATTTTTTATTTATAATTTTTCTTCCCTTATCAAGCGTTCCCATGATATATGGAGAGTTTGTGCAAATACATTTAAGTTTTATAAGCCTTCTGGTCCGCGAGAGTAATGTAAGGTGCGGCCCTGGTGTAAAAAAAAAAAAGTTGGGCGCTCACTGGTGTAAAAGTTAAAGATTGGGCGCCACAATTGCTTAAATTTCTTACTGCATAGATAGTTTTTTTATTATTATTATTTCTTCGTGTATTAGGCATGACTTTCCAGATATTACTATTCATAAGTACATAAGGGTGATTTTTGTATGATGTTTAGTATGAAAACAAATCCAAAAGATCGACTGAAATATATGCGCAAACATATCTGTTATAAGCAGTAACCATCTGGCTATATTCCTTGATTGCAAGAACAGTAAAGCCAATTCAAGTTGTTTATTTTATTTCTTCATTGTTCGCAATTCAGTTCATTGGTGCATATTCAATTGTATAAAAAGTTGCGTTTATCATAGCAGTGTCACTCCCATCCATGTACAGGGGATAATCGCGGTTAAGCAGTTGCTCACATTTAGCTAATGACATTTGTGATAGAATGAGATAAAATAAAGACCATAAACAGCACCGGAAGCTTTTTATTTCCCTTTGATCTACCCAAGGTTGATGACACTTCCCGTATCTCGGATTTCCAAAGAGATTTCGGACGTTTCCGAAGACAGTTATAATTATTTAGATCAGGAAAAATATAAGACTGGCTTCGTTTTTTATACGAAAGGTTGTGAAACTTAATCCTTGCAACAGAAACAGAAGAATTCATTCGAACTGAATACAACGAATAAATTGGGACTCTTAAGTAATCAATTAAGCGAAGCAATTATTACGGATGTACAATACATTCAGTTTTATACCGTAAATAACTTCAGTGATGCATTTTTTTCACAAAAATAATAAGTTACTTTATTAAAATGTGACATTTTAGGACCTTTTTGAAATTTATAGTCACCAAATTGTATATTTACGTAACCATAAAACGGGGATTAGGGTCAACCCAGAAGGGTTACCGCATTCTAGTTTTATGCAGCACCCATTGTATTTCTTGTAGTTATGAATAGATGGTAGTAAGACTCGCATCATATGTGTGAAATGAGATTTCTTGAATTAGTGTGTCACTTAAAACTCAATTTGATGATAATTTTAGCTATAAAATCGTTACTTCGCGATAGCCGCATGATCTCACTACAGAAACTTCTTAACACCTTATATCAAAATAGTTCCTGAGAACCAAATATCGCAACCACGTGCGATTTTGAAGTCGATATACTAGATGCAGAGTACGAAGCTCGTTATAGAGCACGGTGTACATGAACACGCCATTTAACTTTCGGCGGGCATTCATGGTGTGCGACTTGCGACTTTTATACCGCACAAAACGGGATGCCTGCCACAGCACGATCTGGTATCCATGCCACACCACAATCTGGTATTTATGATGCTCCACGATCTAGTATACATGCCGCACCATGGTCTGATCACGAAGTTTTTTTTTTTTTCATGGAATGCCGCTATTATTAAAATGAACTGAAACTAATTATGTCACACTTCATTATGTTACTGACTTTTATATTACTCACGAACACATTTTCTGGCATTGACTAACATTTTCAACTTCTTTTTCCCTTTTCTTAACAACATCAATCACTTTGATCATTTGTTTTGCGCGTTATTTTGTCCTTTTAATACACTTTTAAGCGAAACAAACTTTTAAAGTAGACTATAAAGTGCAAGAAAAGGACAAACAATCTGCCAAAAGCCATTAAAATGCTAAATAATCCACCAAAAACAAAACCAAGCCATTACAAGACAAGAAAAGTTCATTTAAAATAATCCGCTAACAAAACAAAACACAATAAAAACACCCTTAAAACGTAAAATAACCTACCGAATAAATACAGGGTGTTCCGTTTTAACCAGCAAGACCTTTATTTTCGCAACGTTAGTCCTAGATGTATACTTCTAATTGCAAAAATGTTCAAAATCAGATGCAGAGTTAAGATATTGAAAGTTTGAAGCAAAACTGAAAATGAGTCGAAAAATACAAAATTTAACATTTATACAGGTCCTACGTTCCCAAACTAATATTTAGAGCAGCGTTTCTTAATTTATTTGATCAGTGGAACCCTTTTAAATGCGCGTTTCTTTTCGTGGAACCATTAGTTTTTTGTCAATAGTTTGCAGTGGCGTAGCCAAGGTTCTGTTTGAGAGGAAGCCCAGGTTCTTTTCTCAATCTGCAGTAGAGAAAAAAATTGAAAACTAAAGTTGGGATCAAGTATCCCCAGTCTCCCCTACTTAGCTTGGTGTGTCAACACATTTGAGAACATATTGGGCCACATTTGGGCACACTTGTGAGGTCATTGTTTTCTTTGCTGCAACAGTGATGGCTAGATAAAGATTGTTTGGTTGTATTATATATTGTTTGTACAATAAAGCTAGATAAAGATTATTTGCTTGTATTATATATTGTGTGTGTATATACAATAAAACAAATGCTGTAATTTTTAAAGATAATTTTACTGTATTTTTTCAATCACCGCAGCCCTAAACTTATCTGAAAGTTATAAGTGCTATGACATCGGTGTAAAGTTTTATCACGTGCACCATGTAACCAGTAGTAATCTCGAACCCATTCCTGCGAAGCTTAGCAAAACTTTACGTGAGTAAACATTGAATGCGATTTGGTGATCATCCACAATTGTCTTTGCCTTTTACGAAATATTTTTAAGGTAAGTGATTTACATATATTAATTTTGCATTTGTACATTTGCTGAGCTTCATATGTATTTGTTTTAAAGAAATTCTTTATTTTGTTGTAAAAGTTTCAGAATAACTAAGTTTAAAAATAAAGTAAAACTCAGAGGTTAACGTGCTGCAATTTTGCCGTGAGCAAGTAAAGGACTGTAACAGCAATTTCTTCACTTTTTTGCATTTTTTTTCATCTATTGTACCGTAAGCTTTATTGTACATGCTTGCTTACATGGTTTCAGCTGAAAAAAAGCACTAAGAAAAACGTGTTATTCCAACATTTCCTTATCGTTAGTATTGAAGGCAAACGCCTTACTTTAAATATTTCGATAATTCATTTCTGCAGACACTGCAGTTTACCTGCACGGGGCAAAATTCTTATGTTTTTTTTTTTTTTTTTTTTTTTTTGAGCAATCACATTGCTTATTGTTCTCATTTGACTGTTTTGAATTCCTATGATTTTATTTTCCCCCCGCCTCCCTCTGCAACACCACCGTCGACTGGCCACACACGCCTAAATACACACACACACACACTCGTGATTGCGAAAAACATAATTTAAATTCAGGATGTCAAAATTCAAATTAATTTTTATTTTTATTTTTTATTTTATTATTTTTTTTATGGACGATGTCTATTAATATGTGAATCAGGTTTTATAGCTAGAAATTTTGTTACAATAATTATCGCTCGGCGTGGCGTCGCGAATGCCGCTACATAGATTGGTTTCAGACCTTCCCCGGTCAAAGGCTGTCCATTGCCCAGAGACTGATCCTGCTACCGCGGTTTTTGCAGTGTAAGTATTGCACTAGCATGTGCTCTGGAAGAAGACGAGTGCTCCAAAAAAGTGCAAAAAGTCCTTCCCCTCCCCCCCCCCTCTCCGAAAAAAACTAAGTGTTTTGAAAAAGGGGACATGTGTCAATTTTAGAACAAATGTTCTCAAATGCGTGCCCAAAGAAGTTTAAAATGTGTGACGAACTAAGTAAATATTCTGAAAACTGTTCCAAAAAGTGCGCTTCAAAGTGCTAAAACATGGGACAAGTGTTCGTATTCAAAGAGAGTTTAAAAAGTGTTTCAAGATTTACAGTGTATCATATATTTCCAGGTTTTTTTGTTTTTTTTTTTTTTGTTCTTGACGAGCTCTAGTTTTCTCCGTAAATGATTCTAACGGCGGATTTGCTTTAAAACTTTTATGGTTTTGCACAACCAATCCAGCTGCTATTCAAAACCGTAAATTTTACAGGATTATTTTGCAGTTGCTATTAGTTTATCAATTATTTAGCTGTACCCGCACAGCGATGTCCGGGTTAAAAATTTAATGGAAGTCCGTTGAATAAAAAAAATTGACCTCCCTCCCCCTGTGATGTGTAACGATCATTTTTCTTTGTATAAAATGAGTACACTTCTTTTCTAAAAAAAAAAAAAAACTGTTAAAGTTTCTTTGGAATTAAAAACTTTTCGTCAAATCATTAAATTAGATTTACAGTTGCTTTAAAACTGTATTTAGTGAGTGAAGCGGTTTTTACTGCAATTTAAAATATTTCGCCAAATAAACAAAAAAAGACATCTAATAATATCTTTTAAATGTAAAAATAGTTCCGCAACTAACCTAGCAACAATAGTTCGCCAAACTCGCCCAGCAACCACGCTATCATAATCCATCCGTCTAACAATTAAAAAAAAAAAAAAATTTGAATTTTGAAATTTTGAATTCAAATTATGGTTTTCGCAATCACGACAGGACCCTACATTTCATTGGAGTTATTTTTTCTAGAAACGGCTCCTGTTCCCCAAGCCTGCCCCTCCTTCTGGGCGGTTACGTGTACGTAATTGTGTGTGTGTGTAGGCTTGTGTGTGTGCGTAGACCTGTGTGTATGCACGTAGGCGTGTGCGTAGTGTATGTGTGTGAAGTCGTGTGTTTGTATGTGTGTGAGCGTGCGTGTGTGTAGGACGTGGACGCCTCCGACCAGGAAACGCGGATAGCTCAGGACCGGGGGACAGCCGCGCCTGGAGGACGGCGGGCGGTGGTGCTGCAGAGGCCCCTGGTCCAAGCTGAAAAAGGCACGGACACCAAAAATGGTCAAGTGAGAACAATAAGCAATCGTGATTGCACAAAAAAAAAAAAAAAAAAACCATCCAGTGGAACATTCAAAAATCATCGTCAGTAAAAAAGAAGAAAATGTCGTGCTTTTCACTCGGATAAAAAATAAAATAAATAAAATAAAAAATTTCTTTTATTTCAAAACAAATCGCCAAAACAATGAATTACATTTACGGTTGCTTTAAAACAATAGTCCTAGACTGAACTGCTCAGCGCCTACGTGCCAAGCAACTACGCTACCGGAACCCAGCCCTTTTGCGAGCTGTTTTTTCTCTGGCAATAATAAACGTTTCGCCAACCAAAAACAAAAAGTATAAAATCACATTAACAGTAGCTTTAAAATCTTTATATATTAAGAGCTGCGTCGCCTGGCTTTGCCCGGTCTACCTTGAGAATACAAATTGTGACAAGTGGCATATATTCAACAATCAGGCTTAAATAAAAAAAAAAAAAAAAGAAAAAAAAAACACCATGCAAAATTATTCTTCCAAACAATGACGACAGATATTAAAATACTTTTAAGAAATTAAAATGCGAAAGATGGATTTTAAAAGCGTAACCACCGAAACACGAAATAAAATAAGTTTAAGAAATTAAATGCAAAATAAGGAAAGAAACGATGGATTCAAAAAGCGTAACCTTGGAAACGCGAAGATAAAATGGTTGACAACCTGAATCAAAATGAACTTTTTCGAATTTGATTTAAAAACGCTTGTAACTTTTTTCCTTTGAAGATAGAAGCTAAGTTTTTCGACCACAGGTCGAGAGAGATCTGGAGTAAAAAATGTCGCTTTTTCCAATGATGTCCAAAAAAAACCTGTGGGACAATTCCTTCACTTCTTATTGATAGATTTAATGAAGGAAGTAATGCCTAAATTTCAGATAAGCCTAAAAAAAGTTCGAGCTAAAAACGCAAATTACTCCCGCCGTAATTAAGTTAGAGCATTGAAACAAATTGTTTAGAACGCGGAAATTTCTACCCTTTTCAACGATATATAATAGTAATATGTGCAAGTAATTTTTCACTCCCATATCTGGGAGTTTATATGAAATTTGGGCCTAAATTGGAATAAAAAAAGAAGTATTCATCGGATTTTTTCGAATTACAACCTATGTCACTCAGTAAGAAAGCACCTTTCATATAGTGAAGGAATTTTTCAAATAGGTTCAATTTTTTCCGGAGATTACTTCGAACATATAAACACACAGAAATCCGCCCTCTCTCTATATAATATTAGTATAAATAATTACGAAATAACTTGAATTTATAAGCTATATTTTTTCAAGTCCTCAAGATTATAGTTTAATATTTGGAATAAGGAGATTTATTTTAGAGTAACAGTAATATGATCAAACAGATATTAATCCCCTATTTGCGAAGTTCAAATATTTCAACACTTTCTCAGAAAGGCGGGTTCCATTAAAAAGTTTATGACGAATGCTAGTTTCGCAAGCTCATATTTAAGTTGAGACATAAGAAACGAAGGAGCTTTTAGAGGAACTCCAATAATACTTTTTTGCAGTATTAATAAAGGAATTTCACTCAATTCCAAACGCACTTAAGTATTCGAAAATTATAAACTTTAATATTGTTCAATATCTTGCAATGTTAATCAGGGTGTGATAGCAAAAGAAATTTTAATTTTGTATTGAATCATTTTGCTTTCCCATTTGCTTTAAAATTAAAAAAGAAGAACGCAATTCAAAGTTAAAGACATAATCGTTTTTCCGGGAAAAACTGCTTAAAGTACCATGCATAATCAATGCAGTTTTGCTTGCAATTTAAAGACAATTTTAAGCTTTTGATGTAATAAGAATGTGCAGGGAACAATTTTGTTTAAAACATTAATTGAATTACTTCCATTAGGTGATAAAAGCAGTCAAAACGAGAAAAAAATTAGTAGTGACGTAAAATACAGTTTTCATGAATAAATAAAAGTTGTCTATGTAAACTTTAAAAATATATTTTGTGATTAGAACTGACTTGAAGAAAAAGAAAAAAAAAAGTTTTTTTTTTTTTTTCCCCAAAACATGAATAAAGGTATTGAGTACTTGAAACAGAAAACAGAAAAAATATCAAAAAATCAGTCTTACGTAATGATTGAATATGTAATAGCAAAAAGAAGTTGAGTTTTTTTACAGTTGCATTTAAATTCACATCTTGATGAAGTAAGAAAATCCTCATTAAAGCTGACTAATGAGTTTTTTTTTTTCTTAAGTTTTCGTTTTCAAACTTATCTTTTTCCCTGGATTTCAATTTTTCTAACAGTAAAATGCCACATCAACTGTTCAGGATCCGTTATTAAATTCGTTTTAATTTAAATAAGTGTTTTTGTATTAAAAGTATCGCCTCTATGGTTGCTTGAAAAAAAATATTTTTGACAATAAAAAAAACCTTCCGCCTTCATACTGCAATCCAATATGTATCCGTCACACATTACATGCTTACAAAATAAAGAGAAGAAATAAAAGAAAACATTTTAAAAACATTTGAATTTTAGCCTCTGGAAATAAAACTATGTTTTTCGAAATCACGAACTGCGATAGGGCTCTACTTGTTTGGTTTCTTGTTTCTGCAAATGGAATGGAACGGAAATGGGTAAGAAATTCGCACCCGTCACATTGTGATTGTTGATTTTCTGGAATAGGAAATACTAGTCATATCCATAAAAAATGATGATTAGGATGTGGTAATAAAGATCAAAATTTTATGGCCGATATCCACCAGTACACTCATCATATAGATTATTTACAGCGTATAAAATTAGGATTTTTTTTCTTTTTAATCTTAAATGATGGGAATCAGTAATCAGGAAATTTTGAACTTGAGATGAAGTTCTGCTGTTTTAACTTATCTACATTGGTTTTTTTCCCTGAAACAACGAAATTTTACAAAAAAAAAAAAATACTTTTTTTTAATGGAAAGTCTGTTTGAGTTTAGCCCTGAAAAAATATGAATAAAACCAAACAGCAGACGATTTGTAATTACGACGACAAGCACTTCGCTCTCTAAATAAATATTAAAGACAACTGTCGTCATGGTAATCCGAAAAATTAGAGCAACATCAACTTTGCTCAAGAAGCAATTCGTGATTGCTCTATAATTGCGGTATAAATTAAATCTTGGTAAATTAAAATAATTTTAAACCATACAACTTCAGTTTAGTTGCTCTAAACTCGTCAAATTGTATTGCAAAAGGAATGAGGACATTTTTAATACTATAGTTGGGGCAAACCTAACCCGACATCATTGTGAAGGTTACATTGATCCTACTCACAGCATTACGAAGATTCCATGATAGGTTTGCCCCAACAATAGAGCCCAGATTATATGCAAATGCATACGTTAATATACCACGGAATAATTCTGTTTATTTTGGTCGTTAATGCATATAACTGCATAGAAAACAACATTTTTTTAAATACTGCGTTTTTGCTTTCCTTTTAGATATTTTTTTTTCATCAAACGACGATAACAAACAACGATTTTGTTCTTCAAACAGAACAAAACATTAGGCGACTTGTGGGTTTTCCAAAAATTTGCCCGAATTTTGTGCATACTATTAATGCGTATACTACTTTTTTGCGCACATTTTCAACCAAAAATGAAAATTAACTAGCAAAATTATCTTTGAAATGCTAGAATAGAAAATGCCATTCATATTTTTATTCTGATGGCGAAAACTTTTATTTCCGTGAAGAAAAATTATTAGTGCATATTTTAAAACTTTTACTGAAAATTTATGATATCTTTAGTGAAAATGATGATTATATTGTGCATATAGTTCAGGCTCTAGACATCCTTATTATGCTTTTGAGCAATGCAAAAGAAAGTGTGACGTTCACATTGTAGTTGATATACATACACTGCTAAAAAAATTAGATACCACTAAAAATAAGTTTGGAATTCATTCCAGCAATGTGCAGAGCCGTAGAGATCCACGGTGGGCCCCTTGTCAAGTTTGTCACCAATCTCCCATCCACCCCTCCCTTAACTCAAGAAAGAAGAAAAGAAAAAGAAAAAAGAAAAAAATTAAAACTGCTTACTAGAAAACAATTAGCGCTATTTTAAGTGCCGCAACAGTAAATACTAAAAGAATAAATTTTACAAACAAATCATAGTTTTAATTCAGGAATAGTACTTGCTAAAAAATTAAAAAAGAAAAAATACGAAACAGAAAGTTACACATCAAAACCAAATTTTCATACAGTGAAAAAATGCATATTCAGAATATTAAACTTATTTCAAAGCAACCTTCCTTGTTTTCTGATTTGCAAAATGATTTATAACTTCATCGAAGTTCAAGTTTCTTGAAAGCTTTTTCTCCAGTACTAAAACTCCGATACTAGATGTCAGTTGCAATGTACGTTGTAATGTAAAATGAAAATACAAACCAACTTTGCTTTAAAATAAAATGTCTTTTTAGAATGCTACGTCTAAAGTCTGAAGATAGTCCTTTGAAGAATCTTTTCGATCTTGCTATCTTTTATTACGATCAAAGTTATGAAAAGTTCGTTTTTAAAACTATTGCAATTTATTTTAGAGTGATAGACAGGGGGAGTGGCAAAAATAAATTGAGACGGGCCCCCAAGATTGTAAACATGTTACTGACGTCAGTAATACTATGCGCAATTCTCAATTCAACACCCTCTCATGAGCAGGGTCGGATTAACCACTTTGGCGGCTCTAATTCAAGGAAAAATTGTAGCCATATTGCAGCAGGTTTTCGCACGTTAGTTTCACTGCAGCACATATTGGAACTCTGCTTCTCCCCCTGGAAAGTGTCAAGATTATCTTCGACCACGCCTGCCTTTTAGTTCGCACGAGTGACTTCCAATACTCCCCATTCCTGGGCGTGTTCGACGGTCAGTTGTATAAAGTTGTACAGAGAAGGAATTCGAAAAGCATTGAAAACAGATACTCAAACGCTTGGCTTCGTTCTTCTGAAACAACATCGTGTTACTATGCTTTTCAACTTAATGTGTGTATAATATTACACATCAACACTTCGACACGCGCATACACTATGTGACCAAAAGTAGTCATTTGGTATTAGGAAACTTTGAAAAATTCAGTTTTACGGATTTCTCCAGAAATAAGAAGCTAATTCCGTGTATTTTTTTTTCAAATAAAAAGTATACTCCAGTTATCATTTTCCAATAAAAATTAAGTCTATTCAGTTAGGGGACTAGCAACAATATGAGGAAACAAAAAAAGGTTTTTGAACTTCTTTTACCGTAAATAGCTTAGAATACGCTACAACTTTCAGAAATAAGTTAAAGAACTATGTAGAATTTATTTTTATACTTGGTGAAAATATCACTTAAAACTACGGAGATATAAGCATTTCTTTGAAAAATACAAATTGTTTTTGACGGTTTTCGGCTCATAACACGCAGTTTTCCGTCAAAGGTTACTAAACTTTCAGAATATTTCACAGCATACTTGAGAAATATAGTAATAAAATTTGAAGTAAAAGCATTGAAAATTTGATGAACTATGAACGTTTAAAGCAATTATTTTTTCACTGTGCATGCGCGAACTATAAGAAAATTATAACTTTCATAATCCAAATTCCAGATAGATCCTTCAACTATTGAAAAAATTCTACTCGATATCTTTAAAATTTGAAAAGTTGTCAGCGATCTAATAAACCGAATTCTTGGATAGGCGACGAAGCATGAGGGATCGTTCGCAAATAATCCGTTTTTATCATGAATCATTTTGCACGATAAGAAGAAAGTTTTGCCAGTTTGAGAACGACCCCTTATCCTTCGTTGCCTAGCCAAGAATTATTGAAATTCGGCCCATTTGAACACTGATTACTTTGTAAATTTTAATGATATCGAAGTGGAATTTTTTTAATGAGTTGTAAGATCTATCTGGAATTTGAATTATAAAGGTTATAAATTGTTATCTTTCGCGCATGCACAGTGAAAAAATAATTGCTTTAAACGTTCCTATTTGATCGAATTTTCAATATTTTTTCTTCACATTTTATATTATGTTTCTCTTGTACGCTGTCAGATATTATGAAAGTTTGGTATCGTTTGAAGGAAAACTCTGCATGTTATGTCAATGGGAGAGAAATATATAAAAATAAAACAGTACGGTACGTACAGTATGTAGTAATAATAAAGCACTTCACTGTAATAGTACTGTACAGTAGATACAATAAGTTACATTTATATCTTAAAAATTGAAGATGATTTATCCTGCGAAGTCTGATCGTCATCCTAATATATTTTTAAATACAGTAGCTTCGCATTTACTTTTATAACATTTACATCTATGGTACTGGAACCCCTTGGACTTATATGGATTGTCTTCTCTTGACTTCTAATTATACGTATGAAAGATTCGACATACCTAATTGTCGTGCTACTTTCGACCCACTTTCTAGTTGTTAAGCTTATCAAGAATCTTTACCTTTTCTTAAATTGTGGCAAACTTTCACTTTTTGTTTCCATCTTCAAACTTTAGATGAAACAGCGTGCATGGATGCCACAATATTTCATAACCTTTCATGCTTAGAAAAAATAAATGAAAAATGAGGAGTGGTGATCTATACACACTAACAAAGCTATGTTTATAATGCGGTGTGTGGGAACTTGCGCAGTCAGTGATGCAGAAAGGATGAAAATACATTAACGAATTGATGTTTAGTTGTCAATAACAAAGCCGAAACTTAGCATCACGATTCCTTTCCAAATATTTTCGTATTGAGAGCAAGAAATTAGCTTTAGCTCTAAAATTCGTTGCTCCTGAAAAGCTCGCGTTATAGCCATTTCGCGTAAGTGGGATCGCTTTGTAGCGGGAGTCGACTGTATTAAGGGGTCACATTTTTCGTTAGTGTAAGTTAGTGTTTCGTAGTTTCGTTAGTAAGGGCATAAGTCCCGGACTTATGACCTTTCGTCACTAAACACGAATGACGAGACAGTAAGACGCACTGAATGTATGGCAAGATTACAGAAGAACTAGATTTTTTTGGAGTAATGAAATAAAAACAAATAACTACTTAGATCTAACATTATTACGGTAATGGTAGGTTCGTCAGTTAGGGGGTTAGTGGGGGGGAGGGGAGGAGATTCGAAATCACGACCTGAACAGAGATAAGGCAGAAAACTATCAGAACGAAATTCGCTAATTTATCGAGGATTTTACTATCACTCTAGCATCTATATTACCCAAAAAATTACGTAATTTACAAATCCGTTCTGTGGAATTGTGAATGCCTCATACAATTTTAGTTTTGTAAGGAATTCGTTAAAAAGTTGTGTGATACATTCTGACTGATGTAAAAGTTTGGATGTAAGTTTTAAAATGTGATACTTTTAAACACTTTTTTTAAATTAATGATTTGCCTTGAAAACATCAAAAACCATTCACAATTATCGGTCAATCACAATAGTTTTCTATCACTTTGTTCATTAAATTTAGGTCTCTGTGTCATATGTATTTGAAAGTACAAACTAGTTAGAACTGACCTTAGACCATTGAGACAAGGTCTCCTGCAAACACACGTGAGGTAAAAGATCCCCCAGGAACGACCCCCATTGATAAGAGCTATTGTGTATTGTGAATGTGCTCGCTCTTTCTACTCATGCCTTTCTTTCAAACTAGAATAAGTAGAAACTGATTTCCTTATCGATTTCAACATCGAGTGCAACAAGGTGCTTTTCATGTTTTCTCCCCCCGAAAGATCCTACATCCCACCCTACCCAAAGAAAGCTATAGAAAAAATTCTAAAGAAAAAAGCTGTCTCCTTTAGAACAGAATTATTTCTATACTAATCTCACAACAGCAAAAAAAAAAAAAAAAATATATATATATATATATATATATATACATATTGTCATACAGCTAATGCTGTAGTTGGAAACATTGAACGCAAGAAGGATAAAGACTGGTATGACGATGAATGTGCTGAACTCACAAATAAGAAGAATCAAGCATATAAAATAATGTTGCAGAGAAATACCAGACATAACTCAGATGAATATAAAAGAGCTAGGAAAGAGGAAAAAAGGCTTCACAGGTTGAAGAAAAGAACTTTTGAAGAGGAGAACCTCAAAGACATTGATAATCTCAAAACCATCAATGAATGCAGAGCATTCTATAGAAAGGTTAATCGTAGTCGTTCTGACTTTAAACCAAGTTCTGCTCTGTGTCGTGACAAGCAGGGTGAAATCCTGGCTAACAAACAGGATATACTTTGTAGATGGATGGAACATTTTGGTGACCTTTTAAACTCGGAGGAACCAGTGGATGACCATCGGCGCGACTCTATAGATTTAAATGATAACGAAGTCATCCCCCTCCCAGATAGAGATGAAATTAAATTTGCTTTAAATAGACTAAAAAATAATAAATCGCCAGGACATGATCTTATTTCTGCAGAGTTGCTAAAAAATGGATGTCCTCAGCTATATGAGCACCTGCATAAACTAATAATTGATATTTGGAGCTCTGAATATATACCATCAGACTGGAACATTAGTATTTTGTGCCCTATTCACAAGAAAGGAGACCCAATGGTCTGCTCCAACTATAGAGGCATCAGCCTGCTAACCACATGCTATAAAATCCTGTCCAATATTCTGTTTGTGAGACTAAGACCATTTGTGGATTCAGAAATTGGTAGTTATCAATGTGGGTTTAGAAGTGGAAAATCTACAGTAGACCAAATTTTCTGTTTACGTCAAATTATTGAAAAATCAATTGAGTTTAATATTGACACTCATCACTTGTTTATAGACTTTAAGTCTGCATTTGACAGTGTGGATAGAAAACATTTAATGGATGCAATGTATGAATTCAAGATTCCAAGCAAATTAATTAGACTTGTAATGTGCACTATGAACAACACTAAATGCAAGGTAAAATTCAAAGGTGTCCTCTCTGAGGATTTAAATGTTAATAATGGTGTTCGACAGGGCGACTCATTGTCTTGCCTTCTTTTTAATATTGCTTTGGAAAAAGCTATTCGTGACTCAAATATCAACACTAGGGGCACCATCTTTTACAAATCAGTTCAGATCTTAGCCTATGCTGATGATATTGATATAGTTGCTAGGACTGTACCAGCCTTGAAAGAGGCTTTTCATCTTTGGAGATAGCTGCTGGTCGAATGGGACTAAAAATAAACGACTCCATATTTCAAATCGTTAGCAGTTTTACGTACCTTGGGTCCTGTGTTAACAACAAAAATGACACAATCTCAGAAATACAGAACCGAATAACGTTGGCAAACAAGGCCTTTTTTGGACTACGCCCCATCTTCAGATCGTCTTTGATTTCAAGAAAAACAAAGATCTTGGTTTATAAGACTCTTATTAGGCCAGTTCTAAGTTATGCTTCTGAAACATGGCCTTTGACTAAAACCGGAGAGCGTAAGATATTAATTTTTGAGAGAAAGGTTTTGAGAAGCATTTTTGGAGGCATCAATGAGAACGGTGTCTGGAGACGACGATTCAATTTTGAAATTTACAGATTGTTTAGAGAACCTGACATAATAAAAAGCATAAAAATTAGGAGAATGAACTGGGCGGCCCATGTCTCTCGAATGAACGAAGAAAACCCAGTAAAAAAAGTTTTTGCTGCAAAACCTGTGACAATTCGAGGAAGGGGACGACCAAAAATGAGATGGTTGGATTCTGTTGAATCTGACTTCGATATTCTCAAAGTTAAAAATTGGAAAATCCAGGCAAAAAGTAGGACGTCTTGGAAGATTCTCCAAAGGAAGGCCTTGGCCCACCCTGGGCTGTCGAGCCAACTATGATGATGATGATATATATATATATATATATATATATATATATATATATATATATATATGATATATATATATATATATATATATATATATATATATATATATATATATATATATATATTTTCTCTTAAAATTGGTTGGTTCTTAACCAACTAATTAATTTATAAATGAATTTCACATTTTTTATATTCCTCATTTAAGATCATTATAAAAGCCCAGGGATACGTTAATAATATATATTCACACTCTCATAAATAATAAATAGTCTGCTTATGATTATACCTTTATGTTACGACAACCTTCCAAACCAAAAACATAATTCTTGTAACGTTACACCTATTAATACTGGTAACCTTACACATTTCTTTTTACAGAGCACATATGCTTCACGGGCCGTAGATCAAGGGAGGATGCAGACAAGCATTTTAGGGGGAGGGGTGGTCATGCTGAAAAATATTCAGTTTCGGTCAGGGGCGGCATTTCAGCATTTCATTTGGGGGGTCGAATTTCTTAAATATGTAATACTACAGTGTGGTACAAAACACACATTAGCTAATAGGGAGTGGTCATAAAATCGGTTTACTATGAATAAAAATTTGTGTTTGGAAACAATTAAAATTTTGACTCATTTTCTAATAAGTTGTCATACAAAGCATGAATGCATGATTTTTGGAATTCGGAAGAGCAGGAAGTCGTATTACTAATCTGTCAGTGCCCAGTGTCATGCTGTTTTGCCATGAAGTAACAAAGTTATGTATGAAAACACTATTTATATCTTGCTCTTCAAAATCACCCAGGCAACTTCAAAAATTGTGAGGGGCTTCAGGTTTCATCATTGAATAATCTAGTCTCGTCGGCGCTCTCGACTTCAATGAGATGTCATCTGCATACAGCTCTGTTATTCACTATTAAAGACTGATGAGTTCATTAACAAGGACGAAACTACAATCTATGGATGTGATAACCGATCTGTCGGTATATTGCTTGTAATTTTTCTTGCCTCAAGCTAAAAATTTTACTCATAATTGAAACATTTTATTTTTCGTTTTCAACATCCAATCCAGGTAATATAGAGCCAACCATACAGAAAAATAATTATCATTAAATCTTGTGTTAATTTTTTAGAATTGGCTCTGAGGAAGAATTTTTTTTAAAGGTGTCAAGATTGATTGAAATATGCATCTATATATAAAATCTAGTTTCAGTTTCAATTGTAGATTGAGCTATGGCAGTATGCTGTACAGATCAATAATTGTAGATTGAACTGTGGTTTGAATAGTCCGAAAATTAAGGGTAGCGGATTGAAGATGTTTTGGTAGAGTAAAGCTTTTTTCAAAAACTTTCCTCAATACAAACAAATTGAATATAAATTCAAACGAAGTCATACATGGTAAAGGGCATGAGCTTTTTCACCATTGAAAGAATCATTTTGCAATAAATCTTCCAGTCGTCAAATCATTGCTTTGAAGTTATAGATAAATAATTTTATGGTTTTAACTCTTGAAGACCATTTTCTGTCACGCCGAGATTGCATAATTATAGTGCCCCATAAAAGGTATTTGTTGATACGTTTTTTTTTTTAAATTCAATAATCATATGCGTGTTTCTAGCAGATAAAAGCGATAAACACTCATCAAATAAATGTACACTTAAAAAATGAGTGTAAAAGTGATTGTAAAATATCAAGGATTTTTCTAGTGAAAAAACCATGCAGCCGCACCATTTTGCGCGAGCCTCTCATATTGGACATACCATCGTTACACTGGCACACAAGTATAAAATATTTAGGCAAAATGAGGAAACGCCTTCTTTAGTTAAAATTAACCATGGTTCTCTATCACTTTTCTATGTTCTGAAAAGGCCGGAAAATACTTCATGAATTTAAGTCATCATCCAAATAATGAAAAACACTTTTTCTAGTCTGGGAATGCGTAGAGTTTCATCAAATAGTTACTGAGAACCCGCGAGATTTTTAAAAATGAACATTGATTTCCGATTTACATAAATTGAATTCACCCATTTTCTATCATTCTGCTCATAAAATTTGGGGGTGCAACCGCACCCTCTTGACCCCCCTATTTGCCGCCCCTGGTTTTGGTTACGAAAAATTTCTGACACTGTTTGGGTGTCAATAAAATGTATCGAATCGGCAAAAAACATGGCATCTAGAACTGCACATTTTTTTTTTCCAAATTAATATCAGAATCAATGAAAGGAAGAATTATTTCAAATATTTACTTAAACAAATAATTATTTGACTGAAAATTATTACAGATGACAACTTTATTCATGAAGCATCTGGACACAATGCGTACTGATATATTTTCATGATATGCTACATTCATCCATCTAACTCGTATGCAATTATTAAATTATGATCACGTAAAGTAATGATGAATGGATAATAGTGTCGATGGTTTAGGGGGGGGTCATACCCCCATGACTATCCCCTGAAATCCGCCCTTGCCGTAGGCTGGGCACCACCACTGCGCTAAGTTCTGAAGAAGATGAAGAAAAATAAAATAGATTTTGAAATAACTATTGAAATAAATTTGGGTTTCCCCGAACAGGTTCTAATATTTCTGTGATACCTTTCCGTCTTGTAAAATAATAGCAAATGAACTGATTTTGAAAAGCTCACAGACATGTTATCATCAGACTCAAAACTCCAGTTAAAGATACAATTCCCTTCAGGAAATCAGACAAATGATAATATGTGTACAATCTAAAGGACAATAAATCCTCTGCTTTGGATGATGCGTTACAGGTTTTCAAACACACATATAGAAATAAATATGCGATATATGTGTGCGTGTCATCTCTTAGTCAGAGAGCTTAGGAAGAGTTATAAGTATATTATCAAACTTTGCCGCATTCAGTAGTTGTAAATTCACCCTATTTGGGATCGTCAGTCTAGAATAGTCATAAAAAAACTGAATGCAGTAAATATCTCATATAAGCCGGCACTTCCTTCACATTGATATCTAAAATTGGCATGCCAGTGAAATGTACTTGTGCCCCGGCTAAATGACGGTTGAGCTGTGATTCGACCGCCTCGGCCAGAAACAAATTCTGTTGCAAATTTTCTTTTGCAATTTGATATATATATTTTTTTTAATTCAAAATTGTACCTTTTGATATATCATAACAGAAATGTATGTTTGATTTTAAAATTTGTGCATTGATCCCTTCCCTTGGATCCAGAATTCATTCAACAATCAATAAAAAGTTTATTTGCAATGTATTCTATTGAAAGTTACATTACATTAAGTTTAGTTTTTAAAAAAATTTCTGAGATTTAAAATGAAGCTATATAAATGCACTGCATTAAACATTCTTCAATGATTTCTAGTTTTAAAACTTATAACAATAGTGATGTTATTTATACATGAAAAGGTGGATAATGCGGTTAATGGGCATCAATAAAGAAAATTGTTTTAAAATTATATTTTATTTAATAGGTATAGATACAATATTTCAGTTTTTTTAAAAGATGCATTAATCTGTCAATATATCTTTAGTGTGCACGTTAAATTGGCAGTTGTATAGATGTGTTTCAGTATTTTTGCAATCAGCATAGCTTTACAAATTTTTAAATTACAATCTGTAGGATTAGGTTTAAATGTTGTGGTAAATTATTTTAAGTTGTAAAAAGGCTAATTTGTTGTTTACTTTATAATTATTAGTTTTAAATTGGATAAGAAACTTGGCGAAACTTGTACTCCTAATAAGAAACGTGTTGAACGGTCAGAGAAATTTCCTCACGAATGCAATGAAACTGGAAATGGATTCTAAAAGCAACATACGTCACGTTATCTATCTTCTCCGCCCTGCTGTCAGTCAAATTCAGGGGGCTTACACGAGTGCTTCAGTACTCAAGAGAAAGAAAGTAGACAAACTGCTTTGTGAGTGTAACATGTACAAGAGTGATTTTTACACTTTCACTTCTTTCTTTCGTTCCTTTGCTTATTTTCTTCAACGCTTTTAACAAAATTTCATAAAATTATCTGAACTCGTTCATTAAATGAGTTCTCCAAAATGAATCATTTAATAAACTAAAAATATGATTTGCTCTGAACTATAATCTGAAGCTAATAGATTATACTTGATTTATTTGTGTATCTTTAACATTATTATTATTTTTCACCCTCTTTTATTGACCTAAAAATTGACCTGTTTCGGATATGTAAAGTATTTTCATTTAAAAAATAAATTAAAAATTTAAAATAATTTTACATGAATGCCGCCGTTGCAAAAGAAAAAATAGCGAGACCGAAATAGAGACTTATCTTTTGGATAAGTCTCTGTTTCGAAAATTATTGTCTGCAGAGAAAAAAAAAATCATTTATGCATCATTCCATATCAGTCGCTTGAAAAACGCATCAACGGTGCTATACTGCATTATATTATATTCTATCATATAGTTTTTTGTTTTGCAGCTAGTTTAAAAAATTATGACTTTATTTTTTACATTTACTTATAGCTCACCTCCAATCTCTGGTACAAATGTACTTCCATTACGATTAGTATTTAAATGTGGCATTAAATACTTTTCTATCATCTGGATCCCCCCCCCCTTTCCCTCAGTAGTGACAAAGAAAGGGATGATCTCACAAGTGCGCCAAGATGTGCTCAAAACCTGTTCTCAAATTTGTCCCCAATCTATTCTCAAATGTGCTTCCAATCTCTGTTCAAATGAGTTTCCAAGTTTTAACTAAGCAAATATCTTGAGCAGAACACAATTGTTGCATTTTCTTTGTAACAAAACATAATTCGGAACATATTTTAGTTCACATCCCGTACACCGGATCCCATTTGAACACATTTTAGTACACATTTATGCAGCTGAAGCATCTTTTTATTATCTGTATTGAAGTACGGTATAACTTCGATTTGAGATTTTCGCAATTTAACGACGAATTTCACTGGTCCGGATTCGACTGCATTAAAAATCCATGCTCCTCGGTTTAACGATATCGTTGAATTAACGATAACTTTTTTCTGTCCTTTGAAAATCGCGTACGTTTGGAGTTATGCTGTATTTCAAACGAGCTTCCAATATATGCATGCTTTCACTGACGGATAAGCGCAAGGCGTCATGCCCATAGTTGCAGTACTGTTAAGATTGGCCTGTTGGTGATTCGAAGTCAAAAGATTATCTACTGCAGAGAAAATTTACTGTTCCAACCAGTGTTGACTTTCAACCAAATCAGATTTCTTTTCTGCTAATCTAAAATTTAGTCGCGAAAAAGTAGGTATAAATCCAGAGAATACTAGATACGATCAGTAGAGCTAAGAGACGATGAATTTTCTGCTTGTTTCTGGCAAGACTTGATTCAAAATACTTGCTATAGATGGTAATTTGTATTTTTTATTTTTAACACTGTCAAGCTTCAAACTTAGTTGCTAATTTTATTATGTAACAAGAAAAGTTTATTATTATTATTATTATTATTATTATTTTCGCTTCTAAACATGAGTGTGTCGCTGACGCGAAACCAAAGCCGCCCCCCCCCCCAAAAAAAATAGCTCAACTTAATACTTTTTCCTACCTTAATACGGGCGTTAAGTCAGTTTACGCAATTGGGGCGAGGTGGCGAATAAAAGGTACATAATATTAGCATGTCTTTAAAATTTTATTATTTAGGAAAACAGTTTGCAAGCTTCAACTACACAATATTAGTTGTGGCCAAAAAACGAACTAATAATCATAATATAAAATATAGTTTTGTTTTATTTTTTGAACACATTGCATTATTTAAGTCTAATTAATTTGAAATTTGAATAACTTGAAACCTGAATTTCTGCAATACTTTTGCTGAAATTGTTTGTTATTATTATTATTATCATTATCATATATATTGTTTCTTAAACGCTTCTTTTTTTTTTTCGGTGGGAGAGCCATAACTTCATCAATACTTTATCAAACCAATTGAAGCATCATTTAAAAGATTTTACACCCCCTTCCCATGAAAAGTTAAGAAACAACTCAAATTTTGGTTCTTTTGTCCAAAAACACCAATTTTTTCTGTTTTTTTATTACGCACTAGTTTACTTTTCAACGCGCCAGAGCAAATGCTATAATTTAAATCACCTATGAAGAGAGGAGAAAAGTGGAAATAGCTTCTTCATTGTAAGAAAATTCCTGAACGTCACAGGTTATTTCCGAGCACCATTTTAGAATTTAACGGGTTTCCACCAGTTTTCTGCGAAAATCAAGTGGTTCGGCAAAAAGGTTTCCAGAATTGCTTCAAGTTGCAGGAATGCAAACTTCTTGCTGTTTTGAAAAAGATATCTTTAGCTACCAGTATCAAAATATACTCAGCGTTTTTATTAAATTCTTATTGAGCTTGATTATTGAGCCTTAAGTTCAACTATACGGTTTATCCAGATTGAGGGGATAAATCAGGGAGCTAACAAACTAACATAAATAAGTTTTCTTACAGAGTACCTGATTTCTTCCCTAAAACGTCATTGCCTTCTATTGAGAAAGTTTCTGAATACTTCAGAAAAATTCCATGTTGATTTCGGAAAGGGTTACTGTCTTTTAGCGGGAAACTGTTGTGCTTTTTTTTTCTCGATACGTTACTGCCAGAATTTAAGCACATTAGCTGCGCATTATTTTGTAGGAACGTTTCGGAATATTCTTCACGGTTTTAAAGTGCATAAATATTTAAAAGAAATTATAGGTTGTGATTTTTTTTAATCTAAATTTGAGCTTCAAAACATTAAAATAATAAAATCATTTCTGATCATATACATAACTGTAAATCTGATATCGTCAAACTTTAAAACTTTTTATTGCTCAAAAACGTAATACCTCATAAGCGAAAACCAATGAAACAAAATAAGGGTTTTGTTTCCTTAAAAATGCTATTATATTGCTTGAACTCCATTGCAGCTAAATTTCCATTACTACGAATAAAACTTTCGGTCCATTGAACTCTTTATACGAGTTAAAGATTACCATGAAAATTACTATAAAAGCATTTCTGCAAGATTTTTCCAAGCGCACTCAAATTACAGAAATAATATTAGTTCTCAGTTCTGCAATAACTGAAGAATTAGGGATGACAAATTTTACATTAAAGCTTCATCAATTTTGATTGCATAATTTATAAGACCTTTCAGAGATTTTTCTACATAATCAAACTTATTCAAATATTAAAATTGCCATTATAAATAATTGTAAAATGTTTATTTACTTTTATTCACAAACTTGCAAGCATTAAAAAAAAAAAAAATAAATAAATAAATAAATAAAAATCCACATTGTACGAGTATTTCAAAAGAAACATGACAGTTGAAAATCATGCTCAAGTGATTCCTGACTGGGAGAAATTGACACGGAGGGTGGACAAAGGAGCGGTAGATGCTTTTAACGCCCCTACTATTCGTCAATTCCTTCACCCTTCACTTCCCGCGAGGGGAAAAACTGCTGGTGTTCTGCAGGAAAGCCGAACGCTTCGAACGTAATATTACGTCGCTGCCGCTAATGACATATAAATTCGTTGACGTAATATTACGTCGCAGCCGCTTGAGTGGTTAAGCCAGCGCGGAGCCCGTAGCAAATGTTTCCAATGGGGCCCTCGTTTTTGCATGATATGATAAACAATGGAGCACTTCTTCATGGAGACGGGAGTTACACTTATAACACGCATGAATACATAAATGTGGATATAATTTTAGAGCTTTACGAAGATTATGACACTCTTATATTGCCCCTCGATCGTCTTCCCGTTGCTACACGTTTTTAACTTTTAATTCCAAAAAACGCAATTTTTGGACGATATAAAGGGAGGGGGTCCGGGGGTTACCCCCGGAAAATTTTCGATATTTCAATTTTAAAATCTCAATTCTAACGACCCCTGATGATATTAGGAAGAGAAGATTCGGAGGCCATTATTTGGAGAAACTAAACTCAAAGAACGCGATTTCATGCTATCTTAGGTAAGATCAAAGAAAACAAATTGGGTTCACAGCGACTCTCTCCAGGCAGTTTTTTAAAATTGAAGTCTTAAATAAAACTGTAGATTATCTTTATTGATATTGTAGAGAGAGGGGTGTTCAAGGAGTTACCATTGAAAAATTTTCAAATTTATTATCTAATATTAATCTAAAAATACAATTTTAAGCAAAAATTCTCGAAATTATATACAGTAAAACCTGTCTACAACGATACAGTTGGGACCTAAAAAAATATTGCTATAGATAAGTTATCGTTATAGACAGTTTGATTATACGTGCTAACATTTTTCTGGGACAAAGGAAAATATCGTTATAGACAGGTTTATTGTTATAGACAGTATCGTTATACACAGGTTTCACTGTACTCTGAAAGGGTATTTTTTTACGTACTTTGGTAATTTTGGAGCGGAGTTCACGAAAGCCATCCCCTGGAAATTTCTCGAAAGTGAAGTTGTGAAAACGTGATAGATTGTAGGCCATCGCGGGTAACGTTTCGATATAGGATGGGGTTCAGGCACTTTCCAAGGCAACACGGAAAATTTTCGAAGTTGAAGTCTTGAAAGTACATTTTAGACCATCGTTAACAATGTTGGAGGAGGAGGGGTACACTCCCATTGAAAATTTTGGAAATTATAGTCCAAAAATACGCACTTGTTGGCTACCTTTTAGACGACGTTATAGGAAGGGATGGGGCTCGGGATTACACCTATGGAAATTGTTCGAAACTGAAGTTCCAGAAAGCAGTTTTAGCTGGTTTTCGATTATGTTAAACAATTTTTTTCCTGAATTTCAAGTTCGAATAAAAAAGTTTTCGGCTACCTTTGATGATGCAAAAGAAATGGGTTAGGGTCGGGGCATGGGCGGCAGTTTTTTAGTTCCCTCCCACTGAGAGAAAAAAATTAAAAACGATATTTAAATTCTTTCCTCTACACATAATTATTTTAGTTAATCAAAAAATAAGTCTCTTAAGAATTTATTTATTTCGCTCAGCATAAGTGTGAAGTCTCAGAATCTTTTTTCTTTTCTTCTATCATGATCTCTTAATTTTGCTCATTGTTGTTTACGGTGGCGGATCTACGGGCTCGTGTCGCGGACGGAAAATTTTGAGGGTGACAAATTGACATGAAGTTAAGTAACCAAAGAGAGTCGAAAGGATGACTAATAATTACCTTTTCAGGACTCCAATTTTGAAAGCTATAAGAAGAAAGCCACTTTCAAACAATTTCTGGATAATAACCCTTTCTCCTCTCTTGTCTAACATCGCCAAAGATAATTTTAAAATGTGGTTTTAGGATTTGTGCTCTAGGAGTTTCAGCATCCTCCTTCTCCTGCTATCAATAAAAATTGCTTAAATTTGAGTTTTTCGATCCTAAATTCCGAAAAATTCCGGAGAAAGCCCTTGAACCATCTTGATTTCAAAATTTCAAAAAAATTCCAAAGAAGAATACCCACCTACTTCCCTAGCTTCTCAACATTCGGGGCAGGGGGGGGGGAGGCTCCAAACCACCACTCTTTACCTAAAGTTAGAATTAAAGATAGCCTGAGTTTTGAAGATTTCAGTATCTAACATTTTGCGAAGCAAACCCGTATCCCCCCCCCCCCCGCCGATAACGTCTCCAGTGATAATCTAAAACCGCAATTTGAAACTTGAAGACAGAACTGTTTCTGGGGGAGTTCAGACCCTCATCCCGTTCTCTAATCTTCCCACATAGCTTGAAATTTTGTTTTCAGCTATACCATGGGTCGATTCCTCAAACCCTTTCCTCCCAAAGATAGCTTGAAATTGACTTCAGTTTTCAACACAATTTCAGGAAAGAACCCTTTCCCCTTTCCTCTATTGTTATCAAACAACCTAAATTTTCTCTTTTTAGGCTTGAATAGCTGAAAGTTTTAGGGCCCTAACTCCCTAAAATTTCCTAAGATACCTTAAAATTGACTTAATTTGAAAAAGCCGAGAAGAAAAGTATCTAGAGAAAACCCAATTCTCCGTTCTCCAAACATTGCCTAAAATTGTAATTTTTAGTTCAGTTTTGAAACTTTTCAGACCCACGGAGCTTTTTCTCCTTCCACTAAGAAAGATCAACTAAAATTGCGTTTTTAAGACTTCAATTGAGTGAAATTTCTGGAAAGCAATCCATCGAAAAAATAAGATTTTTAATTTACCTGAGCATTTAGAAAAGCTAGATCTAAATAAAAGGAGAAATATAGAGAGAAATTTAAACGGGTTAAAGTACGGAAAGTAGTTTTTTTCTGGAATTTTTTCTCATGGCGCGGGGCCCCCAGAAGCGCGGGGACCGTAGCATTTGCTACTTCTGCTCTATGGCTAATCCGGCCCTGCTCATGAGACATAAGTATGCGAAAGGCTGCATGCACGGAACGATTGACGTTTATTTCACCAAGAAGGAGAAAAATGTCCTTCCGGTATGCTAGTGTAAAAGTGGCAACGATTGTTCACTTTTTCCAGAGCGCGCTGTCGGCGAGCCGCTCCCGACAATCGCAGCAGATCAATGTAAATGATGCTAAGTTTCTCACTTTTTAGAGGCAGCTATTTAAGCAAAAAAAAAGAAACAAACTACTGGAAATTGGTTGTAATAAGGGGACAATATAGTGGACGATGTACGGCTTTCGTACACAGGAAGTTAGCGCAGTATTTTGATGGAAAAATTTATTTTATTTTTCATCAACAACTTGCCGAATTCGTCTGCTATTAATATTGCGCTGTGCGATGTTTTATTTATTACGAGTTGGAATTTTTCTATTCCTGTAAATAATTGACAAAATGAGAATTTAGTACAATTATTTACGTAAATACATTTTTTTAAACTAGCTGTAAATTTCGTGACATGTTTCAAGAACTAATTAAAGCGAAATAATTTTTTGCTTTCACGACCTTTAACAGATAAAAATAAATGTTAATGTTCTATTTACTTAACTTCAAGCTGATATTGATTATAAAAATTTTATTCATGTATTTACTCACAGCTTAGACATAATTATTATCATTGCTTTTTATTATTATTGAATTTTTTTCTGCAACCAAATCGAAAAAAAAATCGGAAAACCTTTTTCATTTAAAAAATACATGTATAAAAAAAGTAAATTTTAATTTTTGAAAACTTGATTAATTTCTACAGAAAATCCCACAAATATCTCAAAAAAGCGTTCCAAGGTATAATTTTTTCAATGAATAAGATTTCTCGATTTTTTTTCCATTTGGTTGTCGAAATAAATGCAATAATAAAAAAAAATAATGATAACAATTCTGTTTAAGCAGTGAGTTGAATAATTATTAATCATGAATTATTAACATGAATAATTATTAATCAATATCAGCTTGAAGTTAAGTAAATAGAACATTAACATTTATTTTCATCTGTTAAAGGTCGTGAAAGTAAAAGTTATTTCGCTTTAATTAGTTCTCGAAACATGTCACGAAATTTACAACTAATTAAAAAAAAGTATTTACGTAATTAATTCTACTATATTCTCATTTCGTCAATTATTTACAGGAATAGAAACATTCCAACTCGTAAAAAAAAAAGAACATCGCACAGCGCAATATTAATAGCAGAAGAATTCGGCAAGTTGGTGATGAAAAATAAAATTAATTTTCCCATCAAAATACTGTGCAAACTTCCTGTGGACGAAACAAGTACATTGTCCACTATATTAGCCCTTTATTACAACCAATTTCCAGTAGTATTTTTCTTTTTTTGCTTTAATAGCTGCCTCTAAAAAAATGAGAAACTTAGCATCATTTACATTGATCTGCTGCGATTGACGGGAGCGGTTCGCCGACAGCGCCCTCTAAAAAAGTGAACAATCGTTGCCACTTTTATTTATCTAAAGATTTATCTCCTTCCTTCTACCTACCTGATTTCACCACACACCTTCACCCTCCCTATCATTAGCGAGTAATTGCCTGGAATATTGTTTGTTTGCGAGCACTCAGGTTAAAAGAAATTTCATTCTTTACGTTTTCACCTATTCAGATTTTTTTTTCTTTTTTTTTGCTAGAAGCTTGTATGTCCCCCCCCCCCTCTTCCTTTCTATTTTTCTTTTTTTTCTCTCTCTTTCTTTTTCTTTGCGCAAGTGTCGCCCCCCCCCCCCTCCTCAAGCCCCTAGTTTCTGACTAGGTTGACATGGCCTCTCGTTGGGCTTGGCGATGAGGTTTTCTTAAAAGCAATTTTCATCGCTTATTTTACAAGTTTCACTGCGTGCATTTTCCATACATACCTTAGAAAACAAACAGGTCCATCTCCATAAGTTTAAAAGCTAACACTTCACTTAATTTCATATCAAGTTCATGTTACATAGTGTATATGTTGAACTGTCAAAATAAATGAAATGTAGCAGTTCGATTGGGTAGCGTGATTCCGCAATTTTCACCCTGTCGGGGGCGTTTCCTTCGGGGGTGAGGAGAGGAGGGGGACAGGTTCGATAATTATAAAAGGGGGGCGCAACCTTCAGCAAGTTCAAACTCATAAAATGTTAGAGTGTAGTTTAATCATCAAAATGCGTCGAAAGCTAAAAGATTAAGACGCGGTGGTGTGGTGGTTAAGCATTGGCATCATACGCCTATGGTATTAGGTTTGAAGCCCATGTCCAAGTGAGCATTCGATGGATTTTTGAAATACAGAAAATAGCCAGCGCCCATACTGATGATCATTCAATATGTTAAAGATTCCATGAACTCTTATTTGGCTCAAGCTTTCTCAGCTAAATTAAATTTTTAGTTCATATTTACATCGTGACAATCCGGACTCTTACTTTCTGGTGGGAAACATAACATCGAAATTACGTGAGCCATTGACGTTCGTGTATCAACGGTATTACATGAAAGTGTGGATGCCATATCGGAGGATCACATTAGGTCTGTAAAAGGCAAGCTTTTTAAAAAAAATACAAAGGCAAATCAAAAATTCTTTGCGCCTTTTTTTTTTTTTTTTTGTAGCCAAAATACGGCTGTGAATACAAAGCAAACATATACATTCCCAACAGTGACAGTCCCTTGAACCGTACCAGCCATATTTGCTTTTTGCTCGGAAGAGCGGAGCTGCTATTAGTCATTTAAGATGACCGTCGTTCTTCAGATGTCCACAGCTTATGAACAGCGAAGTGTTATACGTTCTGTACGGAGCAAGGGACAAAAGCCCTTAGCAATTCACAGGGAAATGCACCTGCAGTCCAGACCTTCCCCTTAGTGATTTTTACGATTTCCGTCCACTGAAGAAGTTTCTGGCAGGACAGAAGCCAAGAACGCGGTTCGACGGTGATTCCACAGGCAGCCGGTAAAGTTCTGCCACAGGGGGATCTCTTACTTAGTCCCACGATGGGACAAATGTCTGAATCGGTGTGGTGACTATGTGGAGAAATAGTGTAAGTGACATAGTTTACTATGTATATTTGTAAATACCTGTAGGTATCTTTTTTTGGCAAATGAAAAATAGGCGCAAAGACTTTTTGATTTGCCTATGTGAAAAAAATGTTAAATAATGCTGGGTTTAACGCTTTTTTACTGCATCTAACAAAAATACCATTTCTAAAACCACAGACTTGTTGCTGATCAGCGAAATTTTTGTTTTCGTCAAATATCAATAATAACTTACAAATGAAATGGTTACCTTTATCAATTGGCAATCACGTGTTTCTAGGTTATTCAAAATCCTCTTTTTAATGCAAAAGTAAGCTCATATTTAAAACGGTGTTGGAAACCAAAAGGTTGAATGTACATTAACTCCAAATCATGCAAAGACAGGGTAGAAAAGTTCGCCTTGTATTAAAACCGTGAAAGGGTTGAAACTAAATAATAATAATATCTGATCATTAAGACAATAATGTTTGAGCAAAACGAACAGCAAAGTTTTTGCTGGCACGAAGTCCTTAAAAAATTGCTCCTTAAAATCCCGAAACACGTATCTGCAATTTAATTAGTTATTTGAGCAATTTTCATATTATTTGGCTGTAAATCAATAAGTGAGCTTACGGCTTTCGCATGTTTGCGATGTTTCAAATATATGCTTGTTTTTAAAAACGAGATGGGATCGAAACGGAAACAATATGGATTGGGCCTCGTAAAAGTCATATGTGACGGGCCCCAAAATTTTTGTGAACGCCCCTGAGTGTGAGTCTTATTGGCATATGCAAATCATCAATCTAATTTTGCTCTGATAGTATTTTAGAATAGCATTTCTGCACCTATTTTTGGTACACAGACGAAAAATCCTGTTGCAGATTTTTTTTTTTTTTTTTCTTCTTTTTCCTTGTTATTTACGAACAAACTTTTCGTGATATTACGACTCGGCATTGCTTTACAAAATCCACTTAAGGAAGAAAGAAACAGAAGAGCAGCAAGAGACAAATATGAGTGCCCTTTAATGTTGCCGCCATTTAAAGACAAAATTATATATTCTAGATATGCATTGCGGCATTAAATTAAAAATATCAATTTTTTTCTGAACTATGAAAAAAAAACTTTATGTTGTTTTACCACTTGGCGTTCCTTCACAAAATACATTCAAGAAAAAATATATACATATAAGTTTGAATTTTTGGCGTCTTGAATTCAAATTATGTTTTTCGCAATCACGAGCGTGTGTGTGTATGAATGCGCGTGTGTGTTTATGTAGGCGCATGTGTGTGTGTGTTTGTGTAGGCGCATGTGTGTGGGTGCGTGTGTGTTTATGTAGGCGCATGTGTGTGTGTTTGTGTAGGCGCATGTGTGTGGGTGCGTGTGTGTGTGTGTATGTATGCATGTGAGTGCGTGTTGTGTATGCAGTGCTGTGTGTGTACGCACGTGTGTGTGTGTAGGCGTTCGTGTGTGTGTGTATGTAGGCATATATGTTTGTGTCTGTGTGCAGGCATGAGCGTGTGTATGTGTGTAGGAGTGTGTGTTTGTGTCTGTGCGCAGGCATGAGTGTGTGTGTGTGTATGCGTGTGTGTCTAGGATATGGACGCAACCTGGAGACGGTTTTCGCAAGAGGAGCAGCATCGTGAGGCCGGCCGCGACGCGACGGTGGTGCTGGCAGGTGGAGGTGGTGGGAAAATAAAATGATAGGAATTCAAAACAGTCAAGTGAGAACAATAAGCAATCGTGATTGCTCAAAAAAAAGAAAAGAAAAGAAGTAAAAAGTGACAAACGTGAACGCAATTTAATGTTGTCACTCTTCAAAGACAAAGTCCTGATGCCAAGGGTGTTCCCATAGGATCCCCCCCCCCCTCTATACACGCCGTATACTCTCAAAAATTTTTTAGACATATAGCGTATACCCTCAAGCTTCAAATTTTTTCATATTATGACATACTAGCAAAAATATCCGACGGTGCCTGGGTCAGTAATAATTGTGAGAAACAGTCGCTACTTCCATTCATTTTCTATTTTAACTGAAAGAACTCAAACACACCGCTTTGACGTGATTAAAAAATTGAGCTTCTTCCTTACCCGTTAAAGTAAATAGCAATAAGTATAAAGAACGAAATAGTATTCAGTTAGAAACGAAAGCACGACATTTTAGCATATAAAAATTTGAAGGATTTTCAAAATACGAACTAACAAAAACAAAAATCTCTAAAAATACCGTGCACCTTATTTATTAAAAAAAAAGTACACACAAACACGAACGCACACACACACACGAAAAAAAGAAGAAGCTCTCTACTATGTTTCCCAAAGTGTTCAAAAAGTAGAATTTCCGAATATTTAGGGTCTGGTGGGGTAAAGTGGTCATAAAATCGTAGGTTTTCAACTTAGGTGGATAATAAATGCAACAAATTCTTTAAACACTTCAACTTTTTTTATTGTTATTTTACTTTGCATTATTAAAGAACACGGTACATTGAATTTTAGGAAAAAAATATTGATTTTAGTAGTTTTATAGAGCTTTCTTTTCCCTATGTTTTCATGACCACTTTACCCCATGGGGTGGGGGAAAGTGGTCATAGCATGGGGTAAAGTGGTCATTGTTAAAATAAGATGCAAAACCATTATAAAGAACCCAAATACTTGTATATTTCAGTTGTTTTTATAGTTACAAGTATATTCACGAGTACATGCGTGTACACACGAATATATACGTGTCGTGTTATACACGAGTAAACACGTTCCTATAGGAGTAGATACATGTATACATCAGATACATGCATGCACGTGCCTACTCAAGTATACACGTGTATATACGAGTATATAAGCATGTATACGTGATTACCTACAGGAGAGTATATGTGTCTACATGAGTACATACGTGTCACATGTACACTCTTATATACACGTGACACGTACATATACGTGACACGTGTATATAAGAGTATATACGCGTATGAACGAACATCATATACACGTATGCACTTGTATCTCGAGAAAATACGTGCATACTTAAGCATATATGTGTATAGTAGACGTATATAAGCATATATAAGTGTACATACATACATATACGAGTATACACGAGTTAATTCGTGGATACATCCAGTGCGTCTTTGTACCTGTCTACTCATGTATATATAATATAGAAGCACTAGTATATACGCATGTATACGTGTAAACACGATTATTTACCTGTATAGACATGTATACGTACATTTACGTGTATACACCAGTACATGTATGTATACACGAGAATATACGCTTATATACATGTCGGCTTACAGAGTGAATCTAAGCTCATGGGCAAAAATCAAAGGGGTGTGAGAGGGGAGGAAAAGAAGCAAAGAATCATAAGGAAGTTATAATCACTGACGCGCTACATGCACACGAAGCCAGAAACAGATGGATGCAAAGCAGGGCACAAATTTGTTGCACAAAGATGATTTTACCTAACATTTTAGTTTTTAAGAAATATTTAGAGCAGTTGTTGAAAGTTACGGTCTGTAGTAGCTCTAATACACGCAACGCAACAAAGGCGCAGCGGCGGATGAAAGTTTTTCAAAAGTTTCGTTATTGCAACAGAGAGGGATCTGTGAATGCGACGCATGTATTACAGCTGAAGGCCGCAAATTTCATAAATCGCTTTAAAACTTTCTTAAGTCCTAAAATGTTGAGTAAAATTGTATTTGTGTAATTAATATATATATATATATATATATATATATATATATATATATATATATATATATATATATATATATATATATATATAAATATATAAATTTGTGACTTTTTTTGCATCCATCAATTTCTCATTTTGCGTGCATGTAGCGCGTCAGCATTGTGTTTGTGACCATATGTTCCTTATTGATTCTTGCTTCTTATCCTCTCGTCAAACACCTTTTAATAATTTGCTCAAGAATGTAAACTCACCCTGTATACTTTTATATCATATGTTTGTATGTAAGTGTCTACTCGTGTTCGTACACGTATATACGTGTTTACCTGAGTATATAAGTGTTCTTATATATACGAGTATAAGCGAGCATATACGTGTATAGTAGAATGTATAGCTGTATGGATAAAAAATACTTGCAGATACCCATATACATATTTATTGGCGCATTTATGTGAATACGTCTATGTACATGTCTACACGAGTATATATGCGTATATATACGCATATACTCGTATATTTAACCCCGTTTACTGTAAAAACAATACATATTAAGTAAAATTAATATTTAATTTGTATCTGCCTTATACCTAAAGATTAAGTGACATTAGAAGAACAATATTCGTTAAGCCTAATATTATGACCACTTTACCCCATCTTACTTAAATTGTTCTAAAAAATTATCTTAAATAGATTCAGCTAACTGCTAATAAGTAAGAGTTCTTGAGACATGTAGGAAGCTTCCTGTACAGTCAATCTGTTCCTAATTCTAACAAACAAAATTTCCCAAGGATGTTAAAATAGGTGTTTAGATTTTAAAATTTTTCATGTTCACGCAAAATATTTTTTTCTACCGAATAAAATTTTGCCAGATGTAAACTTTTGTATTCAAAATGTAGTTTCTAACTGCCTTACTATAAAATAAAATTTTCACATTCATTCGAACATTTATTTCCAAGCTATAGCCATTTATTTGACGTATGACCACTTTACCCCATTGACCACTTTCCCCCACCAGACCCTAAATGACTTTAAATTCATGTTCGCTCCTGAGAAGCCTTGATTCAAAATTTTCATTATGATTACTATAATATTGCTGTTGTAAGGCAACGAATATTTGTAACAATAGGTTTATATTTAATCATTTAATGGGGAAATTACATGAAATTTACTTTTTTTTCCATTATAACTTTTATAACTAAGTTTTTTAGAAGTAAATTATAGCCTAAGTTGCTTCCTCATAATGTAGTTATCTATGTTGAAAAAATGGTTAAAATCCGTCCAGTAGTTTTGAAGCTTACCCCCGACATACACACATACAGAAGTAGCCATTTATGTATGTATATAACCGCATACACATATTGTGCGTAATGATTACTGGGAGGATACATTCAGAGAAATTGATGGGAACATCACTACTTGATGCTAAAATTATGGCATTAAGTTTAAAACATAAGACTTTTTTTTTGGAATTTTTAGTTTTTTTTTCTTTCTTTTTTTTTAAAAGAAAAAAAAGGGTAAAAATCTCTGAAGATCTGATACATTTTTCAGCAGAACCGTGCTGGTCCACCGGAGCAGCAGTTGAAAATGCCTCTTTTAAAAGACTAAATTGGGCTCGTTGCCAAATAGAAACAAGTTGCATTTGAGGGTTAAATTCATAGAACAGCCTAAACAAAGAAAAAGTATGAGAGAGAGAGAGAGAGTGACTTACATTTCTGAGATAGAATGTTTATCCCCTTCCAGGATGGGAATGGCTTGAAGAGTGTTTATTCTCCTACACGTGAGACTTTCCTTCTTGCACCAACAGACTTCAGCACATTCACCAGCGTCGTCTTGCTGGCTACGACCTCGTCTGGAATGCACCCGAGATATCACCATTGACAGAATCACTAACAAGAGTTGGTGCTTCATGGGCATCGTTATCACATGGAAGAATGACTTGGTTTGATGAAGTTTTACAAGTTTATGAAATAGTGACGTACTACAGCCTCGATGAAGTTCTACTGCCCATTACGTAATTAATACTTTTTACAGTCACATGTTTAGCAGAACTTAGATTAATTGTTTTTCAATTTTATGTTACGATGAACATCAAACCATAAGTTTGTATGCTTATAAAATTTCAATTTGCTTTTAGCATCTACCACTTACTAGCAAGTTCAGCATTTAGAAATAATTTTCACGTTACACATCTTTTCATTTATAAAGTTGGAATAGATTTCTGTTCCTTGGAAACGGTTTGTTATCCCTGCAACAACCTGCAGAGTTTTAAATTTTTGGCCTACTTTAGTGTTTTTGATTTCACATTAAAGGGTTCCTTTGGTATAAAATGTAAAAACAATAGCTACTGAAGCACACTACGTCTGCATAAATTATAAAATTTAAATGACTAATTCATCACGAAACTGATTTGCGATTGACCTGTTAAAGAAAGCTTTAACATCTGTTTAAAAGAGCAGTATGCTCAAAACTTTGAATAGCATTCGCTAAAATATTGAAAGAGCAAAGTTTTTGGGCTTTGACCCTAAAAAAGAAACTTATCTTTAATACAGAAAATAATTTTTTGTATTCTTGCTTTTTAAGTTCGAAGTTACAACATTTTTCTTTAAGAAAGAAAAACCTTTGCAGTTTTCACATTTATATTTGCTGGTGCTTCGCAACTATTAAAATAAAAGTATTTAAATAGTAATCGCGCAAATGTAATAGGCTGAAGAATTATTTACATTTCCTTGAGAAGTCTGTTTCAATGTATAATTCCATCTTTTACATCACCGAAAAGACAATTCAATTGCATTTTTTTTCCTTTTTGGCCTTATCTTTTATGAATATTATCGAATATTAAACAATTAAGTCGCAGCAAACAATATCGCTCCTTCACCAAATTGTGCCATTAAACGTTCCTCGGATATTTCGTTTTCACTTTCACGCTTTTGAAACTAAGACTCACGCGGTCACAAATGTCCGAAACGCAAGCTTTGACTCTTCCCGACGCTTCCGAACAACTGAAGATAAATAGAATTCGGTCTTTCACCCACGGAAGGATGAGCGGGACATCTGCCGATATCCTCCCACTGCTAGCGCGGTGAGCACCGCCATCTGCAGGTTCACCGAGAAATTATTGTTTGGCACCGACATCGACGGAGGAAAAGTTTTGGGTGCTTTGTGGAGAAAAATTCGTGACTCTTTTCAAAGTTCTTATAAGTTCTCTGGTTTCACTCTGTTCCCAAGGGTTGCCCATCTAGAGGGAGGGGTGGGTCATGGCCAATTTTTAGGAAAGGTTGTTTTGAGGGGTATTTTTCTCATTTTTAGGGGAGCTCTTGCTTTTGAGGGGGGTTGCGAAATTTAAGGGGGAAGCCCTCGCTCTTAGGGGAGTGGGCACCCCTGCTGTTCCTACGTTTATTTTCAAAGTGAAAAGGCTTAAAAAAACAGTATAATGTCAGTTTAGTATTCCTCTTACAAGATGTTGCAATGGTCTTTTGTTTAAAATAAAAAAAAATCGTCTCAATTTTACCCCGTTGATTGAGGTAACATTGGGGCAGTACTTTATCGCCATTAAGAACAGTGGAGAAAGTATCATATATTCAGGGGGGTGGCGGTTGAAAACCGTAAAAGTCATCTCTCCCAGACCCGTCATGTATGAAAAGGGGGGAGTCAATTGCCCCCCACGCCCCCCTGGGACTTTAAAAATGATTTTTTTTTTTTTTTGCATGTAAGTGAGCGGGTTTTTTGTTGTTTATCGATACAATTAGCAATGAGTCTCCCCTTTCCCCCACACATGGAAGCATTTTAAAAGACGGGCCTGCCCCGATCCTATCCCAACTTCCCTATTACGATGAGGTACTGTGTTGACTAATTGGTTCGTCTGTCTGTGATACAAATATAGCATGTACAAACAGTATTCCCACTACGGCGTCTTCCGTGGTAAAACTTTTAATAAATTTAAAACATTCAGGGTTCGTACTCAATTTCAGAAATAAAATGAAGGAGTTTTGGAGGAGTTTTGAAATGAGATTTTGAAGGAGTACTTTTAGGCTATCGTTAAATGGAACAGCACTTTTTTCAACATATTTGACCCCCAGGTGCTCGTCACACTTTACCTTTCTCCTTCCCTTGTCACATATCATATTTTTCATAAACGTATTATTGTTATAATAAGTGTGATGTACTTTTTGTCACCCTCTCTCTTACCCTTGTCACAATTTCATGAGCCCGTCTCCCCCTCAAGACATGACATCACTTGTAGACGACTCTTTTTGCAATGTCAAAACTGCGATTTATTGAACAATTGTTTTTTAACACAATTACTTAATATAGTATATCGACTTATGTATTTTTAAATATTTAAATATTAATTAGACAAACTGACTTTTGCTGCTGAGAGTGTGGTGAAGGGAAAAGCAATAATCATAAAACTTGAAAAAATAGCCAAGCATCGTTAAAGCATGATTTACTACACTTATGAAATGTCTTAGTCATCTAATAATATTTTCACATTCAACTTTTATGGCTTCTGTAACCAATTTGTAAATCACATCTTTATGAAAAAAAAAATAGCTATACATTAAATTCGCCCTTGTGACCTTCGCCCTTGTGACGAAGTTAAGTTGTCGATCAAAGTACTTTAAATTACTGTCATAGAGGAAGATTATGTAATCTTGATCTAAAAAAGAAGGAGTTTTGAAGGAGTTAAAACCAAAATGAAGGAGTTTGAAGGGCCCTTCAAAAAATTTCCTAAATGAAGGAGCATTGGAGGAGTTTTGAAGGAGCATACGAACCCTGACACTTAATACATTTTTATAAAGCTTAAAATAAGCCAGCAGTATAAAAAATTTGAAATCAACTGATAAAGCACTAAAAAATTATCTAGAAGTCATCAGTGCATATTGCTTTATATTAAACGATTTTAAGTTTAAACGTATGATTCACAGTAACATATTTCAAATAATGTTTTTAATAGATGAAATTAAATAATATAGTATTACATTTAACCTTTTCCTTATTTAAATAATAAATAAAAGAATTAACGTACACAGCGTTTTGAAATAAGTCAGCTTACCATACCAGTGTAGTACCGCATTCCGAAACTAGCCTCATTTGCTCATAAATACATATTTCGAGTTATTTGCACCAATTGACGCATTAGCACTAAATTCGCATAAAGTGAATTTTTTCGTTTAGTCTTGCTGTAGGATTGCACAATCTGTTTACAATATATATCTGATAAGATGACTTCTGATGTGCTGATGTGTGAGGATTAAACGGATCCATTTGCTAAAACACGGCAGAAGAAAACCAAGTTTCTTTGCGTAGTATCGCTATTAATTGCCGTAGCACTATTTTACCGTAGTAGTCATTTGTATAATGCCAATAAAATAAGTTTCCCCCCTTCCCCCCCTTTCGGCCCAAACACAAATGAGTTCGTACAAGGTCAAGCAGGTTGTCACAAATTGCAATTCCTCTCAGCCTCACCATATTTTTTGCTACACTATGAACATATAGGCGACGATGCGGCGCTATGTTGATGGAATTGGCTGTCCACTTCATGCTACGATTTCGTATGAAATGGGAAACTTAAAGGCACATAAGCAACTTTCCTACAAAAATTATCTTGCAATGTTATTAAAACGAAAAAAACCTACCATATCTACTTAACAGTTGGGTGTCGTGTGAGAAGTTTGAAATGGCTCACAAAAGGATGCGCTAGTTCAGACAACGGGGTTATCCTATCAGTCTTAATACATGTATTACGCACCATATTTATATTTTGTTGGTCTGAAATTTTATGAAACTATTCCGATAAAAAGCAGAATTTATGCACGCAGTGCCAATTTCTGGTGTAGTTAGAGACTGAGAGATAACTATCATATTAAGTTAAAATATATTTATTCTTATACTCAAGAATTAACGTAAAATAAAAGTATATACAGAACATGTTAAACAGACAAAATCAACACATAGAAACACCCACACGTGGATACAGTCGACTGCTTAAATACCTTCTTAAGCTACGGAAATTTGCATACGGTTAAGCAAATCAAACAGTTAATACATTACGGTAGAATAAAGTTAAATTCCAACAGAAACGATATACCACTACTCTAGCATAATGTAGTCAAATATTTTTGATGTTTTGAAATTATTAGTCTTTATTTTTCGTAACATTTAATCGTATCCCTTTCTCTAACGCAGAAGAGGAAACATGATGCAACATATTTAAAGTACAAGAGTTATATTCTTTCCACATATTTGCATATTTTGATAAATTCGCATTCTATACGAAATAGCATTTTCTCTCTTTCACATAAAATTGAGAAAATCAAACTTAAATATACAATCAGGTGCTAGTTTCAGAGGGTACTTGCGATCACATTCGTCAAAATATGAATCTGTAATGGAGTCGTTTCCGAAATTTTAAAAGTATTTTTTTCTGAAAGAGCATGCTTAAAAACATAGGATTTGACCATTCTTTAAGTAATTTGACAAAGTTTAATATTTAAAATATACATATTTTAATCGGTGCGCAAATTTAATTTCCTTTTTGATGCTTCTGCACATGGCATCAGAAGTGATGAAATGCCATTCCCTGAAGCCATTAGCGCAGAGAGCACAATATTTAATTCGCTTCTTTATTCACATGTACTGGCAACGATATGGTTGATAGCAAGCGTACAGCGCAGTATTTAATTTGCTTCTGAATTATCATAACCTGGAAACGCGGTAGACAGCAAGTGTAGATTAGCTGTAGCACGTCTTATTTGAAAAATCAAACACTTATAAAAAGTAATTAAAAATTAAACATTTTGAAAGCAAAACATTTTCTTGGCTCCATGCTTTTTTTTGCTCCATGCTTTCTTGGCTCCATGCTTTGTAAAGTTCAACTTTGTCAAACAAAACCATAAGATCGCTGTAAACTTGAATCTCTTTTACTTTAAAACTTTCTCAGTCTCAAAGTTACCGCGTGAAAAGAGGAAAATTTACAGTGTAGATGTTATAAATCGTTAAACATCATAGTAACAAGGTTGCTTCTATATTAATCAGTTGAGGAGGTATTTATCAATATGTATACCAAGCTGCACGTAATTGGTATGCGCAGTTCTTGAGGCAGGCACAAGTGACAGTTTCACGAAAACAAGAATTTTGAAACACAAATGGAGAGAATAACCTTGCTGCAACAAGTGCAGTGAATTAGGGATCTGACAACTGTCGTCAGGTATCAGCAAAATACAGGTCTACTCAACAAGCGTGATTGCAAACTGAACCAAAGCAGTCTGTGTCACAGGGAATCCCGCAAACTAAAAATTACTGACTGTCCTAAAGTTAGCCCTCCAGTTCCAAAGTTGCCCCGTTCTGGGGCAATTCTTTTTTTTTTTTTTTTTTCTTTTTGAATGCTTATCTCATCCAACCCCCCCCCCTCCCTCCATTGATAAATTACACTGTTAAACAAAAACTGACTTTTTGTTTTTTCTTGAATTTATTGATCAGCTACACTCATGGGTTTTTAAAATAACGGTAAAAATGTTTACATGGATTTTAGTTTTTCTAGACTGAAGAATATGTTTCTATGAATTATTGCATCATCAGTTCCACAGAATATACTCTAAAATATTTTATTTATCAGCAGTGTATTGGTATACATTTTACAAAATTGAATACATTGAAGTGCATTAAATCAAGAGCATAGGTACCTGTTTTATTTATATTTTTGTGCAGAAAGTTCTACCTTGATGAGCAAATAGTAGTCGTCAATCATTGCTTTCCAGGAATAGAAATTACTTTTTGTTTTCGTCAGCGCAATTTTTTCCATTTGAAAATCATAAGTTTTTCGTAATCAAGCGTGGATCTGGAAGAAGGTCAAAAGTGATGATGAATAGATGAATAAACGCAAAGAATCCAATAAAGTAAACTTCAGTCAAGGTTCACCATATAAAATTCAATTTAATAGTGAAATGTATGAATAGAATTCATAAGAATTCGCACAAATACACCCACATAAACTCAAGAAGAATTTCACACTTGGAATGAAGAAAAGAACGCAACACAACAGAATTAGAACGTAAATGAAAGTCAAAGTATTTTTTAACTGTTGCCACGCTACTATTTAAAGAAACTATGCAGATTAAATTGAAAGTAAAAACAGGGGGGGGGGGATTTTACTTTTATTAAAAGCTAAATTACATGAATTTTTGCGATAATTACATTCACATAAAAATCATTACTAATAATAAAGCTGAAAGTCTCTCTGTCTGGATGTCTGGATCTCTCTGTCAGGATCTCTGTGACGCGCGTAGCGCGTTCGGCCAATTTTCATGAAATTTGGCACAGAATTAGTTTATAGCATGGGGGTGTGCACCTCGAAGAGATTTTTCGAAAATCCAATTTTGTTCTTTTTCTATTCCAATTTTAAGAACTTTTCACCGCGCAAATTATCACAATGTGGGCGAGTACGAGTAAATTACCAAATTATCATAACGTGGAATCGTAACATGGGCAAGCATAGCAAACTGGCGAGAAATTCATCATCCATTATTTGTAAATATACAGGCAAACCAAATGGCCTTTTAATTTTCTACTACGGGCAAAACCGTGCGGATACCACTAGTGCAGAGTAAAGTATGAAATGGAACTGCGTCATTTTCTTTTCTCTTTCTTTTGTTCTCGCTGTATCAAAGAGAGTGTTTTTTTTTTCTTTTCCATTCTCACTTAATCGACCAAATATAGCCTAAAACCGCATTATGGATGCTTTTGCTCACCAATTTAACATCTGAAATAATATTCATTGGACAATTTTAACGGAAAACCTTACATATTTCTTCTGTGAGTGCTTCCGAATTCATGTCAAACAGATACTATAAAAAGGTCCCCATTTCACGTTATAAAATGCCATGAAAATCTTTTTTTTTTTTTTTTTTTAAGACCACGATAAAACTTACTGTGCGATATATTGTCAGACCATCTATATCGCAAATTTTCTGAAGAAACAGAGCACTTTAAACCAAAAAACCTCCCGCGTTTCCTGGCATTGCACAGTCTACCTCAAAAATAAAAGTTGTGTCAAGTGACGCATGCTCAGGTTAAAATGAAGGGAAAATATAATCTTAAATTTTCCCGTCAGAATAATGACAACAATTACCAAAAATCCCTATAAAAATTTTAACGTTGGTCCCTAAAATTTGTTGTAGGATAGTTTGCAATTGTCTTTTAAAATATTTAAATTAACAAAAAGTCAGTAGTTTCTGTTTCAATGAATACCAAATTATCAAGTCCTGATGCTAACATGCACCCCCACACAAAAACACTTCTACCGCCATGATTAACTGTTCTACTAAGTTCTTGGAATTAAAATCCCGACGTTTTCTTCCCTTACAATAGAACGTCCCATCGGAACCAAAAACGTTAAATTTACTTTCAGCTGAAAATAAGACAAGATACGAAAACAAGTGGGAATTATTCATCATTTGTTTTGAGAAAGAAAGCTTAAGCTTTCTGTTTTTTTCACTGACAATAAAACTTTCTGCGGGCATAACGTCATCATCGCAGTCCAGTTGTTCCCAGAACTCGTCAAACAGTTTTAGGTTTAATTGAAAAAGAATGTTTCATTTAATGGGGTTGTTTTCTTCAGTCAAAAGTACTACTTTTAGTCACTAAAATGGATAAAATAAGCAAAAATAATAACTTGGGCCCACAAAATACTTTAATTTTCCCAACAGTTATTTTTTAATTAATTTTTTTAAATGTCCGATTTTTCAAACAAGGCGTGGCCTTTATGACGTCACAAATGATGCTTTTTGGCGCATCTTTCTACAGCGTTTCCACGTTATGATAATCAAGAAGCGAATTAAACATTGCGCTCTACGCTTGCTATCAACCATATCGTTGCCAATACACGTGAGTAAAGATGCGAATTAAATATTTTGCTCTGTGAATGGCAACCTTGAATGGCATTTCATCATTTGTGATGTCATCGGCAGAAATATAAACAATGAAAGCGCACCGATTTAAGTATTTTTTTAAAAATATTAGACTGAAGCAAATTATTTTAAAAATGATCAGATCCTACGTTTTTAAACATGCTCTTTCAGAAAAATATACTTTTAAATTTTTGGAAACTACCCCATTCTGGAGAAACTTTTATAACACGCAAACGTCAATTTGCATAATTTTTCTGATTATAAACCTACAATCTCGTTTTGTTGACTTTGCTGTTTTACCTTTCTTACCATGGTTTTGAACCGATTTTTTCAAAAAAGCGTTTCATCACTTACTGCACTGTAGAAGGACCTTAGTTTACTAATTTTATGATATTTTGAACCGGTTTACCACCACTATGATGAAAAATAATCACAATTATAACGGTGCTTGTTGTTTTTTACGAATACGAGCCATTTAAAAATAATAAAGAGAATATCGTCGCCTCAGAGCAACAGTAAGATATCTAATCCCAGAAATAACACTAAGATATCTTACTGTAGCTCTGAGGCGACAATATTACGGAGTAAAAAAACAAAAATAACACGTCAAATGATTTTTATGTACCAACACAATTCAATAATAATTATTATATATATATATATATATATATATATATATATATATATATATATATAAGAGATTCCAAAAAGAAGATGGAGTATATCATTAGACGAAATATATTGTTACGAGTCCAGCCACTTCAAGAAATTCTTTACTGACGACACAGTTCTTGAGAAAACACAGGAGATTTATTTACAACTATGTACAAGAAATATCCTTAGCAACTGCTAAATTAACCATAGCAATTAGGCAAATATTAATTAACACCGTAAACTCATCTTTCCTACACGTATTCTCATCAAAATACGCAAAAACACAGCGCAAAGGCTAATACACACTTCCAGCGGAACGCTGAAAACGAGACTCCACAGTTAGAAAACAAACAAACTGATTCCCTCATTCACAAACGCCCGGCGTTTTATATAGAGCGAGGAAATATGTAGAAAATCCTACAAAGTTCTACAAATTTCTCATATTTTCTTTTTATTCCACTCACAAATCTTATCGTTCAGAAATGGGGGACCTTATACTTCATTCGAATGTAACGGGGTTGTATATTCATTACATGAAACTATTTACAGGTTAAGTTGCTACAATAATTTTAGATGAATAATGGAATAAACGCCAAGTTTAGCCAGATTACAACAAATCAATTGTACAAATAATTACTATTTACAGAATTTGTAACAATATGCTTTTATATTAGTTTTATATGGAATTAAAATATATTCTGCAAAAGAATTTCAATTGTATCGCTCTTGGTCAAACGACTAGGAGCCATCCGTTTTCCAGAATATAATGCTAACAGACCAAGTGCGCGAAATAAAGAGATTTTTATGCTTTGATATAAAATCGGCACTGGCAATAATTGGACCTTGCGGACACTCAATGCTTGGGGTTTATGCAAAACTCCAATTAGAAAACCTATTAGTGGGCGGAAGTTCGTTTAAGACTTGGTTGAAACATTGTGCGAAAAGTTTGTTCGCTCCCGACCAAAAAAAAAAAAAAGAAGTCGTCAAAGTATGAATGATGCAACAAATAAAAGCGACGGTGAACCACAAATTGAACGTAAACAAACCCAATTCTACTGTTCAAAATGCGAAAAAAAAACTACAATTACATTTTCAAAATGAGAAGCACTAATTAGTGCAAAATATCGAAAATTTAGTGCAGCGTTTCCTGCATAATGCACTCAGTAAATTGGATTTTTTTGGAATAATTTGTAAAATTAGTACCTAATCTATAATATATATATTTTTTAACTATGTCTAAGCATATTAAACGATATACTCTGTTTTCCAGTGTAAATTGGGATATTTAAGTCATATTTTTTAGGGATATGTCACAATACTCTGAGGGGGAGTGGTTAGGTAATACGATTTTGTAACAACTAATGTGACTTCTATTGTTTTACACAAATTATTTAACATAAATAATGAAAAATATTGATTGTTTTTATTACATTAAAATGTTTCAGCTAACTAAATCAAACACTTACGCATATTTTATTGGTTTTTAATATCGGATTGAAATGACCCAGTCCGCACGCGGTTCTAGATATATCAAAATTCCAACTGTTCAAGTGTTAGTTTATTCTCGACCTTTCTTTTCTTTTCTTTTTTTTTTTTTTTTAATAGTCTTTAGACACAACTTTTCTATACACTAAGCCTTTTTTTTCAAGTTGTTTTCCTTTTAAAGTAACTTTGACAGAAGAGTAAGATAGAAACAGCATCAAGTAATTAAATTAAGCACGGAAAATATACTGTTAGTGCTTTCTGCCATGCCAACGTGGTTTTGGATCCTCAGGGAACAAAAAGACCAAAACCCAGATACTTAAAAGCTCTTAAGCGAAAAATTAACGACAGGCAAATCGAATTAGTAACACAAAATTTTTAGGGAAGCAATTAAATAGCTTCATTTTCCTTCATTATTCTCGTTGCATTTAAGTAATTAATTTTCTGAATATTAAAAAAAAAAAAACTTCAACGTTAGGTGATAAGCCTATTATGATACTTGCTTTGTAAAAAGCGTTCTGAAAGAACTTACTATAAATTTCCTAAATAATAAATCGTTCCCATAGGCACATTTTACTAACTACATTATAACACGATGAAAGGTAAAAATGCAACTTTATCTAATGTAAGCGGAAAAAACTGTCTGTACCAGGCCCGGCTCCTGCGGTAGGCGACCTTCGCGGTCGCCTAGGGCGGCAGACTTTAGGGGCGGCAAATGTCGAAGTTGAAACATTTTTTTTAAAAATATGAATACTTGTTTCAGTGTATTAGTCCTTGGATGGATATGCAAAACATATAGTTCGGAATTTAACTAGAGGCGGCAAATTGCGTGATTTAAAAGTCTTTTGAAAATATCAATATCTGTTTCAGTGCCAAAAGATGCACTATACTTTAATGTCAAAAAAGATAATTTAAAGTGCGTACCAGTGCTTGGGTGTACAAAACCTATAGTTTAGAATTTATCTAGAAACTCACTTTATTTTTAAATACTTTACTATATTTTTATTTTATAAATATATTATTATTTTAAATTTTTATTTATTTTAAATATGTTTTATTTTATAAATATATCAATATTTTATTTATTCTAATTAATATTGAATGGGAGGGGGCGGCATTTAGTAATATCGCTTAGGGAGGCAGAGCTACTATAGCCGGCCCTACACTAAATTGTCAATAACTCGCTTAATTAGTCTATTTTATTAAACCAAGTTTTTTTATAGAGTGTAGTAGTGAAAATGCTACGCAGTGATACTTAAAACTCCACACATACACCAGTATTTTGCGTCAGTGTTTAACTTCTGAGGCAAAGGTGCCCACACCCCTATGAGCAACAAGCTATATATATATATATATATATATATATATATATATATATATATATATATATATATATATATATATATATATATATATATATATATATATATATATATATATTATATATATATATATATATATATATATATATATATATATATATATATATATATATGAGAAATTTTTTTTTTTCGGAATTCAACGAGTGACGCCCCCCCTAGTTTTGTGACACTGTAATAAAAAGTAATCTTTGCAAAATTTGAACTCGATCGGTCAATAATAACATGTGTCCCTAGGACGTTGAACTTTAACACTTTTGATAATTTTCCCATAAATCTTCGAGTTTTTACTTCAGACCCCGTATATCGTTTCTCCTAAGTTTGCAAAATATTTTTACAGTGAAGTAGCACTAAAATTAATATTTTTAATTACTTCATATCATCTAAAGATTTAACATTGAATAAGAATAAAATAGTGCTTTAAAAACTTTACCTTAATCGTACGCTTTTCTCAATGTATCTCAATCGTGTGCATATTTTTCCCATAGTCTTGGACTGTCTGTAAAATAAATTGCTTTTGTGACTTGTATTTGGAAATTGATTGCGAAATTCTTCGATTAATTGTGTTCCTCTTTCAGTTGCATCATTCACAACTTTCAGCACTTTAACGATATCTCTTTCCTTTAAATAGCTTCCTTCATTTTGCCATGAATCAGGATCAAATAGGAAAACATCTTTTGATGTTTGTAACTTATCAAACAGTTTTATTGACTTGTAACTGATTCTATAAAGAGGAAGATCTTTACTAAGAAAGTATTCCAAATCTTACTAAGATTTGGATCTTTACTAAGGATGGGTTGATCTTTACTAAGAAAGTAAAAGCTTGAACAGCTTTTTATATAGTCATCAGACACGTCTTCCTTATCAGCAAGCATTTTTTGGAGTAGTCTTTTCCTATCTTCAAAGTCAATTACTTCATCCAATACGGACAAAGCTACTAGTTCATCCCCTAAACACCATAGGTGTTTTATGAATTTTCCAATCACTGCTTCTGCTGCATGTTTGTCCTCATTTTGTATGCTGCTAGTTTTTTAGACACATTATATTATTTAAAGGAGCCAAGATTGGATTGATGCGAAAAACCATATCTTCATACAGCATTTAACTGTAAAACAGCATTTACGGGCTTTCTCTTCATGTAAGGTCAATTTAAATTGTTCCCTAAATATATAAATTTTTAAACAATAAATTCCTTTTGCCACCCATCTGGCTCAGAGATAAACTCCTGGTTACCGAAAACATATCCCTGTAGGAGGGACTTCACCAGGAAATATTATTACAAGTTATGAGAATTCTCTGTAATCTTTCTCAATTCCGCTTTTTACGAACAATAATATGTCATCAACTTCATCTTTTAGAAATGAAGTGGTATGTCTACTTGATTGAAATGTTATAAGTTCTGAATGATGGAGATCTTTCCAAAAATTTTGAAGCGCTAAAATAATGGAACATCGGATCTAGAACTAAGAAACACAAGAACTTCTTTAAAGAGACACTCGGCAGTACGATTTCAAGTTGTATGATGATGGCAATCCAAATGTAATATATCACCGTTCAGTTTTTGCTCTAAAAAATTGCATGCACAATTTATACGGCCGGTATTGCAATCTGTTGTATGAAACACTACAGCTTGAACAGTTAGCAATAAAGAGCAATCATCTAAGATAGGGTAGACCGACCAGTGAGTGAACACCACCCAGTGAATGAACAGCGCGTATTTTTAAAAAAAAAATAAGTTTCCAAAATTTTTTTTTCTGAATAAATTCACTACAAAAGCGTTCTTTATTGATATTCTAAGCTATCTGATACCTGATTGGTTACTTTGGATACGTATTTTTTTCCTGGAAAAAATTTGAAATTTTTACTGCCGTGAATCGTTCTTTCTCTCTTTCAAAATAATAAGGCTGGTTTCGTGCTAGCAATTATTTTGATACATATTATTTTTATCGATAAATTTTATTTTTTAACTCTACGAAAGAAAAATTAAGTATACATATTTAGGCTATGGATTTAAATTGTTTCAGTCAATGCAGAATGCGTAGATTTTCAGGTAGAGGGGTGTTCAGTCACTGGGTACGAAAAATTGCAAAAACCCAGTGAATGAACAATGCCAAAATTTCTTTTGATTTAAAAAGAAATTTGAAGTTTCTTTGAGATATTTTCATTTTCGTACTTTTTTGTAATGCAGATAGTTTTATATGCTTATTTATTTATGTATTTCATTATATACTTTATAATTTCTTTATTTTTGTCTTTGCAAACAATGCACTTTTTACTGAGTTTTATCTTTTATCTATCTATATCTCTATCTGTATATTAACCTACCTACCTAAATCTATCTTTCTATATCTTTATCTCTCTTGATAGATAGACAGGTAGATAGAGATATAGAGAAATAGAAATATATATACAAAGAGAGAGAATAGATAGGTAGATATGTATGTATGTTTGTATATAGATAGATAGATAAATAGATAGAGGAAGATATGGAGATAGATATATAAAAAATAAGAGGTAAATAGATATATAGGTAGATAAATATAGAGATAGAATAGGTAGGTAGATAGATAGATCGATAGATTTATTGATAGATAAATAGATAGCTAGTGGTTAATAGATAGATAGGTAGATAGAGAGACTGATATAGAGATAGATAGCTAGGTAGAGAGACTGATATAGATATAGATAGTAGATATATAGACAGGTAGATAGACCAACAGATATAGGTAGGTGGATAGATACAGATAGGTAGATATATTGATAAGGAGATAGTTAGATAGATAGACAGGTAAAAAAACATGTAGATAGATAGATAAATAGATTGATTATGATAATAGATCGGTAGATATTTAGATGTACAGACAGATAAATAGGTAGATAGATAAGTAGATATATAGATAGATATGTAAACAAGTAGATATATAAATTGATAAGTAGATAGATAGATAAATAGATAAGTAGATAGATAGATAGATTAGTAGATAAGTACACACACACACACAAATATATATATATATATATATATATAAATAGATAGATAAATATATAGATAGCTAGATACAGATAAGTAGATAGATATATAGAAAAATAGATAAGTACATTGATAAATAGGTAAATAGACATAGAGATAGACCGATTGATGTGTAGATATAAAAATAGATAGAAAGGTATATTGATAGATGAATAGATATATAAAAAGATAGATATAGATAGATAGATATAGATAGTTATATAAATAGATAGATAGATAAATGGATATAGATAGTTATATAGATAAATAGATAGATCTCAAAGAAACTTAGTTTCTTTTTGAATCAAAATTTATCATGTTCATTCACTGGACCAATTTGTGTTCATTTACTGGTTCGAGGTGTTCATTCACTGGGTCGTTGTGCCATTTTTTCTTTAAACGACTAAAAAAGTCGGAAGCGGTACCATTTAAGTTCCCGCAATTTTTTAGAGATATTTACATAGATCAATTAAAATGTTTTAACTATCACGATCTGTATAGTATAGAATTTAAAATTACTAGGATTTTTAAAAAATGATATTGTGCTTAACTGTTCAGTCTACCCTATCATATACAACTGAAGAAATATCTCAGGAATTCCGAGTAGCTGTTCAACATTGGGACCTGAAGCTTTCACGATAAACCTATCGGCGTGTTTTTCCAGTTACATCTGGACGTAGCTTTGTATCCCAGTGAATAACTAAAAAATCTAAATTTAAATTTATGAAATTTGATTTTACCTCTCGACGATTTTCTCTTGCTCTCTTAAGGAATGTACGATTGATCACAAGGTCATTTGGATTTAAATTTACTTCATCTACATAGGCTGTTAATGAATGAACAGCATATTTGTAACTAATACGGCATTTGTCTAACAGGGCGTCCTAAAGGCGAGCAGGCTACTAGTACCATCTCTTGCTCCAAGACAGGGGAGAGGTTCACCTACCATGTCTACTGGTTATGTCCAAATTTTTAATTTTGCCACTTAACATCCCTTTGCTTTTCACTGCCTCATATTGAAAATACACCATATTTTTATGTTAGAGTATGTTTCAAAAGTTGATTTTAAAAATAAAAAATTGCATAAACATGTAAGTATATTTATAACTAAAGTACAGCGAATAAAATATAATTACCATTACTTATATTTATAGCATTGAAACCTATCAACCCTATTTGCCACACCTATTACTTACACAGGAAATTTCGTAAATCAACGCCCCCAAAGCCTGGAGGAGGCAATTTGTTGTTTTATGAATGCCCTAGGCTATTCATTAATGACCTTTAGAATTTCTTGTGTCCATCTTGGTGGAAAGAAATGTTGCCCTACCTCTTGGTTTGAAACGAGTGCAGAATAGCGGTATGCCTGACAAAAGGCCATTGGTGTACATGTACCCTCTGTAACATGAAATTTTTTTCAGAATGAAAGTGAGAGAATGGTCGGTCTGGAAGTAGCAACATCAATTGAGGTTCAAAATTACTTTAAATATGAAACGTAAGAATATTTTTGCATAACAATGAAAAAATACGCAAATTTTTCTTCGAAACTCAAAAAAGGGGGCCCTAGGGGCACGGGTTAATATTCATGGATTGACTTAAAATTTTGCAAGGATCATTTATTTGTATAATGGAACAAATTGAGGGGCGTAGCGTAAAATATCTCTAACTTCAAAAATAAGTACCACCTTAAGAGATATATATATATATATATATATATATATATATATATATATATATATATATATATATATATATATATATATATATATATATATATATATATATATATATATATATATATATATATATATATATAATATATATATATATATATATATATATACTCTGTCGCAAAAAAAATATATGCACCTAGAAGAATTAGAGCCACAATAATGAAACTCGGCACAACTGCAGTTTGGTAGCCGATATGCAAATGATTAAAATTTCAGCACCAATGAAACAAGGCTAACACCGGTATTCTCCACTCCGGTTAAAACTCGGACCGAGGCTTAAACCTCGCTATAGACACGTTTAGTGGTGACGTCAGGGGTTGCCAGAAACTCGGGGAAGTTTCCAATCATGCCGTTGCTATGCGCGTTGCTAAGGAAGAAACAACATAGGATCTTCGTACGAATAGGGTTAGAGCGATGTTTAATTGATGGTTTCTTGCCAATTAAATGCTTAAATAATTTTTTTAGTGGTTTCAAGTTACATATAAGCCACCTGTAGACATCATTTGACGAATATCGATAATTTTTACATGTGAATCGGGTTAAAATTCGGCAAAACATAGAATTATGTGGAATACAAGTGTGTTTTCTAGAGTTATACACTCTTCTTATTGTATTGGTGTAGGGGAACAGCTCCGCCATTTGAGAGGGTCTGGAAAGACATTGCCCCCCCCTCCCCCCGCTTTCGGAAAATTGCTGTATTTCTATAAATTTTGCGCAATTTTTTGTCTTTCGATGCAATATGCATTTACTGCATACGATTTAAACCCCCCCCCCCCCCTTGCAGAAAAATTTGAAATGACGATATTTTTTTTTGAATCCTGTTTAAAGTTTTCTAAGAATTTGATTATAATTATTTTCTTCGGGCGGGGATTTTTTTTTTTTAATGGTATGAGTAATTTTTTGTTTGGGGAAGGAGAATTTTTCACTTTTCTCGATTGTGATGCTTGTTTGCATTGAAATTATTTTTTTTTTCGAATGGGAGGGTGGATGTTAGGTTACATTGTCCTTATTCTAATGCGAGTTTTATTGGGATATTTTAGTTTAAAAGTTTTTCTTCTGCGAGAACACACACGTAATTTAAGTTAAACTCCAATTGAGCTCAATTCCGAATAGGAATAAAAACTAGCTTGAAGAAATTGATAAAATTCCCATTGAACCTAGAAAAAAAACTAATAGGTATATCCTTGTCCCCCCCCCCCCCAAAGAGCAATTACTTAAAATTACGCGCAGCAAGAAGAAATATCCCCTCTCCCCCGAAGAAAAAAAAATTTAATTGAACTATGCATTGCAAATAGTAGAACAAACTGAAATTGTCAATGTATATTTATGTATATTGATACAAAAAATATGTATAAACAAGTAGAGTAAAGTAAAAATCCCCCCGCCTCGGAATACAAAAAAAAAAAAAAAAAATGATTAAAATACTCGTGACAATTTGAAGAAAACACGCAATTCCTCCCTTTCCCCCAAAGAGCCCGAAGGAATGGAGTTTCATTAAAATATGCATGATTACTGGAACAAATGCAGAAAATTCTCCCCCCCCCCCCCTCCAGGTATCGCTGACTAGGCTGACATGGTCTCTCGTCTTCTAAAGAAAAGAATGCATACAATTCAATTAAAACTACTCCTCTTCCTAAAAAAAAATAATAATTAAATTTCGCTCTAAACTTTAAAAGAAAAATCTCACCCCCCCCCCCCCCCAAGTCATGATATTTCAAATTTCCTAGAAGGGTACGTGCAAAAAGGAAAAAGTCAATGTACGAGTATGTTGGGTCGAAAAACAGCAAAAATTACGCCAAATTTATAGAAATACAGTTATTTTCCAAAAGACATGAGAGGGGCAATACCCATAGATCTTTAAAAGGGATAGATAGGCCCTTTCTCCTACAGCTCAGCGTATTTCGCCCGGAGAAAGTGGGGTCATCATGATTCTTCCGAGAATCACTTGATCAAGGGACATCGTGTCTCCCTCTTCTCGGGCAGCAGTGATATAACGATATAACAATGCGAAGCGTCGTTTAAAAGTCCAGGATTGTCTGAAGATTTTCATTATACTTATGTGAGAAATCTATATGTGTGAATCTGAGATTTTCTAGCGAAAGAGGGTTTGATGAATTTTATTAAAAAATAAAGACATAGTGAGTAACAGAAATCTTTCTTTCTGCGAAAGGCAAAAAAAGTCCCCATGCAGAGTTGAAATTAAGAATATTTTAAGCAATTTACTGTAGATGCCGAGCATTATATTAAATCATTAAAAACAAGCGATGGAAAATTAGTTATAGTATGTCCGCGAAAAACTGAATTTTTAGGTTTTTCTAATTTCTATGAAAAATGTGCTGGGAACATATGAAAAGTTTATAGGTGCCCCGAATTCCAGTTCTAAACTGCGTAATGACTTATAAGCTTACTCAGGATCACCTTGAAACTTTTTTCAGTGCAATCAGGTTATGAGGGGGGATTCAACAACAATCGTCGGACAATTTCGAAGTGCGAAAAAAGGATTATTCATTCATACGGAAATTAAAGAGTCCAGTTCTTCAAATTGCCTAATTTTGACAACCTTCAAATGCTAAGATTAAATTTGAAGCGTAACAAAAATGCTTTGAAAGAAAGCCTTTTCTTCTGATTCCTTTGACGACGATTTGGAAAATTCAGAAATCATCTCAATTAACATGACGCAGTTAATTAATGATGTTTCTGACTACGCTTGATTTTTTGTCCGGCAATTGCACTCTTTTGTGAACTGCGACGACTGCAACGCAGTCTTAACTACAACAAATCAAAAAATAGACCTAATAAAATTTAAGAATTTTGGGACACATTCATGTATGATAACTTATTGCAAGATTGCAGCCATTGAAATATGTACATTTGTGAAGAACAACTGAGCGAAAATATGAAAAAGTTTTGGGAATAAAACACAAAAATATAATGTTACTCATGAGACCACAAGAGTTATGAGAAAAATTTCGAATTCCGTTTTTTCTAAGTTTAAATAAGCATATGTTGGAAACAGAAACAGCAGATTTTCTCATTAAAAAGTTTATAAAACTAATCGTTACTAAATATTTAAGCGTTAGAATGTATCGCGCAGTCAATTCAAAACAATGAAAATAATTCACAAAGACCAATAAGTAGGAAAGTAACAAAATTAATATTGTTAAGGGACAATAATCACTAGTTTTCTTCACCCTCGAGTTTAAATTGTCAAAATTATCATATTCTGTGGACGAAAAAAAAAAAGAAGAAAAGAAAAATTGGGGAGGGGGGGCGGAAGTCAAATGACCATTCATGTAGTTTATAATTGCAAATGAATTTATTTTCTGAGCATTCAAAAAAAAAAAAAAAAAAAAGAAAGAAAACACTGAAGTTGCTTAAAAATTAGGAATAAACCAAAGTTATTGGTTTGGCTAATATAGGGTTGGTGCGAAACGCATGCGAATATTAGAATATTATTTAATTGAGTTGATATTCGATACTATTTACATTTGTATTTCTAATTGGTTTATGGTTTTAGATAGGGTTTTATGTTAAATTGTTGCACTGGCTTCAAAAGTTGTGGGAAAAAGCACGCATTGAAACTTTTTATCTGTATTTGAAAAATTTGATTGAAATAAAAGAAAATTTATAAGGTCAATTTTTGTTTAAGATTTTTGAAGACGTCCATTTCTACTCAGTATTTAAAGCACTGGAAAAACTGTTTAAATAGCTTGTGCGCCTGCTTCAAAAGTTATGATTGGGAAAATATCTAATGAACCATTCCATGAAAAAGCTGTCATTTTGTCCCGCATTTCATTAAAAAGTAATAACTTAAAAAGGTAACAAAGAACATTTTTTGCAAAAGTACAACAAATACATTTGCGATATCTTAATGAAAAAAAAAGTTACCTTTTTTAATTATTACTTTTAGTGAAAAATATGAGGTGTTACGTGACGGACAGAGTGTTCCCTTTTTCTTTAATATTGGGTAAAATGCTTTAATTTAACCCATGCTTAAAGGGGGGTTTAACCCTTAAAGCATTTAACCCATGGGTTAAACGCTTTAATTTCCCTTAATTGTGCAAATGATCGCGGCGCAAAGTAATTCTCTTCGATAAGGGAAACAGTTTCTTGTGAGGTGTGTCCCTTGATCACGTGATGTCCAACGGGGGATGTTGACGCGCGCTCTGAGGAGAAAAGTGGGGAGAAGGCACATCTATTCTATTTTAAGATCTATGGCAATACTTCTCCTGTGACCCTCTCAAATGTCGGACCTGTCCCCCTCTCCCCCCAACGAAAAAGAAATAACAATAAGAAGAGTGTATAACTCTAGAAAACACACTTGTATTCCACATAATTCTATGTTTTGCCGAATTTTAACCCGATTCACATGTAAAAATTATCGATACTCGTCAAATGATGTCTACAGGTGGCTTATATGTAACTTGAAACCACTAAAAAAATTATTTAGATCATTTAATTGCCAAAAACTATCAATTAAACATCGCTCTAACCCTATTCCTACGAAGATCCTATGCTGATTCTCCCTTAGCAACGCGCATAGCAACGGCATGATTGGAAATTTCCCCGTGTTTCTGGCAACCCCTGACGTCACACTAAACGTGTCTATTCTCCATCCCGTTTTGGCGTTAAACTCGGTCACGGAACCTTGACGGAACGCCCACTTCCAGAGCTCGGCTTGTAACCGGAACTTCGACGGTTTAAAACTTGATTTCCTTCCCATCATTCCTTTGTGAGCAAACAAAATGGACGACGGCCGTTTGGATTATTTTGAGCGATTTGCAAATGCTAGAAACTATTGATAAAACATTCTTGATAGAAACAAAGATTAATTATAAAATTTAATCAGAATTAACATTCGTTATAGGTGTTATCAAAAAGTACGGCCGAAAACATTAATGGAATGCTCAACAGAATGGTGCGAAAAAAATCATTTTTTTTTTTTTAATTTCCATGTTACTGTAGCACGGAAAGGTTGCAATTGGTAAGAAAATATTTTTTTTTTTTTTTTTGAGCAATCACGATTGCTTATTGCTTTCATTTGACTGTTTTTGGCGTGCTATCATTTTTCCCACCGGCGCCACCCTCTGCCAGCACCACCCGTCGTGTCGGCCGGCTTCACGATGCTGCTCCTCTAGCGAAAACAGTCTCCAGGTTGCGTCCATATCCTACACACACACGCATACATACACGCACCAACACACACGCACACACAAACACATACACACACATACACAAACACCACCATACACACACATACCCCTACACACATACACAAACACATACACACACGCATGCATACAGACACCTACACATACACACAACTGCCCACACATTCATGCCTGCACACAGACACAAACACATATGCTTACACACACATACACATACCCCGCCCCCACGCACACAAACACTCATACACACAACTACCCACACACTCATGACTGCACACAGACACAAACACACACTCGTGATTGCGAAAAACATAATTTGAATTCAAAATGACAAAATTCAAATTGATTTTTTTTTAAATCTGATTTATTTCTGTCGCACCGTTTTTTCGTATTTTAAACTTTCGCCTCAATTAACAACAAAAACGTTACAAAAGAATTACATGAAAAAATAACTATTTGGGGGGGGGGGGGTTAGATGCCACTTCTGAGAGAATATCTTAGAACACTTTCGTCCATTACAAACTATCTTTTATCAAATAATTTCTGGAACACGAAAACTTATTATTTTTTTTAATGCAGCATTACTCCAATTTTAAAATGCTGGTCAAACAATTTTTAAACCGCTAATAGTTTTTTAAACAAATTCTTCCCTGAATTATATAACGTCACAACGGAGCTGTAATAATTGCTAAAGTTTTGTTTTAAATTTGTGAAAAATGTGACAAAATAGCACTTACCATTATTTTTATGAGTTTGGGGAAAATGAAAAAATGGTCTGAAGCAAAATAATCAGGAGTGCTCAAATCGGCTGGGGGAGGAGGGGGGAGTCATGGCGCAGAATATGCCATGAAATTTTTCGGGGGGGGGGGTTCAAGGAATAATTTCTTTTTTTAGAGGGGTCATCCAATTTGGGGGGTCTTTGTAGTGTTCGGAAGTGAGGGGTGTACCCTTGCTCTTAGGGAGGGGGGGCACCCTTGGAAAAATCAATTACTTTTCTTAAACAGTAGTACCTGTTGCAACTTTTTTACTCAGATCAATTATTGAAGTAGCAAGGTATCTTGTCCAGTTAAGAGACCGAATTACATAAATCATTCCAAGACAGAAAATGATAGAATGAAGCTGAATGTTCCACAAAATTTCAATGCGCAACACAATAATATCTAAACGAATTTAAAATTTTCTTTGTTTCAAATAATTATAAATAAAACGGTTGAGGAGATTTTTAATTGCAGAAGAAATTACTATTACTAGCTTCATGAACACATTAATGTGGAAAAATATCCTCAATGGATGAAATAACATTTGATTTTACGCTAGGGAATGTAAAGATAGAAGCAATTAGAATGTGACTCTATTTTTGCGTACAAACACACGTATAATTACAAGATAGGGGATGAGAAAGAGCTTTGAAAAACAAGTGATTGTAAAAATTAAGGTGTGAATGATAACAAGGAATTTTTACATGGGCGTCCATATGCAAAATTTTAAGGGGAGGGGGGCTCAGATATTTTCCACATGTTTTAGAAGGATATTTTCCCGTGGAAACCGATTTCAGTACAGATTAGAGTGAATAAAATTTGACATTTTGACTTATTCAATAATGGCTGGAAAAGAAATATTTTTACATTTTAGCAGAGAAAAAAATACTAAAGCAAGGAAGTTCTAATTTTTAAGGGAGGGGGGGGGCTTGAGTCCCCACTTGGCCCCCTCCCCATATGGGTGCCTTTGAGTTTTTGGATGATAAAAATATAAAATTATTTTTTCAACTTTTAAAAAGGACTGTATTGCTGAAAAAATAAGTTCTTCACATGGAAAACTAATGCAGGGCAAAATGCAGTTTATGAATTTGTCCTGTGTCGTTTATATTAATAAGTTTATGGATTTTAAAGACAATAAATAATAACAAATGTTTCACGAAATGGAACAGATGGAGGGGGGAGGGGATCGGATTCTAAAGCCAATACATTGTAAAAAGTTTTTCATATTATTGTAAATTATTTTTCTTTTCTATGTTTTAAATTCTTTTCTTTCTTTCTTTCAAATGCATACACAATATAGTAGAAAATATTAAGCTTCTATCTATATTATTCAAAAATATTTACCTCACACACAAGAAAAAAAAAAACATTTATGACTAACAGATTTTCAATATTAGAAAGAGACTAATATATTAATCAGTAGCGTGTCTAGAGGGGGGGGGGACAACGGTCTGCCCCGGAATTGCACCCAAAGTGGATTTCAAAGTTAATAAAATAAAAAAATCTTAATTAATTCTCTGAAGTTTTTCCCGATTTTTTCTTAAATCATATTTAATCCATTAAATGCCAACGAAAACAAAGCACAATATTGCGCTTGGACGGGGCACGTTACATATGCGTCTAGGGAAAATTTTACATAGAATTTATTTGTAATTAAACTCGTTTTTCAATATTCGTAATTAAACTCGTTTTTTAATTGCAACTATAGTTATAACGCCAAAATAAAAATAAGTTGCTGTTTCTAAAAAATAGCACGAACTTAAATATTTACATAAAACATCTTTTTGAAAGAGGGGGGAGGGGGGCGGATTTCGTAAATTACAGCCCGGCCCAGATGAAACCCTTGCCAAGAACGTGACTATATTATTGAATTAGTTTTTATTTCATCTTGATTAATAACAATATGAATAAAAAAACATTTAATTAATAACAAGATGAAAAAACTTTTTAAGTTTCTTTCCAGAAACATTTAAAAAATGCATTGATGTTTTTAAATTTCAAATTGAGTCTAATAAAAAAAAATTGCATGAACTATAGATCCATTTTGCTACTCCCAATTCTTATTATATATCAATCATTCTTCAGCGCGCGAATTTACTACCACGTGGAATGCAGTCAGGTAGAAAATGTCACGTGAGTCACTCTACCCAATGGTAACAGCCGTTTCATTTCTACTTCAGTTAAAACTCGGCTCCCCTAAATTGTGCTTGAAATGACTTGAAGAATACGCACCACGTTCGAAACTAGTTTTCCCTTACTTCTCGGTTTTGGGGAGCCGAGTTTCATCTCCGTGCTGTGACGGTATTGAGAATAGGGTAGGGCCGTAAGCGCGCTATGAGCATGTGGGTTGTACTAGAGTCCCTATATGAAAACGTAGTTTTCAGAGTTGCGACAACGCGGTATCATTTTCCTATTGGTCGAAGACCGCCTGAGGCAAGGTTTCTTCTTCTCCCGTAGGATTAACATGGAGCGTATGACAGTGCTGTGGAAAAACCCAGAATCTGAAAAATTAAAGGTGAGTCCAGGATTTTAATGCTCATATTACTGTTCTAAAATGTTCAAATTATACGTGTGTAGCTTTACTTGAGTGAGTCCATTCCTATTTCTTTAACTATCGCGTAATTATATCAAGAACATGTGTTCCGGTGTGCTAAAATTCCATCCTGACACTTTATTTGGGTCTTTTATAGTTATTTTTTCTGTTAAATCTATGATTCCAATCACAACGTTATTGAAAAACAACACTTTAAGACAAGGCAAATGTTTAAATTGTGTAAATTAAATTTTTTTAACGATAGATCTCTGTATTCGGTTTGGCGCGATCAATTTCGTGCTTGGCGACGAGTGAAAGTCAACAAAACATACACTGGTGATGTGAAGAGATCGTAACTTATGATTTGTATTATAAATGCTTTATGCTGCGGAAATTTTTATTTTAAATGAATGTGACTTGATATTAAAACCCATTTTAACTTATGTTTTAACGTTAAGGTTTTTATTTTTCCTGATCATTTCTTACACAAAAATTGACTAATGTATCGTTTTTCATGTTCCTTCAAGCAATCTTCATTTTATGCAACGTATTTAGTGTCAAATTTTTGTTTTTTGAAAGGAGATGCAGAGGAAATAAAATGCTTATAAATTATAGGACTTTCAGTGCTTGCTGGCAGTATCTTTTAATAACATTTTGATTTATGGAAACGTTTTGTTATGATATTCTGCTAAATGTTTATTAGTTAAAATTTGTTTAAAAAAATGTCAGTTCGATTATGAAATTAATGTGACCACATGAATTTGCCAAAGCGTTTGAGGTGGATATGAAGTACAACACTTGCTTGACACACAGTACAGTTTTTATCTATTTTTTAGGTTGAGCGAGTCAATTTAAAATGTATTATTTTATTAAAAATTTAATGTAGGTAGTTTTGGTTATTTTGGTAATTTACTCCTTTTTATTCAACAAGCATGCCAGTCGCTGTGTGTTCCATCATAAACAGAAAACTGAGGTGTTCTAAGTTCGGTTCAAGTAGTGTTTTGGTACATTTTATTATGCTTTAATTAGGGTTTACTAATTTTTAGGTTGCCTTGTTATTTCCTTTACCTGCTATTTCTTTATCACCTGAATGACATGTGTGGACACATGTATATAAGTGTATGCTATCACCCTACTTCAGGTTCGTAAAAGTTTCTATTTTTATTGAGAAAATGATTTTTAAATAATTATGCCATGATTGATACATAGTTAAGTTTTAACAAGTTTTGAATTACCTTTGAGGTAAGGACTGTTATCATGGGTTTTTGAGATTGTAAAAGTCCTTGTAGCCACAAAGCTCTTGTTTGTCAGAAATTAGGTACATTTAAAGTTTTGCTGGTTGAAATATCAATACTTTTATGATAAAATGCTGAATCAAAGATTTTTTAAGTGAAACTTTTTATGCGAGGGCGTTGAAGTTATGATCCAACCTTTTTGTGTGACGAAAAGTGGTTGGGATAAGCAATGTCGGTTAGAAAGAAAGCAGTGGCTTGGTTGCCTTCAGGTATTGGAGAAAAGTGAGACATTACACTCTTCTCGCTTCCTTTCTCATTTTGTATGGTTGCATGTACTGCGTTCAGGCAGCGCGGAGATCAATATGTACTTTTGTAGTTACTTACTTTAGTTATCGTAAACAGATCATTTCTCTTCTTAAGAAGGAAGAAGATGATCATTATCAGTGGACACATGTATATAATTTTATGTAAAAATATGAATAAGAAACACAATCTGTTCAAAAGTGTTTGATGAATAGTTAAAATGTTTCACATCTATCGTGTGTCATTATGACACAACCTGTTTCTTGGAATCAAACTTTAGAAGAATACTACTCTTCTAGATCAGCAGAAAAATAAGGTACATGAAGCTCTCACCCCACATCAATTTCGTAAAAATTTCGATATTTGGTGGAAAAATGATTTTTAAATAATCCTATCTCAATTAATGTGGAGTTAAATTTTAACTAGTGTGGCATTTTAAAATAAAGGCTCATAATGGGTTTTTGAGATTATCCGTAAAGATCTGGGTTCGAAAATAACCGATATTTTGATATATATTGGATATTTTGATATTTATCCGATGTTTTCAATCAATGCAAAATAAAGTCTTTAGTAACTGCTTCCTTAAATCAGAGTTGTCTATTTCTCTTATATTACTATTATTATAATGCATCCACTTTAAAAGTAATGTTTCTTTCATTATTTATATTCATTTATTACATGTTCGTGATTTTGCCTCACCCTCTCAAAAGGTAATTCAATTGCATCTGAGTTCATTTCAACCACTCATAAAAATAAATGTATAAATAAACAAATATTCAATTTATCAGAGATTATCTTAATTTGTTAAAGGCTTTAGAAAATCAATACTTTTGTCAGGAAATAGAACATTGAAATAAAGGGGAATTCAAATGCTCTAAGACAATGGTGCCCAACATACGGCTTTCAAAACTGATTCATGTGGCCAGCTGAAATATCTGGTATAGATAAATGAATTTACTGAAAAATGTGGCTTTATATTAAAGAATCTAAATTTAAGCATCAGTTATATTGCATTCTCTATATTTTTACTTCACTTAAATTTATATGTTAAAGCCAAACAAGAACAGTTTATAAATAGTTTCTACAGAATGCACTCACATTTTTTCAATCACAAGCACAAGTGAGCTTATTGATGAGGTAGTGGCATTCACGTAAAAGTTTAAGACAGGAGTTTAATTTTTTTTCTCCTCAATCTTGACTAAAACCATTAAAAAAATTAATTTATAGTTTTCTGAAAATTACTCAGGACTGCTGAAATAACACTTTCTAGAAAAAAATTTGTTCAATATAACTGTGCCATGTGATTTCGTGATAGGATTTGTAGGACCATAGGAGCTATTTGTTGGTCAGAAAATAAAATAAAAAATATTAATATTATTAAAATAATTGGGACTTGAACAACGTGCCCCACTGTCCAACATACCCCACCTACCCCTACAATTTTGCTGTGGATATTCCTAAGTGAAATGCAGGAAATACAAGCAAGTTTTCTCACGGTTCCTATAAAATTTGGAATCACGAACAATCATTACTTATTTTAGTCATCATAAACTGATGATTTCTCTTCTTAAGAGCAAAGATGATGCACACTAAAAAATATGTACATAATATTATGTACATAAATGAATGAAAAACACAATCTATGTTAGTCAAAAGAGATTGATGAATTAAAATATTCCCTGTAATATGTGTTTTACTTTTTCATGTGTTTTTAGAACACCCTGTTATTTGAAATTAAACTTTACAACACACTTAATGCAAAGTAGTTGAAATACAGCTCTATTTCAATTAAAGTGTGTTTATTTATTTTCCATTTATAATTTTATGAACTAGTTTAAAAAAACATTCCTGCCAATTGTGTTCAGCCGTATTGATGATTTAGCACATTTGAAGAGTTTTACTTCAGCTTTTAAATTTATTTGCCCTTAATGTTTTTTAAGTTTCTTCCAGATATTCTGCAACTTAAAGAAAGCTCAACTACTAATTGAATTGTAGTCCTGATGCAGATGTTCTAGAAAACTCATGATAATATTGTACTGTTTTGCTTAAAAAATTGTATAATAGAATGATCTCCAGTATTAAGTTTACAAGGATGTCCAGAAATCACTTTCAACTACGACATACAAACCAACGAAAATTTTGTGTTTAAATGTTAAATAGTGTAATTAAATGAAATTTTGATCTTCTTCATACAGACAATGCTGCATTTCTGATTTGTTACGCTTATTATCAAATTTATTATCATTCATTTGTATAATAATATTGAAATGTAAAGAGGTTAAACAAACAATTCTTTTGCAACAGAAATTTTGAAATAGTAGCTGGAATTCTGTTTCGATTCTCTAAATTTAGAGTTTTGAATTTGTTTTGTAAATCAAGTGCTTTCTTTAGGTTTATGCTTGTTTGTCATGTAAAAATATTGTTTTCAATTCAGATTTATAATAAATTTTTTGGTATTTAAGGCAAGGCTAAAAAATTTAGGTATACATAAAATCATGAAAAATGTATTTAGGTTTGTTTATTGTTATATCTTATTTCAGCATTAAATGAACAGTTCATTTCTGCTTTTTCTGTTCCTGTAATTATCCAGAACCCCCCCCCCCTCTCAAAAAGAGATTTTTCTCCCCACTTAAACTACAGGACAGAATTTGAATAACTGCAAATAGCTCCAATTTTGGAAGGGATTGGTAGCAACTGTTATCTTAGTCCACTTCTGACTGTCAGTGCACCTGTTCTGTTTCTGACTGAGTTCTGGAAGTATTTTTCAGGATATTAGAACATAAGTCGTGTTCATCCATCCATGATATGGGGTAATGAATGGAATAACAATCTATATGAAAAAATCTGAACAAAAAATTCAATTTATTTCAATCAAGGGAGTTTTTTTTTCATAAAAATTCACTTCACGAATAGTATAAGAGAAAATAAATTACGAGCATCAGTATATTTTTCCTTGTCTAATCGAAACTCCCTGATTGAGTAAATGGGAATAAAGCCTATAACAAAATTTATTTTCTTTATGTTTATAAGTGACTGAAAATTTTGATTAAACTAATGTTTTGTCCATAATTATTAATTTTAGAAAATGATACTTTGGAGTAAGGAATTTTTTAAAATTTGGTAATAATAACCACATTTTGAACATATGAATATTTTGACGTTACGTTGCATTTCAGAAAACAGAAAGATTAATCTTTGCTTATTTTGTTACTTAAGCAGTTATTGATAATAATAGTTTGTCCCAAAATCTATAAAAACTACAAATCCTGTTTCGGTACCCTGAATTTGAGTTTGATTGCCTAGTTGAGAAAAATGTCTTTGTTTCCTTTTTTTTTCCTCGTGTAAAAATGTTGGAAATTCTGTGCTTGAAATAAAGTTTACAGATGTAACAACACCAAAAAATAAATTGAACATTAGAGACTTTGGTTGTAATTTTTATGTGGTAATGACCTGAAGACTTAGTATGGAATTAATGAGTTTTCTTCATGCTAAGTTGTATTTAAAATATCTGTCAAAATTAAATGTAAACATTGCTTTTCCACGAAAATTGAAAATAAGTACAAGTCCTCTACTGGTGCTGTGAATGATTTTTTCTTTGTAATATTGTTTTGATGTGAAAATATTGTTCAAAATTTAAGTAATAGGTGTATGATGCAGAGAAATAAATAAATAACAATAGATACATTTGTTTCTTATTCATATGAGTTGAAAATAAGTAATGTTTAAAATTACACCCCCTCAACTCCTCAATTTATTTCTGAATATTTCTATCTACATCAAATTAAAGTAATAATTTTAAATTTTATTCAAATTAATATTTTAACCATGATTACCTACTGAACAACTAAAATATTTAGAGGTTCTTGGTATTTTTTCTTTCTTTTTTTTTGGGGGGGGGGAGGGGTTACCTCGTTTTAAACATCTACCTATTTCTAGTATTATGCTTTCAAATTTTCCTTTGCATATTTACCTTTCAAATTTTTAATTTAATGTTTAACTTAATCACAATTAAATCAGAAAATTGTACTGGGTAAACTTAAACATGCAATTTTTTTAATAGCAAACCATTTTTATTAGTAATATTGCTTTTTAGATGGTTACAGGAAATATTTTTAGATTTAAAACTCTTTATAACGCTTGCCTTTCCGAAACAAAAACAAGCAATTTCTAATGTGCATTATCTGTCGTTCATTTATTTATTTTCATTTTCTTACCCTTTTTTTTATCACTTCATTTATTTTGAATTAATTAAATTCTAATACATGGAGGTGAGAATTCACATACTGCAAACCAAAAAAGTAAAAAAAAAACTGTTGGCAGATTTAAATGGATATATTTTTGCTGAAATTAAAAAATAATAAATTATTCCTTAGATTTAACTGTAAAAGGCATGTGACAGCAAAGTTGTACTTTTTGAAAATTAGCATATTAGTGACTGAAGTTTTTAATTAAACTAATGTTTTCTTTTTCGGATGAAAATGCTGGAAATTTTGTGTTTTAAATAAAGTTTATAGATACAATAACACCAAAAAATAAATTGAACAACAGAGATCTATGTTGTTTACAACAACAACAAGATTACAACAATAATATCATGCTATTGACCTGAAAACTTAGCACGAAATAAATGAGTTTTCCTCATGCCAAATAGTTTTTAATTTTTAGTTTTTGCTTTCTCATAAAAATTCAAAGTACGTACAAGTCCTTTTTTGGTGCTCTGAAATGTTTTAATTTTGTTTCATTAAAAAAAAATGTCTACTACCTAACTCCTTTCATTCTAGTATTGTTTTGGTATAAAAATGTTGAAAATTTTAAATAATAGATAGTGTACTTTCAAGAAATAAATATAAAACAATGGAGACATCTGTTTCTTATGCACATACGAATGTTGAAAAAATATAATGTGTCAAAATACACGCCCCCCCCCCCCTTAACTTCCCAATTTATTTCTGGATATTTCGATCTGCATCTAGTTTCAAATAAAAATGACCTCTGATTAATATAATTTCAGTTTTCAACTTTATACAAATTAATCTATTAACTAGGTGCACCCACTAAACCATTGAAATATTCAGAGGTTCTTAATCTCTTTTTTTGGAGGGGGGGAGCGAGATAGGATCCCCGCAGTGTGGGGGTGCCCCACATCTTAAGGGGTCCAACGGTCTATGAAATTGAAGAAAAAAATTGAAAAAAAACCTAGCACTAAGACTTATTTAACGTTACAAATATACACTGATGGTCTCTGGGGAGGGGCTATACAGATTTTGTTGCAGGGAGGCCCAATAGATCTGGGCCTGGATAGGATACCTTGTTCTAAGCTTCTACATATTTCTAGTATTACTCTTTCAAACTTTCCTTTACATATACATATGTGCCACACTCCTAACAGCTCCCCCCCCCCCGTAGGTGGGAATCCCAGGCATATATTTCCTTTCGGAATTTTTAAACTAATGCTGGACTTTGTTCCATTTAAATCAGAAAATTATTTTTTTCCTTTTATATAAAAAATAAATAAATAAGTAATGCTTTTGATATCAATACAAGAAATATTTCTAAGTTCAAAAATCTTTATAAAGCTTAATTCAATGTAGCAAAAACAAGCAATTTTTTATGTTCGTTATTTGTTGTTTATTTAATTTTTTTTCATATTCTTAATCAGTTTTTATTTCTTTATTCATTTTGAATCAATTAAAACTATAATGTAATTTTCGTTGTCTCGGAATCTTTTGATTAGTTTAAAATTACTCGTATTAAAAGAGAATAAGGTTTAAGAAAAAAAATCTGCTTTTGATTCTGCTGACACAGGCCCATTTTGTCTTTTTTTAATGCTTAAATCAAAATCGAGCTTTTCATTTATTGACAGCATGCATTTTCGAATCCGCGGGGCGCGTGCTTACATCCTTCAGAACCCGTTTCAGCCGCTCTTCCCGCTCCCGCTTGTGACTATTTTTTTAAATGAAACTCGAAAGCGAACAAGGAGCCAATCTTGCAGCTCGGCGGCAACCCTATCGTCCCCTGTAACCGGTTGCGCTTTCCGAGCGTAGCTGTTGTCGCAACTCTGAAAACTACGTTTTCATATAGGGACTCTAGGTTGTACTAGAGTCCCTAAATGAAAACGTAGTTTTCAGAGTTGCGACAACGCGGTATCATTTTCCTATTGGTCGAAGACCGCCTGAGGCAGTGTTTTTTCTTCTCCCGTAGGATTAACATGGAGCGTATGACAGTGCTGTGGAAAAACCCAGAATCTGGAAAATTAAAGGTGAGTCCAAGATTTTAATGCTCATATTACTGTTCTACAATGTTCAAATTATACGTATGTAGCTTTACTTGAGTGAGTCCATTCCTATTTCTTTACCTAATGCGTAATTATATCAAGAACATGTGTTCCGGTGTGCTAAAATTCCCTTCTGACACTTTATTTGGGTCTTTTATAGTTAGTTTTCCTGTTAAATCGATTATTCCAATCACAACGTTATTGAAAAACAACACTTTAAGACAAGACAAAAGTTTAAATTGTGTAAATTAAATTTTTTTAACGATAGATCTCTGTTTTCGGTTTGGCGCGATCAATTTCGTGCTTGGCGACGAGTGGAAGTAAACAAAACACACACTTGTGATGTACGTGAGGATGTCTTAACATGTGATTTGTATTATAAATGCTGTATGTTGCAGAATTTTTTTTTTTAAATAAATGTGACTTGATATTAAAACCCATTTTAACTTATGTTTTAATGTTAGGGCTTTTATTTTTGCCGATCAGTGACAAAAATTGACTTATGTATCGTTTATAATATTCCTTCAAGCTATAAAACTCCAAGTTAAATCTTCTCTTTATGCAACGTAAGTATTTACAGTGTCAAATTTTTGTTTTTTGAAAGGAGATGCAGAGGAAATAAAATGCTTATAAATTATAGAACTTTCAATGCTTGCTGGCAGTATCTTGTAAAAACATTTAGATTTAAGGAAAAACGATTTGTTATCATTTTCTGCGAAATATTTATCAGTTAAAAATTGTAAAAAAAATGTCAATTCAATTATGAAATTAATGTCACCACATGAATTTGCAAAAGCGTTTGAGGTGGATATGAAGTAGAACACTTGCTTGACACACAGCAGTTTTTATCGATTTTTTAGGTTGAGCGAGTCAATTTAAAATGTACTATTTTATTAAAAATTTAATGAATTGTAGGCAGTTTTGGTAATTTACTCTTTTTTATTCAACAAGCATGTCACTCTTTGTGTGTTCCATCATAAACAGAAAACTGAGATGTTCTAAGTTCGTTTCAAGTAGTGTGTTGGTACTTTTTATTATGCTCTAATTAAGGTTACTAATTTTTAGGTTGCCTTGTTATTTCCTTTACATGCTACTCTTTCTTTATCACCTGAAGAATAAAGTGCATGCTATCACCCCGCTTCAGGTTAGTAAAAATTTCTATTTTTATTGAGAAAATGATTTTTAAATAATTATGGCCATGATTGATACATAATTAAGTTTTAACAAGGGTTGAATTACCTTTGAGATCAGGACCGTTATCATGGGCTTTTGAGATTGTAAAAGTCCTCCCAGCCACAGCTCTTGTTTGTCAGAAATTAGGTACATTTAAAGTTTTGCATGTTGAAATATCAATACTTTTATGATAAAATGCTGAATCAAAGATTTTTTAAGTGAAACTTTTTATGCAAGGGCTTTGAAGTTATGATCCAATCTTTTTGTGTGACGAAAAGTGGTGGGGATAAGCAATGTCGGTTAGAAGGAAAGCAGTGGCTTGGTTGCCTTCAGGTATTGGAGAAAAGTGAGACATTACACTCTTCTCGCTTCCTTTCTCATTTTGTATGGTTGCATGTACTGTGTTCAGGCAGCACGGAGACCAATATGTACATTTGTCGTAAACAGATCATTTCTCTTCTTAAGAAGGAAGAAGATGATCATTATCAGTGGACACATGTATATAATTTTATGTAAAAATATGAATAAGAAACACAATCTGTTCAAAAGTGTTTGATGAATAGTTAAAATGTTTCACGTCTATCGTGTGTCATTATGGCACAACTTGTTTCTTGGAATCAAACTTTAGAAGAATTCTACTCTTCTAGATCAGCAGAAAAATAAAGTACATGAAGCTCTCACCCCACATCAAGTTCGTAAAAATTTCGATATTTGGTGGGAAAATGATTTTTAAATAATCCTATCTCAATTAATGTGGAGTTAAATTTTAATTAGTGTATAATTGCATTTTAAAATAAAGACTCATCGTGTGGTTTTGAGATTATCTGTAAAGATCAGGGTTCGAAAATATCCGATATTTTGATATACAGTCGAGTCCCGACTTACGCGAGGGATCCGTTCCAAGACACCTCGCGTAAGTCAAAATTTCGCGTTGTGGAAAAAGGTATGTGTAAAAACTTTTATAAACATAACCAATCATTTTAGACACGTGTAAACACAACCTTAAACAGTTAAAAACCTTTTCTTAACCATACCTTACTGTTTCTTACATAAAGAACTAAATTTTTATTTGTATTTAAAAAAAAGCCGTTTTATTCAACATGAAATACTGCTATGATGCACAAAAACAATGATCAATGGGAAAGAAAGACATAAAATAAACCAGTACTGTACGTATGGCATGTAGTAAGGAGAACAAATGCCCTATAGTTGTACCGTACAGTTGATTCAGTAATGATATTTGTAACTTAAAAAAAGTGAAAATGATGATTTATGCTGCAATTATTCTAATATATTTTTAAATACAGTTGCTTCATTGGTTCTTTTATAAAGTTTCCATCTATGGCATTACCCCTCTTCCTGGTTTCTTTAATTTACAATAAAAAAACAGCTTCCAGTTTCATAATTTTTGCATTTTGCTTGGATACTATTACTCGGTGAACTTTTATGGATTTCCTTTTCTTGACCTTTAATTGTACGTATGGAAGATTCACTCATACCGTCATACCTAATTGTTGTGCTACCCTTCGAAGCATTTTTTGGTTCAGCTTCAGCTTTTCAAGAAGCTTTACCTTTTCTTTAATTGTCAGAAACATTCTCTTTTCTTTCTATTTTCACCAACTTTAGATAAGGCAGTGCTCCTAGGTGTCATTATATTTCGTTAAATTTCGCATTTAGAATGAAAAAAAAAATAATGGAAAATGAGAAGTAGTTATTTATATAAGCGATAAAAGACTAGTACAGTGTGGGTACTTCTGCTCTCAGTGATTCTAAAGGGATGAAGGTCCGTTCACGAAAAGAACTTACTCACCACGGTTCCTTTCCGAAAATTTTCATGTTGCGGGCGAGGAATTCGCGCTAGCTCAAAAATTCTTTACTGTTGAAAAAATCGCGTTATAGCCATTTCGCGTAAGTCGGATCGCTTTGTAGCGGGAGTCGACTGTATATTGGATATTTTGATATTCATCTGATGTTTTCAACCAATGCAAAGTAAAGTGTTTAGTAACTGCTTCCTTAAATCAGAGTTATTTATTTTCTTATATTATTATTATAATGCATCAACTTTAAAAGTAATTTTTCTTTCATTATTTATATTCATTTATTACATGTTCATTATTTTGCCTCAGCCACTCAAAAAGTAATTCAATTGCATCCGAGTTCATTTCAACCACTCATAAAAATAAATATATAAATAAATAAATATTCAATTTATCAGAGCTTATCTTAGTTTGTTGAAGTCTTTAGAAAATCAATACTTTTGTCAGGAAATAGAACATTGAAGTAAAGGGGAATTCAAATGCTCTAAAACAGTGGTGGCTTTTAAAACTGATTCATGTGGCCAGCTGAAATATCAGGTATAGATAAATGAATTTACTAAAAAATGTGGCTTTATTTTAAAGAATTTAAATTCAAGCATCAGTATATTGCATTCTCTATATTTTTACTTCACTTAAATTTATATATTAAAAACAAACAAAAACAGTTTATAATTAATTTCCTTAGTATGCACTCACATTTTTTCAATCACAATCACAAGTAAGCGCTTTGATGAGGTAGTGGCATTCACGTAAAAGTTTAAGACAGGAGTTCAATTTTTTTCCCCGCAATCTTGACTAAAACCATTAAAAAAATTAATTCATAGTTTTCTGAAAAGTACTCAGGACTGCTAAAATAACACTTTCTGGAATAAAATTTGTTCAATATAACTGTACCATGTGATTTCATTATAGGATTTGTAGGACCATAGGAGCTATTTGTTGATCAAAAAATAAAATAAAAATATTAATATTATTCAAATAATTGGAACCCGTACAACATGTCCCTTTGTCCAACGTGCCCCACCTCCCTCTACAATTTTATTGTGAATATTCCTAAGTGAGGTGCAGAAAAAATAAGCAAGTTTTCTCACGTTTCCAAAAAAATTTAGAATCACGAACGTTCATTACTTATTTTAGTCATCATAAACTGATTTCTCTTCTTAAAGGCAAAGATGATGCACAGTAACAAATATGTACATAATTTTATATACATAATTAAATGAAAAACAATCTATGCTAGTCAAAAGAGATTGATAAATTATGTAAAATATTCCCCTGTAATATGTGTTTTACTTTTTCAAGTGTTTTTAAAACACACCCTGTTATTTGAAATTAAATTTTACAACACACTTAATGCAAAGTAGTTGAAATACAGCTCTATTTCAATTAAAGTGTGTTTATTTATTTTACAGTTATAATTTTATGAACTAGTTTAAAAAAACATTCCTGCCAATTTGTGTTCAGCCGATGATTTAGCACATTTGAAGAGTTTTACTTCTGCTTTTAAATTTATTTGCCCTTAATGTTTTTTAAGTTTCTTCCAGATATTCTGCAACTTGAAGAAAGCTCAACTACTAGCTGAACTATAGCCCTGATGCAGATGTTCTAGAAAACTCATGATAGTATTGTACTGTTCCCTTAAAGAATTGTATAATAGAATGATCTCCAATATTTAGTTTACAAGGATGTCCAGAAATCATTTTCCAAGTTTTCTTAGCATGACAGCTTTATCAAAACTAATGAAGTTGTTTAAAAAAAATAATGAACTTCCATACGTAATATGCCATTCATGTTTGTTATGCTTCTTATTATGCTGATGACTTCAGGAAATTTGTTGCTAAAATGGTCTTAGGACTTTCAGCAATGACATGCAAACCAACAAAAATTCTGTGTTTAAATGCTGAATAGTGTAATTAAATGAAATTTTGATCTTCTTCATACAAACAGTGCTGTATTTCTGATTTGTCACGCCTATTATCATATTTATTATCATTCATTTGTATAATAATATTGAAATGTAAAGAGGTAAAACAAACAATGATTTTGCAACAGAAATTGAGAAATAGCTGGAATTCTGTTTTGAGTCTCTAAATTTAGAGTTTTGAATTTGTTTTGTAAAACAAATGCATTAAGGTTTATGCTTGTTTGTCATGTAAAAATATTGTTTTCAATTTAGATTTTTAATAAATTTTTCGGTATTCAATGCAAGGCTAAAAAATTCAGGTATACATAAAATTATGAAAGATATATTTAGGTTTGTTTATTTCAGCATTAAATGAACAGTTCATTCATGCTTATTCTCTTTGTGTAGTTATCCAGAAATCCCCCCCCCCTCTCAAGAAGAGATTTTTCTCCCCACTTAAACTACAGGTCAGGATTTGAATAACTGCAAATAACTCCAATTTTGGAAAGGATAGATAGCAACTGTTATCTTAGTCCACTTCCGACTGTCAATGCACCTTCTCTGTTTCTGACTAAATTCTGGAAGCATTTTTCAGCATGTTGGAATGTAGGTCATGTTCATCCATCCATGATACAGGGTAATGAATGGAATTGCAATCTATATGAAAAAATCTGAACAAAAATTCAATTTATTTCAATCAAGGTTTTTTTTTTTTTTTTTCCACAAACATTCACTTCACAAATAGTATAAAAGAAAATAAATTACAAGCATCAGTATATTTTGCCCTGTCTAATCGAAACTCCCTAATTGAGTAGATGGGAGTAAAGCCTATAACAAAATTTATTTTCTTTATTTTTCTATGCTTATAAACAACTGAAATTTTTAATTAAACTTGTGTTTTGTCCATAGTTATTAGTTTTAGGAAATGATACTTTGGAGTAAAGAATTTTTAAAAATTTGATAATAATAACCACATTTTGAACATGTAAATATTTTAAAGTTACGTTGCATTTCAGAAAACAAAAAGATTAATCTTTGCTTATTTTGTTACTTAAGCAGTTATTGACAATAACAGTTTGCCCCAAAATCTATAAAAACTACAAATTCTGTTTTGGTACCCTGAATTTGATTTTAATTGCCTCATTGAGAAAAATATCTCTGTTTTCTCTCTTTTTTTTTTTTTTTTTTTGTTTGTGTGTGTGTGTAAAAATGTTAGAAATTCTATGTTTGTATTAAAGTTTACAGATGTAACCACATCAAAAAATAAATTGAACATTAGAAACTTTTGTTGTAATCTTTATGTGGTAATGACCTGAACTGTTAGTATGGAATGAATGAGTTTTCTTCATGCTAAGTTGTATTTAAAATCTCTGTCAAAATTAAATGTAAACATTGCTTTTCCACAAACATTGAAAATAAGTACAAGTCCTCTACTGGTGCTGGGAATGATTTTTTTCTTTGTTTCATTAAAAAACTGTCTACTTTCTTTTCTTTATAATATTGTTTTGATTTGAAAATATTGTTCAAAATGTAAGTAATAGATGCATGATGTGATGCAGAGAAATAAATAAATAACAATAGATACATTTGTTTCTTATTCATATGAGTTGAAAATAAGTCATGTTTCAAATTACACCCCCTCAACTCCTCAATATATTTCTGAATATTTCTATCTACATCAAATTAAAGTAATAATTTTCAACTTTATTCAAAATAATATTTTAACCAAGAGTGCCTACTGAACCACTAAAATATTTAGAGGTTCTTGGTATTCTTTCTTTTTTTTGGGGGGGGGGGGGGGAGCTGTTACCTCGTTTTGACCATCTACCTATTTCTAGTATTGAGCTTTCAAATTTTCCTTTGCATATTTTTCTTTCAAATTTGTAATTTAATGTTTAACTTAATCACATTTAAATCAGAAAATTGTACAGCGTAAACTTAAACATGCAATTTTAATTAGCATTTTTTTTTATAGCAAACCATTTTAATTCGTGATATTGCATTTTAGATGGTTACAGGAAATATTTTTAGATTTAAAACTCTTTACAGCATTTGCCTTTCCGAAACAAAAACAAGCAATTTCTAATGTGCATTATCTGTCGTTCATTTATTTATTTTCATTTTCTTACCCTTTTTTATCTCTTTATTTATTTTGAATCAATTAAATTGTAACACATGGAGGTGAGAATTCACATGCTGCGAACCAAAAAAAAAATAAATAAATAAAAATTATTACCAAAAAAAAAAAACTGTCGGCAGATTTAAATGGATATATTTTTGCTGAAATTAAAAAATAATAAATTATTCCTTTGTTTTAACTGTAAAAGGCATGTGACAGCAAAGTTGCACTTTTTGAAGATTAGCCCATTAGTGACTGAAGTTTTTAATTAAACTAATGTTTTCTTTTTCGAATGAAAATGCTGAAAATTTTGTGTTTTAAATAAAGTTTATAGATACAATAACACCAAAAATTAAATTGAACCACAGAGATCTATGTTGTTTACAACAACAACAAGATTACAACAATAAGATCATGCTATTGATCTGAAAACTTGCATGAAATAAATGAGTTTTCCTCATGCTAAATTGTTTTCAATTTTTAGTTTTTGCTTTGTCGTAAAATTCAAAATAAGTACAAGTCCTTTTTTGGTGCTCTGAATTGTTTTAATTTTGTTTCATTAAAAAAATGTCTACTATCTAACTACCTTTCATTCTAGTATTGTTTTGGTATAAAAATATTTGGTAAAAATTTTAAATAATAGATAGTGTACTTTCAAGAAATAAATATAAAATAATGGAGACATCTGTTTCATATGCATATAAGAATGTTGAAAAAATATGTCAAAATACACCCCCCCCCCTCCTTAACTTCCCAATTTATTTCTGAATATTTCTATCTGCATCTAGTTTCAAATAAAAAAGACCTCTGATTAATATAATTTCAGTTTTCAACTTTATACAAATTAATCTATTAACTTGGTGTGCCCACTAAACCATTAAAATATTCAGAGGTCCTTTATCTCTTTTTTTTTTTTTTTTTTTGGAGTGGGTTGGGGCAAGATAGGATCCCCGCAGTGTGGGGTGCCCCACGTCTTAAGGGGTCCAACGGCCTCTGAAATTAAAGAAAAAAATTGAAAAAACCTAGCACTAAGACTTATTTAACGTTACAAATATACACTGATGGCCTCTGGGGAGGGGCTATACAGATTTTGTTGCAGGGAGGCCTAAAATGTATAGATCCTGGCCTGGGTAGGATACCTTGTTTTAAGCTTCTACATATTTCTTTTATTACTCTTTCAAACTTTCCCTTGCATATACATGGGTGCCACACCCCTAACAGCACCCATCGCCCCCCCCCCCCGTAGGTGGGCATCCTAGGCATATATTTCCTTTCGGAATTTTTAAACTAATGCTAAACTTTGTTCCATTTAAATCAGAAAAGTGTATATTTTTCCTTTCATAGAAAAAAAATAAGTAATGCTTTTGATATCAATACAAGAAATATTTCTATGTTCAAAAATCTTTATAAAGCTTAATTTAATGTAGCAAAAACAAGCAATTTTTTATGTTCATTATTTGTTGCTTATTTATTTATTTTAATTTTCTTAATCAGTCTTTATTCTTTCATTCATTTTGAATCAATTAAAATTATAATTTTCGTTGTCTCGGAATCTTTTGATTAATTTAAAATTGATCGTATTAAGAGAATAAGGTTTAAGAAAAAAAAATCTGCTCTTAATTTTGCTAACATAGGGCCATTTTGTCTTTTTTTAATGTTTGAATCGAAATCGAGCGTTTCATTTATTGACTGCATGCATTTTCGAATCCGCGTGCTTTTACATCCTTCAGAACCCGTTTCAGCCACTCTTCCCGCTCCCGCTTGTGACTATTTTTTGTAACGGAACTCGAAAGCGAACAAGGAGCCAATCTTGCAGCTCGGCGGCAACCCTATCTTCCCCCTGTAACCGGTTGTGTTTTCCGAGCGTAGCTGTTGTCGCAACTCTGAAAACTACGTTTTCATATAGGGACTCTAGGTTGTACAGGTGGGAGAGTTTAAAAGCATGAGTACTTGTGCCGTAGGGCTATTCAACCGAATCTGTTGACTTCGGTAGACTGTATTGTGACTTAAGATGCCTTTAAGACGTAAGCGACGGCAGTACGAACTAAAGCCCTGGATCCTTCTCCTAAGTAGCGACACGGGGAGTTGTCGGCCATGTTGGGGCCAAGCATCGGCTGTCTTCCTATGTCTGCTATGATGAAATAGTGGTTTCTTATTAACTCCTTGTTAATAAATATTCCTAGATTCTTCGAGATAACAAAAATTTGAATGTACATTAACTTTTTTTAAATTTTTATTTGGTAAGGAAACTAATTTTGATATTAAGGCATTTTAATGTGCAAAGATGTTGATGCTTAATGTTTTACAATAATTCTCGACCTTTTTGCGAAATATTTTTTTACACTCTTCCCCGAAAGCATGGAAGTAGGATATTTATGTTGAAAGAATAGATATTATGATTGTATTGATTATCAGAATAGCATAAATAATTAATCATCCATTGATTAATCGCAACAGATATACTTTATTAACCAAAAAGTAGATTTTTTTTTTAATCGTACAGACACAAAATTAAGCTGTATGTTACAAGGGTTTAAACTACTGGTTCTTTGAATTTTAAAGTAACATAACCAATGTATAAATATGATACTTGCAGTTCCAGTTTGTATAGAATATAAGTTTTTATTATTAAACTGAAATGAAATTTCGAATCGAAAACAATGTAGTATTTAAAAATAAAGCGGCTTTCTTTTCATCCATAAAACTCATGGATTAAAACAAACTTTCGCTATTTATTTCAAGGATTGAATTCTTCTTTGAAAACTTATAATTATATTTAATCATTTACTTAAAATATAAACTATCGTTTTCAGCATTAACGTTTCACTACACAAAGTGGATTTAAATAAAATTTTGAATGAGTAACGCAATGAAATGCAAAGTAAGATTTTCTGCCTTTTAATAAAATAAAATAAATGTTGTCAAAGTAGCATGTTCATTAAAAATAACACAGCAAAATACGGTGAGTGTTTCAAGTTTTATATTGCAAAATTGTTAAAATATAAGATATTGGATTAGTATAAATATTTTTATACAACATCAACTCTCTCAACAATATAATGTCCGTGAATAATTGATTGTTTTCTTTTTTAAATGTCAATGAATAAAGAGAGACATTTGTCATATTAACTCACAGAAACATAGAATAAAAGTAATAAATTAGCTTAAGATTTTAAACAAAAGTTTTAAAATACATATAAAGAGATGAATCAATTACTCGTGTTATTGATTTTGTATTGCACATTAATGCATGCTTACAATTCTGTTAAACATAAAAGTAATAGTTGCTTGTTTCAAAATGTTGCTTTCGTTTCACTGGCATTTTTCCTGAATTCACTAAACAAGTATTCAGATTACAGATCTGAGATAAATAGAAGCATTGACGATAAAGTTTTAAATATTAACTGCGCTGAAATAATTTGAACTTTAAATTTTAGCCAAATGAATCGATATTGTTGAAGAAAAGTAAATAAATAAATAAGGAACTGGCCATTGAATAAATACGTGTTTACACGGAAGAGTTACAATAAATACTTTATGAAACATCAAAAATGGCAAAAAAATATCCTGTGAAAATAATCCTAGAAGAAGAAATGAACAAGAACTCACTGTAAAAAAGTAAAAACTCAAGGAATGCAATATTTTTAACTACGATGCGTTGGGGGGAAAAAAACGTGAGTTTGAATACAAACAAATATTAAAAATATATACAAAAAAAAACATTGAGTTATACAGAGATGCACACTGGGGGGGGGGATAAAAGAAGTGAAGTCATCTCTGCCGATTCAATGCACCCAGATTTTACGTTTTTCTTTATTTCGTTACCCTCTAGGTAAAGGATATAATTTGGTGCCCGATTCTGCCCTATTCACTCACTTAACGGCACAGTAAGTAGATGCTAAAATGAACGAAGAAATAAATATACCGATAAATAAATATGAGCAAGAATAGCGAGAACGCAATGTTAAAAGACCGGTAAGCACTCAGATTTTGGCCCCAAGATGTCAAACGATTGCCCACGTGATCGGTCACATCCAATAAGAATCGGAAGCGGCACCAGACAATAGGGGAAAACGATGTCGCTACTTCTTCTCCGTTCGAGGGCTTTAGTACGAACAGCTGACGGAGTTTCATAGGGGCAGTAGAATAGGCCTCAGAGAAGCAGGTTGGTCAAACAGGAGTATCGGCTGCCACCTCGGTCGGAGTGATATGGTCACGGAGTAGGAAGAAGGAGAGAAATGTCCTACGGGATTGCTAGTGTAAAAGTGGCAACGATTGTTCACTCTTTTAGGCACTGTCGGCGAACCGCTCCCGTCAATCGCAGCAGATCAATGTAAATGATGCTAAGTTTCTCTTTTTTTAGAGGCAGCTATTAAAGCAAAGAAAGAAAAAAACTACTGGAAATTGGTTGTAATAAGGGGACAATATAGAGGACGATGTACGGCTTTCGTCTACAGGAAGTTAGCGCAGTATTTTGATGAAAAAAAAAAATTTTTTTTTTCATCACCAACTTGCCGAATTCATCTGCTATTAATATTGCGCTGTGCGATGTTTTATTTATTACGAGTTGGAATTTTTCTATTCCTGTAAATAATTGACGAAATGAGAATGTAGCAGAATTATTTACGTAAATACTTTTTTTAATTAGATGTAAATTTCATGACATTTTTCAAGAACTAATTAAAGCGAAATAATTTTTTGCTTTCACGACCTTTAACGGATAAAAATAAATGTTAATGTTCTATTTACTTAACTTCAAGCTGATATTGATTATAATCATTTTATTCATGTATTTACTCACTGCTTTGACATAATTGTTATCATTATTTTTTTATTATTATTATTATTGCATTTTTTTCTACAACCAAATCGAAAAAAAATCGGGAAACCTTTTTCATTTAAAAAATACATGTACAAAAAGAGTAAATTGTAATTTTCAAAAACATGATTAATTTCAACAGAAAACCCCACAAACTATCTCAAAAAAGCGTTCCAAGGTATAATTTTTTGAATGAATAAGGTTTCTCGATTTTTTTCCATTTGGTTGTCCAAAAAAATGCAATAATAAAAAAATAATGATAACAATTATGTTTTAAGCAGTGAGTAAATTATTATAATCAATATCAGCATGAAGTTAAGTAAATAGAACATTAACATTTATTTTTATCCGTTAAAGGTCGTGAAAGCAAAAAATTATTTCGCTTTAATTAGTTCTCGAAACATGTCACGAAATTTACAATTAATTCAAAAAGTATTTACGTAATTAATTCTACTACATTCTCATTTCGTCAATTATTTACAGGAGAAGAAACATTCCAACTCATAAAAAATAAAACATCGCACAGCGCAATATTAATAGCAGACGAATTCGGCAAGTTGGTGATGAAAAATAAAATAATTTTTTCCATCAAATACTGCGCTAACTTCCTGTGGACGAAAGCCGTACATCGTCCACTATATTGGCCCCTTATTACAACCAATTTCCAGTAATTTTTTTCTTTTTTTGCTTTAATAACTGCTTCTAAAAAAATGAGAAACTTAGCATCATTTACATTGATCTGCTGCGATTGTCGGGAGCGGTGCACATACAGCGCCCTCTGGAAAAAGTGAACGAACGTTGCCACTTCTATATAGTAAAGATTTATCTCCTCCACTTTAACCTCCCTAGATATGGTAGTGGTTCGGTGTTGGCAACAGTGGATCACGGAAGGGAGAGTCTATACCGACGCGGAGGGTCAGGGCGTCCCTGGAACACAAATGAACGCGAGGATCGCGCAATCAGAAGAGAGGTCAAGTCGGCACCAACAACGTCGCTAGCATCGATTCAACGCCCCTTACCTCCTTCCAGGCATCCAGAGGTATCAAGGAAAACCATTAGGAGACGAATGGCTGAAGTTGGCTTAAGGAGCCGACTACCATTTAGACGCTTGCCACTGACCCCACATCACAGGCAGTGTCCACTGGATTTTTGCCGACCTCGGACAGCTTGGAGTGTAACAGACTGGAGGCATGTGATCTTCAGCGATGGATCCCGACTCAGTCTTAGTGCTGATGATCATTGTACACGTGTGTGAAGGCGCACCGGCTAACGCTCCGATCCAGTATTTGTTGTCGAGCGGCATATAACCATTTCCCAAGGTGTGACAGTGTGGGGAGCGATTTCTTGGGACACACGATTACCTGTAGTTGTTCTCCAGGGCTTTTTTTCAACTCGCAGATAAGTGAACAGCATTTAACGCCGATTGTTCTGCCTATGCTATCAAGTCGCCCAGGTGCCATTTATCAGTAGGACAATGCTCGTCCACATACTGCGCGACTCTCTCAACATTGTCTTCAGGAATATGACGTACTCCCGTGGCCTGGCAGGTCATCAGACGTTTCGCCAATGGAGAATGGATGGAATGTGCTTGGAAGGTAACTGCAGCCATCCCGGGATACAGGGGAATTAACGACGCAGTTGCAAAGATTACGGCATGATCTTCCTCAGGGGGTCATTAGTGACCTAATTGATTCGATGCAACGTCGTGCTTTCGGCTTGTATAGCTGCCAGAGGTGACTTTACTATTTACTGATTTGTAACCTTTTGCATTCTGTAACTGCTTAATAAAATTATCTTTTATTCTGAATTTTTAATCGTTTTCTTATCTCCTTATACATTACATGCCTGCCAAGTTTCGTGAGTGTAGCTCAATTTCTTCTGGGTGCATATATTTTTCTGCGACAGAGTGTGTGTGTATATATATATATATATATATATATATATATATATATATATATATATATATATATATATATATATATATATATATATATACACACACACAGTTGGCTCTCTGTTCAACGACTTTTAAGGGACCACAAAAAATCGTGTTTAAATAGAGCGTCGTTAAACAGAGAGCCTACTGTGTGTATGTATATATATATATATACAGTAAAATCCCTCTAATACGGACACTATCGGGACAATTTTTTTTGTCCGCAGTAGAGAGGTGTCCGCAGAACAGGGGTTTAATAATGTTATTTGCATTGGAACTGGGGAATTAAAAATTGTCCGCATAAGAGGGGTGTCCGCCTTTGAGGGGTGTCCGTTAAGAGGGGTTTCACTGTATATATATATATATATATATTTAAAAAATTCTATTTGTAAGGAAATAAATTTGTTTACTAACCTTTTATGACATCCGTTTCATCTTTTCCTAATTAATTGAAACAAGTTTTATTTTGCTTTATTCTAAGAAACGTTCGTGAATTTAATAGTTGCATTCTATTACATCTGATAAAATGAGGACAGGAAATTTAGTAATCAGAATTCCTGTCATGCAAAATGTAAAAAAATAAATAAAATGTAGAGATTCTTTAAATATTTCATTTATTTTAAAATTACAATTTGAGAAAAAGAACGAATGAAAGTATTTAAATTCAGACTCAGAATTTCAGCATAAATAGCGGGAGAAAGAAAATATAATTCTAAACCTATAATTAATTTTAAACCATCGTATTTAACTGTATCGTTGATAATTTTTTGCACTGCATGATGACAAACAAATAACATTATTTTAGAAACATATCTTTTAGTTTTTATCGTTAAAAATGCATAAACCACTTACATATTCTTAGGTTGTTATCAAGTTGTTTTATTCTTTATAGATGATTAAGATTCCTCGAGGATTTTTTTTTTTTCTAATTGATTTATGTACATCATTACTAAAATACCGTTACATTTACGTTTTAAATTTAACTATAAAAATGAATTTTAAATCGACGTAATGACTCTGCAGCAAAGTAACATTAGTGAAAATAACAAAATATAAAAAAGTTTTTAAAAACATGCTTTTCTTTTTCTCATCCAAAAAAAAAAGAACTAAAAAGTTGAAAATAATTTTCTTTTATCACAAAATTTTTTTCCTATATAACACATCAGTTAACATCAGACCTATTGTATTACGATACACTGAAATTATCATTTAAATTTCTGACTAAAAAGAAAAGCGTGGGTGCCGTATCATAAAGTTATCGAAAATATTTTTGATTATCTTATAAGGAGAATTAGTAATTCTATGTGTACATTAAAATTCAATTTTCAATCGACTACTCTTTATTGTTCATATTTCTAAACTTACGTGTCAATAACCACTGTACTTTACAATAAGGTTCTCTTTAGAAGTTGAAACATTTTTTTTTATAACCAGACATTCAAAATTAGTATAAATTTTCAATTTGTGATACTTTAGAGATGTAATATGTATAATATAAATTAATTTTAGTAATTTATTATAATGCTAGTGTGTTTATTTATAACACTCTTAACTTAATATTTTTTATTATAGTTTTATATGAATCTTGGTATATCTTAATGATTTAATCTTCATTTCAATGTTTATGTTTAATTTTTAATGTGATTTTTTTATAATTCTACTCTAATTTTTTAAAGTTTAATATAATAAATTAGTGTATACCAATTTGTTTCTTTGAATTTACTTCATCTCGTAATAATTGCTAGTCCGTGTGTATGATGTTCAATGTTAAATTTTTAATTTTCTTTAGTATGAAATGGGTTATACGGCTATCACGCTTTTCTTTTTAGTCAGAAATTTAAATGATAATTTGAATGTATCGTAATACAATAGGTCTGGTGTTAACTGATGTGTTATATAGGATAAATTTTTTGTGATAACAGAAAATCATTTTCTACGTTTTAGTTCAATTTTTTTGGATGAGAAAAGAAAAGCATGTTTTTAAAAACTTTTTTTTTATTTATTTATTTTCTGCTTTTTAGTTTTAAGTACAAAATACTAACGTTACTAGAATATCACAGACGCATGTAAAATACTATTTTTTCTGCACCACCCAAGAGGTAAATAGTCAGGAGCGTTTAATTTTTTTTTATTTTGTTTATTATTTTTTTTTTTATTGTGGTTTCGCCAGTAGGTCTAGTCCACATTGAAAATCCAAGCATTTTTTTTCGTACTATTTCGTATTCTTTCATCATTTTCACTGAACCTCCGCATTCTCTCCATTTCCGCAAGAGCATCATTATTGCAAGGCTTCTTTCCAGTTAATTTTGTGCAGTTGAGCTCTTCTATCCGGACACCTGCAAGAGATCTTACTCTGCTCAAGATTACGTACTCTTGTCCTTCAGCAAATAGTTTACTTCCAAGATAGACAACTGCATAGTCCATAGTACTTCCCTGCATTTTATGTACAGTTGAAGCCCATGACAAAATCAACGGCAACATTCGCATTTCGGCAGTTCCATAACTGTATAAAGCTGGAAATTGAATGGATTTTGGCTCGATTTTGTGTATGCCGTCTTTACCGAAATCGATGAGAACGGATGCCATGTCCTCAGCATACACTTGAGCTCTGCGAAAATATGGCCAAACAATCTCTTTTACAAATCCGATAGCTCCATTAACAAGACCTTTGGTGACATCAATATTGACTCTTAACATGACCTTAGCTCGGACGAAAATTTCTGATTCTCTCGGTAAACCTCCGGTCTTGTTAATGTCTTTTGAAATGATGGTATCGATACTTGTATTTTTGTTGAGTCTTTTTGTTGCATTGATTAGTTGATCTTGGGCACGAATTTTGTAGATAGTAGTATTTTTGCTTCTGAAATACTGGAGGACTCGATTGTTATGTTCATCTACCTGCTTGTTGATTGAGTAGATTCATAATGCTCTTTAAATGGAAAACTCTCCATCCATATCAGAACTTACTCTGTCAAGTGAAACAGCCGTATGCTGTGCCGAGAGTTCACCAATTCTAAGAGCATTTAAGAGGTCCAACGAACGTCATGTCTCCTTGCTGTCTAATATTGTCCACCAATTCTACCAAAGAAAAAAGTTTCCGTAAGTCAGTAGCAGGAATCATATGCTCGGGCTGTTGGCATATTTGTCTTCCTCTCACAGGTGGAAATTGCATTAGATCGCCAAATTCTAGAATGTTAAGGCCTCCGTAAAAATTGTCATTGTTCTTTAATTGTCTCAAACGAGAGTCAATCATGCATAGCATCTCGTACGGTTCCATGGATATTTCATCAGTGAAAAAGAATTCAATGTCTGTCCATTGTCGACGCATAGTTTGAAGATAGATTCCAGTTAGTAAAGGCATTTCGACAATACGACCATTTTTTTAAACTGGTAATTTCAACGAGTTGTATAATGTTGATCCTCCAACCAATCGTGCAGCTACACCTGTTAAAGCACATACTTTGACTACTGGCTTGGCATAACATCGGTTAACTTGATTTTTCAGTAGATGGAAAAGAAATGTTTTTCCAGTGCCAGCTTGGCCAGTGATGAAAAGTCTTTCTCGGTGTTGGTTGCCGCCCAATTGATCTTCAATACTTGTTGTAATGTACTGAAATATGTATTTTTGACGCAAGTTCATTGCTTGGACTGCATTTTGAAATTGAACGTCGTCCATTATTTGTTGTTCCAAAACTTCTTCGTCAACGTCTTCCTGCAATTCAAGTGGTTCTGCATCGAGAATTTCGAATGCGTGAGCTTGGTTAAAGGCATTCTCCAGTTGTCTATCTCGTTCTTGATATTCTTCCATTTGCTCGCTGTTTCTTTTTAAAGTTTCTTCTCGAGCAAGAAAGGCTTCTTTTGAAGAATTAAATCCTTCAAGTAGTTCTTGCCCAGAGCGGTAGGGCATGAATTGCAGAAGAAGACTATAGTAAAAATTCTCCGAATCTGTGGAGGCAACGAAGTATGGAACTCTTACGACAGCAGTTACATTTCTTATTTCTATTTTAGAATTGTCCATCAAAGTAATCAATCCTTTTTTTTTCTTCTGGGGAACATTCTCATTATAAGCGTCAATGTCAATGCTCTCCTCAACAAATTCTTTGCTTTGTGGTTTCGCGTAATATGGTTTACATTTCATGGCGAATTCCATCAAGGTTATGTTCGCAAAGCTTTAAATTTGATGCTCGAGAGGTCTTTTTTCGTATCTATCAAAGATGTTTGCGCTTAGTCTGGTGTTATCTTCTGCTTCTTAGAATTTTAATACTCTGTATCTTTGCTCGGGTTTTTCTGGTATTGGGAAAAACACATTGCCTTGAAGTGTCTCGTAAATTTAAATGGCAGAGCCTAAAAAAACACTCTCATGCCGAAACTTGTCGCTCACTCATTATACGCATACATATTTTGAAAAGTTAGCGAAAAATATTTGTCTCATCTTGGTGGATTTGTTGAATCGCCTGTGTAATGCTGCAATTTAACTGCGTGGGTTCGGACTTGGATGTGTATTAAGCGACGTAATATGATATAGATTCATTGGAGTCACATGGTTTAATATCCATGTTGCCTTTCCATATCAAAAGAAGTGACTTATTATAGCTATTCACATAACTCTCTTCGGGTCGGCATTTCAAGAGACAAATTCTTGCACCGTTACGAATGAATTCGTCTGACGTATGAGCGATGATGCGTGTTTCGATGAAAACTTTTCTGGGAAAGTTGAAGCGGCAAGTATCCGAGTTATTTTTCTCACACGTATGCGTATGATAATGTATTTGTCACTTTTTGACGATCTCATAAAGTTCATCGTCAACGGGGGCAATTCACAGGTCAGAACTTCGTCACGTTTACGGATTCCTTCAGGTGTTTCGAACGAAGGATGATTTTCAATTCAAATAATTATGAGCAGATGGGGAAACTCAATCCATCAAAGATAATGCAAAGCAGGGGTTATTTTCAATGGTCCGTCGTTTGAAAGGATTAGTAGCTCGAAGTTTAGAACTCCGCTGCTGCTCAATCGCCAAGCTAGCTTTATATTTCTGATCGGATTTATTTGCTCGACGTTGAGAATTTCTTTGACGATCTATTTCTTGGCGAGATTTGCGTTCTTCAGAAATCTCAATTGAGCGAGATTGTGAATTTTTCAACCTATTTGCTGCTATGCGAATTTGACGTTCTGCAGAGGATTCTTTAAAACGAGGTTGTGAAGAATGTTCGCGTTCTGTCACTAACTTTCTTCGTTCGGATTGAACATCTTCATTAAGCTTCTTGGCTGCATATTTGTCACGAGCCTTTTCCAACCTTCTCTTACGCTGTGTTGCTGTTCCTCTTTTCATTGTTAGTCACTTCTTTAGCGGTTATGAGTGTCTGTAAGAAGATTTTTTAATTTTAGTTATATATCTTGTTTTATTTTTTTTTAACCCCCGAAAATACCGGTTCGTCATCATCGACCTGGATGTCCAGGTCTAAAACTCATGACAGAACCTTGTATTGTCATCCAAGACGAGTGTTTTAAAAAAAAATAAGCACCCTAGGACATCTGTAAGTTGGTTTATTCAAAGTTGTAAAAAATTCAAAATTATTTTTACTCTAAATAAATATGGTTTGATAAATCAAAAACTATATTTTAAAAAAATGAATTTAAAGAAAAAAAAATTGTCGTGCTAGCTACTTATTCTTACAAAATAGTTATTTTAGTTATATATATATATATATATATATATATATATATATATATATATATATATATATATATATATATATATATATATATATATATATATATATATATATATATATATATATATATATATATATATATATATATATATATATATATATATATATATATATATATATATATACATTTTTTTTTTTTCACTCCCGAAAATACCGGTCCGTCATCATCGACCTGGATGTCCAGGTCCAAAAATCATGATGGAACCTTGTATTGTCATCTAAGACAAGTGTTTTAAAAAGTTACGTACAACGAGTGAAGTTAAAGAAAAGCATGTAACCCCGAATATACCAGTCCGTCATCATCGAGCTGGATGTCCTGGTCCAAAAATCATGATGGAACCTTGTATTGTCATCCAAGACGAGAATTAAAAAAAAAAATTAGCACCCAAGCACATCTGGAAGTTGGTTTAATCAAAGTTGCAAGATTTGGAAAAAATCCGGTCATACAGACAAACAAACAGACAAACAATTTTTTTTTCTGTATATTCATGCATGAAAACATGTTTCCAGCATTCCAAGCTGAAGGGAAAAGCGAATCTAAAAAGTTACGTACAACGAGTGAAGTTAAAGAAAAGCATGTAAAAATGGCATAGAATCCAACCTTCGTTCTGAGATTGGCACACGTGTTGGCGAGTATTGGAAGCGCAAAACAGCTAAGTAAGGATTTTGAGCCTTCTGCTGTTGCGGCATGAGGATTTTTATGTTTGCTGTGTGATGGCTTTCTTAATGTAGGAGGTGCTGGGGTAACCGTACGGTTACGAGCGCAACATGTACAAATCATTATTTTTCAAATACAAAAGTTCTTTTTCGAAAGTTGATGTTTCATATTATAATGCACAATGGTTACTTATATCCGAAAGTGTCAGAATATAACGCCAAAGTTTAAAATTCTGGGAAGTACAAATACGTGCGTAAAAATGTGTCACCCCGTGCAACTGGGTTAAGCATAAGACGGCGCGTCGTAATGATTTTTTATTGAACCAAGGACCCCCATTCACAAAACTTCAAGGGGCTCGCAGTATGATTTGGTAAAAATGTGGAGGCTATGGGCGGCGCTTTTGTCCATTGCTTTTAAGCAAAGAGTTCGAGAAAAAAGATCCTTTTCGTATTACCCCACATTCCCCTACTTTCTAAAATAATGCTTGGAGAGTGACTTTTCTTGCGGCAGGAAAGTGACGTATTTTACGCAAGGAGAGGGACATTTGTACGTAGATCCAAATTTATAATTAAAGTAAAGAACATTATTTTTCTATTCTTACCTCTTAATACAATTGCACACTACAAGTAGGACTAATTATTTTTGTTTTATTTAACACAAAAATGTTGTCCAGGAGAGTGACACCAAAAATGTTACGTATCCCATTTTTGAACTTCAAAATTTTATTAAGAACAGCAGACAAATCACATTAACATAAAAGCTTTAAGAATCCAACAATGTTGTACTACAGCAGATTAAAAATTCATTTTTCTTTATCTATTAAAAATTGAACTCATTCCTATTCCAGAAGAGTCGCTGATGCCATTAGACCAGAGCTCAATGTATGATTTGCTTCTTTACTCACATGTACTGGCAACGATGTGGTTCATAGCAAGCGTAGAGCACAAAATTTAATTCGCTCCTTAATTAACATAATCTGGAAACACGGTAGACCACAAGCGTAAGCATTCAGCGTGCCAGTGAAGTAGCGTGCTGAAGTTCATCACTTTTGACGTCATAAAACCCACGCCTTATTTGAAAAATCATACATTTAAAAAAAATAATTAAAAATTAAACGTTTTGAAAATAAAAGTTTTTCCTCGCTTCTTTTTTTTTTGAGCAATCACGATTGCTTATTGTTCTCACTTGACTGTTTTTGGCGTCTTTTGATTTTTCCCACCGCAACACTCCACACCATCCCTGTCGACGGGCTCCTCACGATGCTGCACCTCTAGCGAAAGCCGTCTCCAGGTTGCATCCATGTCCTACACACATGCGCATACATACACAACTACACACACGCACACATACACACACGCACACATACACACACACACACAAACACACGCATACGCCTACACACATACACACATACACACGCATACGCCTACACACCCACACATACACAAAAACATACACACACACATACACACAACTACCCACACATTCGTGCCTGCACACAGACACAAACACACATGCCTACACAAACATACACATAGCCCCTCCAAAAAAACACACACGCCTACATACACACACTCGTGATTGCGAAAAACATAATTTGAATTCAAGATGTCAAAATTCAAATTAATTTTTCTTTTTTCTTTTTTTTTGCTCATTCTATCAATTTCAGTGACTAAAAGTAGTACTTTTGACTGATGGCAACAACCAAATTCTTGTGTTATGCTTCTTGGACATGATCTTGTTAGGATTTTGGAAAATCACCCATTTTGTTCTATTCAGAAGTTTTATAGGATGTTCTTTAAAATTTCGATCGACTGAACAACCTGGTGGAATCGAGAAATATATACATCAAAAAGTAAGGAAATGGTTTGAAGAAAAATTCCCAGAAAATATCGCAATCATATTAGAGGAAGAGAAAAGAATGGATTTTGGACTCTATTTGGATATTTTTCATTTTTATTTATCAAATATTGCATTTTTTATGCGCTAGTTTTCATATACTAATGTAAAACTTAAATACAATAAGATAATATTTTTAGTGATCAATTTGCTATTCATAATTTTATTCTGAACTGGTTAGATCTCTTTTCTTTACAATTTTTATTCAGTTTAGGGATAATTGTTTTTTTTTTCTGTATGAATTGTTCCGTGCGATAAGGGTAAATCCACCAGTCGTGTTTTTTCAGTAAGAAGCCTTCTTATAACTATAGAAGAGCTAGGGAATACAATTTATTGTAATAAAAGTGTTAGTGCAAAATTTCGTCTTCTTGGGAAGACAATTCATCCTTATTTTCTCAAAATTTCATTGAAATCCCGTTTCGACGAATATCAATACAACGAAATATACGTTACAACGAAACAAGTTTTTAGTCCAGATTTAATTGCCATTAACATTGTTTTAATTCTCTTTCAACGAAATACCCATTACAACGAATAAAATTTGCTCTTCCATAGTTTCTTTCTTTCTTTCTTTCTTTCTTTTTTTTTTTTGAGGGGTTTTTCCTTGAACTACAGTTTTGGTGGCATGTGCTATTTAAGACTTTGTTTGATGAACTCCTTCTGTTTTGGCGGAGAAGTGGCTCGAAAAAATATTTTAAAAGAGCTGTTTCATTTTCGAAATGTAGTCTGAGCAAAACCAATGTTGCCACTAAATTATTTAAAAATTATTCGTGCACAAAACTTCATTCACTACATCGACTAAAATTTGCTGTCGCTTAAACTCTTTTTTTTTCTTTTGAGGGGTTTTTTCCTTGAACTGAAGTTGGGGTGATCGCCCTTCGCGTATGAAACGCCTCATATGCTATTTTTGACTTTAAATTCCCTGTGTTTTGCTGGAAATGGGTGCCGAAAGAATAATCCTTTAGATATTCAAAGTGCTGGTTCTTTTTTAAGCGTAATCTCAGCAAAACTAATGATGCCAGTAAAGGATTTAAAAATTGCCTTATGGACGAAACTTCATTCAATACTTCGAAAAAAATGTGCTGTCCTTGGTTTCTTTTCTTCTTTTTTTTTGGGCAGGGTTGGGGGGGGGGGTATTCCTTGGAAGTCTCATATGGTAATTTAGACTTTAAAATCCTTGTGTTTTCGTGGAGTAGGGTCTGGAAAAAATGTTCCTTTAGACATCAAAAGAGCTATTTCATTTTCTAAACGTTGCCTAAGCAAAACTAATGTTGCCACTAAATGATATAAAACTTCATTCTTTTAAGATTATTCATGTTACTAAAGTTTACCAACAAGACAATATGGCACTTATGCGTATTAGCTCTTAAGAGTTTTGCAAACCAGTTCCTTTCAGGAAGATACAATAATTAAGCTTTACGAACTGGATTAATGATCCATTTAACTGGCTGCTTTCTTTTGACGTGAATGCCTGCCGAAGCAATGAGACTATCGGCCTCCAAGTGATAAAAGGTAGGCTTCTTTGTTATTATCGGGACAAGATTTTAGGATTAAAAGCTTTCATTGATGTACCAATACAAGATGTCGTGGAGAGACACCCCGTATTTTTGTTTGGAGGAAATGATGTGATTACACTCTAATCTCAGATATTACGTCTTTTCCTTGTTTTCTACTAAAGCTCTAAGTCATTTAGTAGGATTCCCATTAGAGTAAGAAAATGGGTTAGAAAGTCTCACCTTTCGTTGACACTAGATTAAGATTTTTTTTGATTGCGAGAGATTTTTGGTTTTAAATATTTATTTCACAAAAGGTTACAACTCTTGAAAACACTACTTTACAATTTTGCCGAGATCTGGGAATCTCTTAGAACCGGTTGAATGAATTCGATATTTTTAATAATTATTTTTTGATTATTTTTCGTTAATGAACGTATTTTTACTTCCTTTTTTACAAAAAAGGAAGTACTGTATTCGCGAAAAAGTTTTCACTCAAAAATCGGCCTTAATTTCAATGTTGCTCACCCCCGAATGAATGTTGAGTTTTTTTTTCGACCCGACCACACGTGGATAAGTGCCTAGGAACGTACAGACACCCAAAATACCCATTTTGACGATCCCCCAGTCAATTACAACGAGTTTTCTCGTGACGTCCGTATGTAGGTATGTGTGTGCGTATGTGTGTATATGTGTGTATGTACGTATGTATCTCTCAGAACTCAAAAACGGCAGGTCCTAGAAAGTTGATATTTGGTACGTAGACTCCCAGTGGGATCTTGTTATGCACCTTCCCTTTTGGTTGCATTCGGATGTTCCTAAGGGGGTCTTTTACACCTTTTTGGGTGAAAATCGTTGTTAATTTCAATGCTAACTCAAGTGGTGTTATAATTTATCAAACACTTGGCGACATATCGCCAAGCTTTTGGCCGCCAAGTTTTGAAAAATTTGGCGTTTTTTTTTTTTTTTTAATTTTTAAACTGGTTTTAATTCGGCCAATGTTGGTGATATTTAAAGAGTTAACCACTGAATCACATTAAAATTGCCAATAATGGGGAAATAAATCTGTGTAAAACGTTTTTTTGCTTCGATTGGAAAGAAACTAGGGGTGAAAATTATTTAGTGTTTCCTTGCTTACTCCAAGGCGCTATTATCATTAAATTGGCGTAAAAGGAAGTCATGTGAATGACTTGTATATGACATGTGTATCAAACTTTTTAGGCGATTTTTTTAATTCGAATATTTCTGTACATTTTTAATTATCCTTATAGAATTGGAGAGAACGTTGATAGTTACGAAATAACTGACAATTTGTGGAAAAAAAATTAATTTTTCTGTACTACACTTGGTCACTTTAAATTTTATTTTCATAGCTAATTTGAGCTTTCTATACCAATTGCGATTGCTACAGAAATATAATACTTTGTCCTTCTTTCAAATCATTAAATGTGTTATCTTCATGTTTCATTTGAGTTTTGTATTCCTTACTTAGTTAAGTTCTTTTAAGAAAATTTTGCCATAAGAAAAAAATTCGGCATAGATTTTTCTTATTTTTATAGTTAAATTTTTTATGTCTAAAATTCGAAAAGTCTAAAATCCTGATGTCAAATTTTACAACCAAAGCAGATTTTTGAGTGTATACTTTATGAAGTGTTAAACTCAAAAACCAATGAAACTCCTATCATTCATCGTTTTCGATTCCACGAAACAATTAAATTAAGGTAATAAATACTCCATTTAAAACTTATAATTGCGCTTCTCAGAACGGACAATTGCACCAACTAAGAGCTCACTTACAGGTCCACAAAGGGGGCGTAATGGCTTGCCTGGATGATAAATGGCTTCCAATTCCGAATATTCTGACCCAAACCTTTCATCACCAATTAGTTGTTTACGCCGACTACTGCGCTGTCCCAAACGATCGTTTCAGGCAACTCTTGTTTTCAATAAAAATGCCATTGCCAGATGCGCCACTTTCCGAAGTGCTGGATTATTCTCAATTAATGCGTTCGAGTGTTCGAATCCATGTACGGCGTGTTTGTCCGGCTACAAACCACTTATACAGTGGCTCCCAAAAGTGTTCGTACACTTTGAAATTTTTTAGGAAAACAAAAATAACGCAAAACTTAATTCGAATATGAAGTCCAATATTTTTTTCACATCATGCCTATGTCATTCTAAATACAACCCAGTAGTTTTTTCAAAATATTGACGGATCTTCTTTTTGAAATGGGTCAAAAAACGAAGAGACAGAGAAATAACAAGCCACAAAAGTCATCGTACACTCAAATATTTTCGAATAAATTCATAATTAAAATTATCATATGTTGTTTTTTTATTATTTTTGCATTGTGGTGACCCTTAAAATCATTTGGCTTTAATTTTTTGTTTATTTATTCCTTAATATTGTGCTTATTTCTTTAAAAAGGCTAGTATTCGTAAAAAACAACAAACACCATTCGAAATTTGAATTTTTTCCTTACAGTAGCGGTAAATTGGCTTGAAATGTCTCTAAATTGATTTATTTATTTCATTCTATTGTAAAGTGCTTGATAAAATGCTTTAAAGAAAGGAATCGGACCGAAAACAAGGCAAGAAAAGGTCAACCGGCAAAGTTGACAAAGCATGATCGGAGGTTTAAAGATAAAAAATGTATGAAAAATACACATTCGAGTACTGTAAAAGTTTCTACAGAATTAAATGAAGCATTTTACATTTAATTTTCACCTAAAATTGTTCTCCAAGTTCTCTGATTAGCTGGATTAAATGGGACCTCTTACCGCAGAAATTTTCTTGATCGTGCGAAAAACAGAAAGCTTACGCTTTTCGTCGCAAAATCAATGATAAATAAGCTCAAAACGTTTTGGAATTACGTCTTACTTACACACGAAAATAAATTCAACCTTTTTGGTTGAATTGTTGCATAATTGTAAATAGAAGAAAAAATGAGGAACTTAATCTTAAACTTAGTTGGGATCAGTTAATCAGGACGGTGAAGGTGTTTTTGTGTGAGGGTGCATATCAGCATCAGGACTTGGTAGTTTGGAATTTTTTGATGAAATAATGAATCATGCTGTTCATTTAAATATTTTAAAAACCAATTTTAAAGTCTTAGCCAGAAATTTGGTTATTGGGAACAACTTTGTTTTTTATCAAAATAACTATAAGAAGCACATGGTTTTCAACGTTTGCGTCTAGTGTATCGAAAATTGTCCTGAAGTTTAGAAAATACCCCCTCAATCTCCAGATGTAAACTTAATCTAACATATTTAGAGATATCTAGAGGCTAGATTACGAAAATACGGCTTTGAAACGAAAATAGAGCTAGAAACAGTAAGACTCGATGTGTGATTGAACACTTACTCAAATTACTCAAAAAAAATAAAGAAAAAACAATGAAATATATTCAATGAAATATATAAAAAGTGTTAATGATACTGCATGATATTCTACTAATTAATAACTTAATAAAAAGTTAGATTATTCAATAATATATACACATTTTTTAAAGTGTACGAAGACTTTTGCGAGATAAAATTTCCGGCACTTTTTGGGTTTTTGATTTTTAAAAAATTGAGTTTTAATATTTTTAAAAATAATTTTGCGTAGTTTTGTTGAAAATTGATCATAGACCTTATAATTAAATACCTGTTCCGAAATATTAATTCTAACCAATGGATAGAGGCCTATTTCATTGAAAGTCGCAGGTGTACGAACACTTTTAGGAGCCACTGTATATTCAACAGCTAAATTCAAAAGAGAATTCTTCGATTTTTTTTTTTTTTTTTTTGTTTTTTCTTTTTTCTGGGGTTATTTTTTCCCGTCATCCAAATCCTTTTTAAGAAATTTTTTTTTCTGTGAAATACAATGTTTCTCAACAAAGCATTCAGGGGTGCTTTAATGGTAGGTCACGGGAATTCTCTGTGACCTCTTAAATATCTCATTATTCAGCAAAACTTGGAGTTCTATTTGGCAAAACTATTATTATTCGGCAAAATTTGTGTTCCATTCGGCGAGTTCTATTTGGAAAATTGAGAATTGGGTTTTTCCGAAATTTTAAAAGCATTTTTTTCTGGAAAAGCATGCTTTAAAAAAATACGCTTTATAACCCTTTTTAAAATAATTTGACAAAGTTTAGTAATAAAAAAAATATTTTAATTGCTGCTCAAATTGAGTTTCAATTTTTACGCTTCTGCTCATGGCATCACAAGCGATAGAATGCGATTCACTGATACCATCAGGGCAGAGCGCCAGAATACTCAAAAACATTTCTGGAAATTACGGAAAGAGGATTCCGAAATACTCAGAAACGTTTCTGAAAATTACAGAAAGAGATTTCCAAAATACTCAGAAACATTTCTGGAAATTACAGAAAGAGGATTTCGAAATACTCAGACACGTTTCTGGACATTATAGAAAGAGAATTCCGAAATACTCAGTAACTTTTTTCCTTCCGAGATAGAAGCTTAGTTTTTCGACCATAGGTCGATATGGATCTGGAATAAAAAATATCGCTTTTTCCAATGGTGTCAAAAAGAAAACTGTGAGACAATTCCTTCACTTTTTATTGATAGATTTAATGGAGAAAGTAGTGCCTGAATTTCAGCTAAGCCTTAAAAAATTCGAGCTGAAAACGCAAATAACTCCCGCCGTAATTAAGTTCGAGCATTGAAACAAATTGCGTAGAACGCGGAAAATTCTGCCCTTTAAAACGATATGTAATATTAATATGTGCAAGTAATTTTTCACCCCCATATTTGGAAATTTATGTGAAAATTGGGGCTAAACTGGAATAAAGAAAGAACTACTTGTCGAACTTTTTTCGAAGCGGTCTGCAAACCTTTCCGGTGTTGAAAGAAAGATGCTCTGATCGACCGGGTAGTTCTCTTGTTTCCCGCGTTCAAACAAACAGACGCTTTTTGGAGACTTCATTTTATACTATGTAGAGATGGTTTTTGGGCACCATTTTTTCGTACCTTTTCTTCCTGTTTACCTGCCAAAGCCAGCGCGACTCACATTTCACAGTAGCGAATCATTCTTACCTGCTGTAGTGCACTTACGCAGAAAAATTTTGTGCCTTTATATAATGACGCATGTCTGGCATTCATCATGGGCTCTTGGACTGTTGAGTTTCTCTGATAATAGGGAACTTAAAACTTTCCCCATTTGATAAGTTTTTTTCTTGTTATGTAACTTAAATTTATTTGTTTGTGCAGTCTATAGTTACTATGGTTGCGTTTTTTATTCCCTTTTGCTTCGTTTCGTGTTTTTTCCCCTTGGCATTTTTGGAAATGTACTGAAGTAAATTGAAATCTTTGAACTGCTAAATAAAAGTAATATTTAGCAGTAATAATTAACTGCGAAATTTATAACCAACTTTTATTTTCTTAGTTTTTATTGAAATTTTTTTCAGTAAATTAAATAAAATATCGCATTATAAGCACTATTGCAACGTTATTTTTAAAGCGTTCATTTAATTGAAACTAATTTCAGAAGGAAATGTTTACGTTGTCTTTCGTTTAGATTAGAGTTTAAACAATTAATGGTTGGGTGTTACATTCATTTTAATTGAATGCGTTTTTATCAAATTTTGCATTTCTTAACTATCGAATTGTTCTAATGAATTTAACTGAAGAAAAATTAATTTCGGAAATGGTAAAGTTAAAGAAGCTGATAGTAGTAGTTAAAACGCGGAAGTAATGGGACGGAAGAGACGTCATAAATTCGCTAGCATTTGACGACAACTTCGCCAAATTTGAAGCCGAAAATGATGTGCCAAATTTAATGACAAGCGTACATGAATACAGCATAAAACAACAATAAAATTAAAAATTAAAAAAAACCCACTGAGTCGCAACTGTAGAATCAAGAGATAAAATTCAAAATCCTTTCAAAAGCCTTATATTATTAAAAATCAATGTCAAGTACTTTAATTGCTATGAAATAGAAACTGGCAACAGATAAAAATTTTAAACCATTGCGTTTTATTTCTTTGTCGGCCAACAATGAATTCGGTTATCAATCGCGTGAATAAAGGCTTAGCTATTATTAAAATCTGCTTTAAAAAAAAGTTATAATTCGAATTCTATGAAAAACATGGAAATTCCAAACACATTTTATCAGACGCGGGAAAAAATTCTCTTTTTTTTTTTTTTTGGTATTAAATTTTAAAATTTTTAACTATGTTTTCACTGCGAAAATCGCAAAAATCCTTTTAGAGCTTTTTAATTAATTAACTTCGTTAATTAATGTCATCCAAAGATGCAACCTAGCTAAGAACACTCTCGATCAATTCCCCTTTCGAACAAATTTTATTTTTTCAAAATCGCTCCATCCGTTTAGGCGCTAGAGTGCCACAGACAAACACACAGATACACAGACACGTCAAACTCATTACCCCCTTCCTTTGTGTGTCGGGGGTTAAAAATTCAAGATTGCGAACCTTGACCTTTGACGATTCCAAATCGAAACCAATTAAAAACCAGAGAAGCATGGTTTACTGTAATCAAATCAAGCGTTGGTAAAGCAAGTTTTTTTATTTCGTGAAGCGGTGTTTTTTGTTAACAGTAAGAAACAAATTTTAAGTGAAACCTGTTGCCTAACTCCCGCATAAAGCGGACATTTGTAAGTGTTGATTTACTCATCGCGCTTACTACTTTTCACATTTCCTCCGATATCGATGTTTGTGACTCTTCCGTAAAACGCCAACAGTACAGTCGACTCCCGCTACAGCGCGATTCAACTTACGCGAAATGGCTATAACGCGAATTTTTCACTAGTAACGAATTTTAGAACTAAAGAGAATTCCTCGTACACAACACGGATTTTTTTTTAGAAGGATCGGCTTCGTTATTGACTATTAAATATTGTAACGGATTCGGTGCGACTTCCACTTTCTTGAAATGAAGACACAGTTCTTGATAAAAAAAACACAGGAGCTTTATTTACACTATGTACAGGAGAAATCGTTAACAACTGCTAAATTAATCATCAGCAGTTAAGCAAATATCACTCAACACCGTAAACTTAACGGTTACACACGTATTTACTTCCAAACACGAAAACAACACAGCGAAATGCCTCGCTACAAACAGAGCAAATACGCTCTCAGTTCGAAATCTCAATCGAAACTCAACTTTTTATCACGCGGGACGTTTTTATAAACATCGAAGAAGTTTCCACAACATTCTTACTGCTTCTCGAAATGCGTAGACCGTTATCAAATTTTATCAATGAAAAGAAAAGGAAATAGGGGATCGTATACTTCAGCCGAATGAAAAGGGGTTGTATATTCATTACGGGAAACTATTTACAGGTTACGTTACTACAATAATTACTATTTACAGAATTTGTAACAATATTGATTTTGTGAATGTTATTACATCTCTTTAGCATCACTGCCAGCGAAAGTTCTCACATCAAACTAGTCTACACATCGCGTTGTTACTGCATCAAATAACCACTCGGCATCTTTCATTTATTTCTCTTTTTTTCATTTTTAATATTAAAGTTGCTGAAATACAATGGCACCTATTTCATCTAAAGTTTGTGAAGATGGGAAGAAGAAGAAATTTTCTCACAAAAAAGGGGGGGGGGAGGCTAAAATTCTCGATATGCTTCTTGAACAACTACAAAACGCCGCCGGTAGCACGATAATAAGTATAAGTGAATCTTCCGTACTTACAATAGAAAATACAAACTGCTCTTGTATTGTGGATTAAGGAGATCAGGAAGAAGAGGTGTTGCCATAAATGGAAACGTTATAAAAGAAAAGGCGAAGCAACCGTATTTAAAAATGTATTACATAAGAATAATGATCTGATCATGGAGCATAAATCATCATCTTCATCATTTTCTAACTCATAAATATTATTACTGTATATCTACTGTACACAGTACTATTATATACAACATTTTATTATTACTACATACTATGTGTACCGTGTTGTTTTATTTTACGTCTTTCCCTCCCATCGATCATTCATTTTGGACATTTTAAAGTATTTTATGTCGAGTAAAGCAGCTTTTTTTTTATTTTATAAATACAGTAACAGTTCAGTTCTTTATGTAGAAAACTGTAATGTATAGTTAAGGAATGCTTTAAACAGGTTTGAGGGGTGTCTACAAATGTCTAAAAGAATTTGGTACGTTTCTAAAAAATGTACTCGTACATTTTTCCACTACGCGAAATTTCGACTTACGCGATTAGTCTTGGAACGCATCCCTCGCGTAAGTCGGGATTCGACTGTATTGAGCTACACTTTTTTTTTTCTCGCACAAAATAACGTTGTTGATGTAAAAGAGGCTAATCAACTAGAGTAGCCATTGATAGCAAATTTTCAATCTACATAGAATATGTAGATATCTTTAATCACAAAATTACGCTACGCATAAGAGAAGTTACCTGTAAATACAAATAGCCTTTTAATTTTCTACTACGGGCAAGGCCGTGCAGGTACCGCTTGTAGTGAATAAGTTTATTTATGTGAAAAGAGAAAAAATGTAAATGAAAAACGTTGTCTAAACAAGCTAATTGAAATATTTTTGGGTTAAGACTTTTTGAAGTTTGTTATTATTAAAAAAAAATGATGATTCATAATTACCATCTATCAGCATTCAAAGTAAATAAATGTTACTAGAATGTATAAAAAATAAAGATGAGTACAAAAAATATACAATCCGAAAGAAACTACCCCCCCCCCCCCCTTTTCCTCCTTCGAAAAAAAAAAAAAGATGGAAGAAAAGTATGCTTGTTGTTGCAAGTGAACAGTGCAGAAGACAATATTTACTGCTAGAGAAACGATTTCTGAAAATAATTCTTCAAGCAATTGCAATGAATCATGTGACTCGTTATCTACCAATCACAAACAAGTAAAAATCCACAGCAATATGCGCTCCATAAGCAATATTAACTGATTTTTTCGTTTTACTTTTCTAATAGTCCGATTCATACGTCGATGTGAATTTTTCTGAAAAATGATAAAATTGATAATAATAATAATAATAATAATAATAACTACACTGTTAAAAATTCAGGAAGATTTTCTGGTAATTGTTACTGTAAAATGGCGGACTTAACGCATCGCTGATTTTTACGGTAATTTATACCGGAGAAATAAGCGATCCCAGCGCCAGTTGGTTGCTGTAGCCTACCGAGGAAACCGTAAAATTTTACAGTAACATTTGATTTTTACGGTAATAGTTACTGGCAACATGGATGCCAATAACAATTACCGTAAATTTGCCGGAAAATTTTTAACAGTGTAGCTGACCCGTGAGATGTATTCACGCTTGACGGAATCATAACATTTTATCATATTTGCATTTTTTTTTCATCACTGTACAGTAAAGTACCAAAGAAGTTGGTTACTTTGCTTTGAACACTCTGATTGTCTCTTGTGTCATTGTTTTTGAGAAATACACATAGTATATAATTTTTAAATGTTTCTTTACTCGCAAATTAAAAAAAGTGCGGTCATCTCTAATTCTGAGGATTTATGATTCATCACTAACTTCGGTTGACTAAGGAATGTTAAAGAAAATTTATCAAAAAAAGGTAAGCTGAGCTGGAAGTCAAAACAAATTTTATGAATCGCAAAAATACTGCTCGCTTTAAGCGGGGGTTTGCTCGTTAAAAGCAAGTTATGTTCCCATAAACTTAACATTATACTGTCCGTTTTCACGAGAAGGCACTTCACCCCGCCTCCTCGAACGCAGAGTTCTATTTTATGCAGGGGTGATCGGTAAACATATCCACGAGCTTCTAAATGAGACAACTTGAGAACCTCAACTTATGCGAGCATTTTAATGTGCAAAAAAGGCTTAGTGACCTTTATCATCATTTGCTTCACTTGTCGGTTGCTATTTTCGTTATTCTTACAGTTAAAAAACTGCTGCTTTCACAGCAAAATGCTGTGATCCGAATATACCTTTTGCCGAAAGCAGCGAAATAGGATCATCGGATACCACGTGACGAAGGGGGAGTCAAGTGCCTTCTCGTGGAAAACGGACAATACGAACCAAGTATTTTTGATTTCCTCTCTAAATCCGGGTTCTCGTTAAATCAAGGCTCATTGTAAGTGAGTTCGACTGTACTACGATAGAACGTGTTAAAATAAAGGTTTTTTTCTGATTTTAATGCAACAGTACACATTTATGGTTTAAGAGCCACTTTTTAAAAAAAGTCAGGCAGGCTAAATAGTTGACGTTTTGATCTTGCTAGAATCTGGCTTTTTGATTATGCGACGCAATTCTGCAATTTCACACACCTGTTCATTAGGGCTCTGATTGAAGGACATTAATTAAGAGTAAACTATCTAAAGATTTAAATTGAAATTCGTGCAAAATTAAAACTTTCAGAAACAAGGAGTTACAATCACCTGACTGCAATCCATGGCTGCAAAAAACTCAATTTTTTCAGAAACAAATTCAAGTTTTTTCTTTTTTTTTCTGAGTAATGACGAACTGCTTATTCACCTCACTTCACCGTTTTGTAATGTTCTTTTGACTTTTCAGATTAACATGACGACGAGAATAAGCCTAGCTCGTTGCTTTTAATATTTGTATGGAGGTACTAATTTTAGTCTTCATAGCTGCAAATTATTTCCGTTCATTCAAGGCTTAACTCAAGCAGACTTTACATTAAAAAACGAACTTTTTGGGTAAAACCATTTTTTTTTAAATTTTTTAAAGAAAACACCTATGTAGATTAATTTCTTTAGCAAAACTCCATCTAAATACAAAAAATCGTTTTTACTAGTTGCCATCATTTAAGATTGATAAGAAATTTTAAAAAATACCATAAGGATATACGATGAAAAAATGATCTTTATGATAAATTTACTGGTGTAGATTGGCCATAATAATTATGTTTTTATTACCGCATCCTAATTATCGTTTCTATTTCTTTTTTTTTTTTTGTCAGTGAATATGCCTCGTATTACCTAGTCTAGAAAATCTCCAGCCATAATGTGACGGAAGCGAATTTCTACGCCATTTACATTCCATTCTTTTCGTAGAAACAAGAAACTCAACGTCTTAGGCCCTTTCGCAATTCGTAGTTGCGAAAAGCATTATTTTAATTTCAAACGTCAAGTTTCATATAAATGCCAGGGGCTGGATGCTGAATTTTTCTTTTTCTTTCTTTCTTTTTTTACTTTGTTTTAGTTACTTAGTTCATAAACATTTCAAGGTTTCCTGTAACTGCCATGCTGTTATTTTCATTCAATTGTTTATTTTAAAGCGGCTACTAGACGCGTTTTAAGCTACTACGTCTGTTAATTGTTTATTTTAAAGCGAACCGGGAATTAAAAGAGATTATAGTACTTTTACCTTTGTCTTCACTTAAAGGCTTTCCCTTTGATCTTAAAAACGGAAAAATAACCGAATTCTGTTAGGATAAAACAAACGTGCCAAGACTGCTGAAATATTTTATCTGTAAGCCGGATGCTTTCAATCTGACGTTCTTTATTTGTAGAAACTAACAGAGCTCCGCTCATTTTTTGTTGCCCGATGTGTTTGTATAGCTTTTGAGATGTGACAACAGTAGTGGTGTTTGAATTATTTGATGAAGAAAAAATTTTAACCTTAAAAAATGTGCGGTTACTTTATCGTCAGCTGCAACATAAAAAGAATCGATGCAAAGAAAAAAGGTCAAAATTTGAATAAAATACAAATGCAGTTAGTATACCTACAAAAGAGAATTCTTTTCTTAGGTGATTCAATACCGATGGTTATGAAAAAGGTTTTAAGTTGTAATAGCAATTAGAACATCCATTTTTTTTTAAATCTTTTTTTTTTCTTTTTGGAAAGTTGAAACTTAGCAAAAATATAAAATATACACTTGTACTTAAGCTTGTCACTTCTAAAAGGTTTTTTTGACCTGTAGCAGAAATCTGAACATTTCGATACATATTACAACTATTTTGAGGAATAAATAAATACCTTTGTGATGAGACATATCGGGAAATATCCAACGTTGTTTAGCACAAATAAAAAGATTATTGAAAACACGTGTTTCGGGGTTTCCAGAAACCCCTTTTTCAGTTCAAAATTGTGAGCTTTTGGATGTAAAGACATCCAGTAATAGCGCATGTATTTACATCCGGAGCAGTACCAGAACCACAGCGGTAAAGCTCATGGGTTTTACCGGATGTTTTTGCATCCGAAAGCTCAGAACTTTAAATGGAAAAAGGGGTTCTTGGAAACACCGAAACACGTGTATTCAGTAATCTGTTTAGTTGTGTTGAAAAACGTTGAATATTTCCTAATTCCAAAAGATCGTGTTCCACGCTAAAAACATTGAAAATTCGTAAACTTTAGTACTCGTATTTTCAGCACAGGCAAAATATTCTGGATGAAAAAAAGAATCAGATTTAAAAATTTATGTTTTTCCTTTCTGGGCATCATTCAGCCTGGTGTTATTCTCAATGGGGTTGGGGGGAGGGGGGGGGTTGCTCCGTCGCATATGAAGGGGTGCGCCGTCACCCTTGGAGCCCCCCTTGCTTAAATGATATTTTTCTACATAGAGTAAACGTTGGTCATTGAAACTTGATCCCCTTTACAAAAATTTCTGGATGTGCCCCTGTAAAGCACACACAATGAACAGCGATACCCTCCATTATGGAATAAAGATTGAAGAAGTACGAAATGAGATCAAAAATAGCTCGGAGTTTCCGCACAGCTGGCCACCCAAAATGCAACACAAAGAAGGAGTACACCCAAACCTATTTTTATGCGGTGGATAGGGACCGCATAAAAAAATCGCATTAAAAAAATTGTTCGAAACTTCACGAGTAGCTTTAAAAAGTTGTTTTCGCAACAGTTATTTTTCTTTTTTTTATGCGGTGGATAGGGACCACATAAAAAAAAGTCTCACATAGAAAATAACCTAAAAACTTACAAAATTGTAATATTCAAATGAAATCAAAAAGAACCAAGTGATTATTTTTGCCGAGTACTCGGACAAAAGTTCCCAAATAAGGAAATTTTTGGGAGGTCACAGTGACTTCCCATCGAGGTGCCTATGTCGTCACTTGAAAATATTACCTCGCACCCGTTTTAAAAATAATTTTGTCAATTGAATCCCAATATGACTGAAATTTTAATGTACCGCACAAAAAAATTCGCTCAAAAAAAAAAAAAAAAAAAAATCGCATAACAAAAATGATCGCATAAAAACATATTTGGGTGTAATCAGAATGAAACGAAGTTTTGCACACGTGATGGCAACATTGATGGAATAAAAAGTTATCAGAAATGGAAAATAGAATGATTCTTTTGTACCGGGGAAAAATCCCAAATGAATGGAGGTTTAAAGTACTCGGTTGAGTTGTCTAGCTTTAATGAACAAGGCCATACAGTTGAGCATTGAGGCATAGCAGTCTCGTACGATGCGTCATCTCGTACCACAGTTACTGTGAATGTGCCACTAATTCGATCAATTTCAAAGGCTGTCCACTGGCTGAAGTGGTCATAGATATGCTCAATTTTTTGTATAAAATTACCTTGTGCGCCATACCTAAATCTTTTTTCATTCGAATAAAAAAATTTGTGGCATATGTGGTTTGCAGGAGCAGCTTTTTATCAACTTGATATTTTGAATTTCCAAAAAAAAAAAAACGTGTTTTTTGATGCACAAATTTGTTTTAAGAAAAGCTTTTCTGTCTCCATGGCCATTATTTGCAGCTTCCCGTCCCTATTTTAATAATATTTCGATTCCCAACGTGGGTAGAACTTTTATAGCAGACTGTAAATTCTATAATCCATTTGGACACTATGTCTATTTCAGTTTTTTCTGACAAAGAATAAAAATAAATTCTTTTTTTTACTAATTTTGATAAAAATATCAAAAAACAGCGTTTGACAGAAACTTCAACGCAATTGCGGCAAATGAAGAAATTGTCCAAAAAATTGTAAATCTTTTATGTGCACTTTGCTCTACCACCTTTTCCCGCTCTACCGATCATTAAAATTGAAAAAAAAAAAAAAAAAAAAAACGGCCCACCCTAATGTACAGTTTTTTCATTGAACAACAAAGTAAACAAGCATTAAAAAAATTCTCTAATCTTATTGTCGAGCTCAAAAGACATGGGATTGAGCGTATCAATTTAAAAACGCCCAAAGGAATAGGTATAAAAATAGATGATATTTAGACTTGACTTTTCCTTTTTTAGCAACATTCTTACATACTCTTCCAAGATTTCGTCGCACAAAAACTCAATCAAATACGAAAAGAGATTACATATTTTCATCACGCAATCATCAAGGAAGAGTTTCAGGAAAATGAAATATCCCCATTACGAAATAAATTACTACTCTAAGAGTGGATCAAAAAGTATATTCCTCTATCTCCGCTTTTCTTTTTCCATAGCTACTCGACTATCAATGCCTGCTGTAACCAGAGATATTTTTAACTCCCCTCTGGGTCATTCCATACAGATTCAACGGAGAAGTGCGCTCGACCACTTTTAATTATTTTGAAACTCATATCCCAAAAAGATGCATATGAATGATGTTTAAAACCACTTTTATTTTTTCTCTAACCTTAACCTTTGATTTTTTAGAGGTCATAAAAACTCATTTTCGTAGTTAAAAATGGGACTTTTAGACCTTTGCATTTTGTCTCAAATCTAATTGAATAACAATCATGGCAGAACATGTTACATTTTAATGTTAAAGTACATTAGATAATAGTCTCCCATACTGAGTTATGTAGCTGTAACTTAATAATTAAAATAATCGCAGCAGGCCAAAGTTCAAGGTCAAATGTAAAATTTTTACTCATTTCAAAGGGTCATAACTCGCTTAGGGGATAATAGTCTATGGGCCGAGTGCAAATATCGTTCAAGTTCGTTTACCAATCTTAGGGACTACGTGAACTTGCTTGAAATCTATTACAAATGATGAACTCAATAGAAAAATACAATGTTCACACGCTGGAATTGTCTCATTAAGTTTGAATTAGTAATTGAAATAGGAACTATGTTCCGTGGACTGCTAGCACTTACACAAAAAAATTTGTCTTTAGATGGCGCTATTAAACACAATATTTATAATCTAAAAATTTAATAAACAGTTTTTCAACCGAAATTTTACTGTTTTGCTCAATTTTTCGTTGCAAAATATATTAATACGTTTTAAATTACTTACTTCCGCTTAGTAATTTCGTAGCTAAAAGGAAATCAAAAATTGTATCAATCCGCAGCTCTGAATGATCTTCATCTCAAGATTTCGTTTATTACACTAGAGCCAGAGCAAACAGACATTGTTAAGTACAAAAAATTAGAAGGCACTTCACTAGGACATTAGATAAAATCTAATGTCCTAGTGATTTAAATCACTTCACAAAAAAGGTATTAATGAATCACCGAATAGCAATAATTGTCCTACAAAATCTTAAGAACGTAAACAACTCTTAACAGATGCCAATAGATGTTTAAAAAATATTATAAAATTAATCATTAGCAGACGATAAATTAAAAACTAAAAAGTATATCTCATATCACGATGTTTTATCTTTTCCTTTTAATAATATTGCTTTTTGATTACAGACGATATTTTGAGCTCATTTTTAGCCTACTTTCTCGTCAAAGTAATGTAAAATAAAAAAAGGACATAAAAGGTGGCTTACTGTGCTAATTTTAGTGTATCGTAAAAATATTGCTTACTACAAAAAATAAGTAAAAAAAATATATAAAATAATTAATTAAATATCAAATTCGAAAATAGGGGTTTGAGATGGGGAAAATATGTGACTGTCGGTCGACCTATGTGCTCCCCCCCCCCCCCAAAAAAAAAAAAAAAAAACAAATCGTTCGACTCGAACAAACTTTTTAACTTCCTTTTACAAAAAAGAAAGTATTGTATTCGCGAAAAAAATTTCACTCAAAAATTAATCTCAATTTCCATTTTGCTCACCCCCGAATGAATGTTGAGTTTTTTTTTCGACTCGACCACACGTGGATAAGTGCCTAAGAACGTATAGACACGCGAAATATCCATTTTGACGATTCTTGAGTTAATTACAACGAGTTTTCTCGTGACGTCCGTATGTACTTATGTGCGTATGTATGTCGCATAACTCAAGAACGGTATGTCCTAGAAAGTTGAACTTTGGTACGTAGACTCCTAGTGGAGTATAGTTGTGCACCCCCTTTGGTTGCATTCGGGTGTTTCTAAAGGGGTCTTTTACCCCTTTTTGGGAGGAAATCATTGTTAATTTCGATGTAAACTCAAGTGATGTTATAATTTGGCGGACACTTGGCGATATATCGCCAGTTTTTTGATCGCCATGTTTTGTCGCCAACTTGGCGACAAATGGGCATTTTTTTTTTTAATCTGGTTTCTTTCGCTATTGCTGGTGATATTTAGAGAGTAAACTATTGAATCACATCAAAATTGCCAATAATGGGAAAAGTACATTAAATTGGAGTAAAAGGAAGCCGTGTGATGCACACACATCAGCTCTTTTTTTTTTTTTTTTTGAAATATCTCCCCGATGACACTTCATTCCGGTATTTCATTTTTTGATTTGAATAATTTTTCGTTCAACTTTGAACAGTTCAAATCACTTTATATTAGCGCTTGCGGGAAAAATTGAAGGCAAATATAAAATGCGAACGTAAAGGCGGATTTGTTTAAGAAAAACTTTGTTGGAAAAAGCTCTTGATGAGAATATTTTTACAAAAGATTTTTTTTTAATTAGCCATTTTAATGGCATTTTTTTGACAATTAATTTTTTTTAAAACATTAACGACAACGCGAAAAATTATTTTATGTCACCAAAAAGTGACAAAATGGAGTAGAGTCTGAAC